>NC_139577.1:28600917-28755917 GCF_946808225.1 Silurus aristotelis | reverse complement strand
AACATTTAACCATCCCAATACGCCGAGCATCAGAGAGCCGGCGTCCTAGATTTGACTCAGGTGAAAATATTTATTTTAGAACGTCTGCTTAGAATTAGAAGTGCTTTTCTTCATGTTACGCCAAAACGTCTGGAAATTCGGTTTTTGGCGTTTCTAAGAGAAACCGCACCCGGGTATGAAATTTCACACCATTTCGACTCACTAGTCAATCCCTGCGCTGTGAAATGCTAATATCGTGAATCGGTTCTATAGGTTCTGCATAATCACATAGACCAGCTGTGAATTCTCTCTAAAACACTGTATGAGTCGAACTGATTAAAATCAAAGGCAAACATTCCATTAGTGGCACACGGTCAAGAAGGAACGAACTGTTTACTGTTTTCAAATATAAAAAAAAGGTGTATAAAATTGTGTGTTCCCAAAACGTTCCTTCCGTTTAAATCTTTAATGATGAGAGTATTTCAATCTGATGTGTGGTCTCTCTGTCTGCAGCTGTACAGCAGTGAGAAGCAGTGCAGCAGTGATAAGGACTGTGCGGTCAGTAATTACTGTCACAGCTCTCAGCACGGCCCGTCGCGATGCGTCACCTGCCGCCGGAGGAAGAAGCGATGCCACAGAGATGCCATGTGCTGCCCCGGGAACCGCTGCAGCAACTGTACGTGTTATAGAGCACTTCGTCCTGCTCCACTTTCTTTTGCATGCTGTCTATTACTGAATTGTAGGTCCTCCGAGTGTTGACAGTTGTATGTGCACACAGTGTGTTTGTAGGTGACTCTGAATTCACATGTGACAAGTCAAGTCATGTTGCTTGTTGTGTCTTGCTAACGTTGCTGTGTGTGGGCGTGGCCTGTCGGGTGTTGTTTTTCTGGCCCAAATCAGAAACTGTAGTGTTTATATATATATATATGTATATGTATATGTATATATATATTTAGATAGACAGACAGACAGACAGACAGACAGACAGACAGACAGACAGACAGACAGACAGACAGACAGACAGACAGACAGACAGACAGACAGACAGATAGATAGATAGATAGATAGATAGATAGATAGATAGATAGATAGATAGATAGATAGATAGACAAACACATCCAAACACCTTACTTTTCCACTTGTGCTTTTATATGTGCTTCTTCTCTAAATTGTTTTTCTCAAAGTTAGAGTGGCAGCATTAAATTTTGCCCTCACTTGAAATATTAGACCCAAAGCCTGTCCCAGCATGACAATGCCCCTGTGCACAATTCCTGCTTTATGCCTTACATGGGATTTTACTTGGCCTGCTATAGAGCTCTGACCTTAACACTAATGAACTGGAACACTGACTAAACCCCCCCAGGCCTCCTCACCTCACCTACATCAGTACCTGCCTTCACTATCACCCTTCTGGATGAATGAAATCTCATTAATCTCCACAAAATCTAGTGGAACATCTTGCCAGAAGAGTGAAGGTTATTATAACAGCAAATAGGAACTAAATGTGGAATGGGATGATCAAAAAAGAAGCACACAATCATATTTTTAGGTGTCCACAAACTTGTGTTCATGTACTGTATATGACAGGACGACAGTTTAGTTATATATAAGTTTAAAGTCTTGAATACAGACAAATGTATGTTGAATTTCCTATTACAAGATTTTAATAAACCAGTACAATGCAAATATGAGATCATTAGGATTTTTAAGATGATTTCTAGAAAGTTTGACCCATGCCTAGAATGTCACCATGTTTAAAAATGGATAATTATAAAGGATAATGGTAATAATTTTAGATTTGGTTTATGTTTATTTTATGAGAAATAAATCTTTTTTCATAAGGTTTTGTTGGAGTAAAGTTGCAAGTGTGGTACTGAATATATGTGTTAAACATTCCTCTTTCTCACACACACACACACACACACACACACACACACACACACACACACACACACACACACACACACACACACACACACACCGTAGTAGATCCGTTGAAATATTTTGAGGCAATTGAATTTGACTAATATGAGGTTAGGAGGTGGTAAAGCACTACCATTTGCAGGGCATGTCGCCCAATCAACATGGCTTTAGATGTTCTCAACATTGTTATCATCAACTGATGAAATAAGAATTTTTTTTCGTTATAATAATACATGCATTCTTTATATGCAGCAGCGAAAGAATCTATTTTACTGTTACGAAGATTGGTCTAATTTATTATCAAACTCCTTCATGATCCGTGGTCATGATAATAATGATGATGGTGATTATCATCAATTACTGTACAATTTATATTTATTCGAACCACGTTTTTCTTTTTCTCTTCCCGTGTTTAGTTATCTGCGTCGCGTTCCCCGAGAACCTCATGACTCATCACATCTCACCGAAGGAGCAAAAAAAGCTAAGCAAAGACAAAGGCTGGAAAAAGAATGGGAAAGTCCAGACCAAGGTCTCCCTCAAAGGTTGGAAAATTCACCTAATTATTATTATATTTTTATGTCAGTGGAGTTTAAAAACAGGTTTGGAGAGTTCTGCATATTTCTGTGTAGTTAGCACTTGCTGACCTCGTGTCATTGATTGTGTTTGTGTAGAGGGAGCGCCAGACTGTGAATACAAAAGCATAATTGTGTGCCGTTCGTAAAAGTATTGAAAAAAGTGTTAACAAATACGCTACTGATATTAAAATAACCTCAATGCTTACTATTAAGCTAATAAATACTGCTCTATTTATTATTAGGTCCTGCTGAATAGCTTTCTTGCAGAAGACCAGCTTCTATAGCTGGCTTTTTCTTTAGCATTATTTATGTAAATTCATGTATTTAGGATAAATATTTTTATTTCATGGGATGTGTTGTAAAATGTATGGTCAAGCCAACAGCACATAACGTGATGTTCCACAGCATGGTTTTATTCTGGCCCTGGTGGATTGCGTGTTTAATCGCTAGGTCTAAATATTGTGCAAAAATCTCACGATTTCGTAATAAAAATAAATACATATATTTTCTATGCTAATTATTTGGCTGAAAAATTCATCTACATCACCTGCCACACAGCCCAGATGAAGCCATTAACAAATCAGGAAGTCGTTCGCTGCGTCCCTACGAGGCGCCGTATCTTTTTATTTACATACAGACGTTCTAAGGCAATTTAAAATTAAGTGTAACAACCAGAGCTCTGGATGTGTTTAAACTCCTGTAGAAGGAAGCCAAAACAATGTAATGGTCTTGTTTCCCTCCGTTCCCTCTGGACAATTTGGATTTGCAGTTACTTCCTTAGCTGAATTGCTTGATTGCTTACAGTGGGGTTATTACGGCAAACACACCGATTTGCTACGGGGCCGTATGATACCTGCAGGCTCCGCAAATACGGTAATTTCGTTTGGATAATGCAATAATCCCATGCAATCGTGGTGTGCCATGTAATCCATGTGTTGAACTTTATTACCCATGGAATATGCAGTGTCTGTTCCCTGAAGTTCGAACCATGTAAATGTTCCCTCTGAGGTTCGGCATGGGCTCTTAAGATACAATTATGCAAGCTTTACGATCCAACCTTTCTTAAGTTTTCAGCTTGTACCAATTTTCCACCACCTCTGACTACTCGTACCACTAGAAAATCAGAATCTTCCCACACAGGCTCTGCTTTGAGTCTTTCCAATCTAAACAACCCACATGCTTCCCGTGGGCTCACCACCTGCAGGAGGGACCGTAAGGGACGGTGCTGTGAGGATTGGGCAGCAGTCGAAGGCGGGGGCCTGCTTAGACTGCTGCCCCCGCGACCCGAATTACGGATAAGCGGGAGAAAATGAATGAATGAATGACAACCCACATGTTAAAACCTTCCTAATAATTTAGAAAGGTTCATTCAGTGCTATATGTTTTATATCTACACACTTAGTGGGGAAATTGCTCCTCAAATGTTCTTTGGATAGAAAGTTTCTACATTAAACTACATAAACTATCCACAAATCCCCCAAAGCACCAGTAAGTAAAGGCATTACAAAAAAAGTCATATCATTAGGTTGTCTTGCAAGCTTAGAAAAGGGTTTCACCTAGTTCCCCGAGGGAGTCTATGAGTTGAGTTTCAGGTACTGTAAAACCCTACAACAGAGGGTTGTGGAGACATTTGCACTCTAAAGGAAGTTTAAACCATTGAATCATCCGAGAATACCACCAATTTCTTTACCATTTCATTATTTACAGGTAGCATTATTGCCTAAGATCAAGAGGAAACCTTTTAGAACCATTGTCCATCCAAAGTACCATTGAAGAACCGTTGTTTCTCAAGAGTGCAAGCAAAGTACAGAAACAAAACACATGAAATTAGTTTAGATTCTTGTAAAGGTGTTTGAAGAACTTGTGTTGTAACAAATACTCATTGCCTTCACTATGCCTATACTTGAAATTGGTTTTAAAGGACTGATGGGTTTTATTTAAACTTGACGCTCTGTAGTAAAGCTAAAATTATTATATTTAATTAGATTATCGTTTTTATAGACAAAAAGGTTTCATCTAGAACAGTAAACACTCTGTGTCTTGATTAGAAATGTGGGTTAGTAGTTACTGTCTTTATTATAACAGTGGGTTGTTGGTTTCGGTCCCAAAGAAAGTATTCTGAAGAAGCATAGGACATTAAATGTACAAAATATCTTCCAGTAAGTTACTTTTGGTTTTCTATTTCTACTATAATGGAAAAATAGAAGGTTTCAATCTATTAAGGAACCATGTAAGAACAATAATAAGTTAGTTAGATTTCCCAGACTCTTAGAAAACTTCCATTTAGAAGCTTGAGGGATACTTTGAGTTGTAAAGGTTTTATGTACCAGTGCATGGGGTTGATGGTCAATCGGCAGCTCTTTGAAACAAACAAAAAAAAAGATCCATTAACCACCTGAAGAACCTCCAAGGAACCCCAAAGGAGCCTTTTCATTTAAACAAGCAGGTCAATTAATGTAGAAGGCATTTTATCTAGAGAAATTATAGATTTGGCAAAATAAACCACTTTCAAGCCAAATACATAAAAAATAATAATTTTCTATGTTCTAATTCGTTCTATGTAGGTCATGAGGGCGACCCTTGCCTGCGTTCTTCCGACTGTTCAGAAGGTTACTGCTGTGCCCGCCACTTCTGGACCAAGATCTGCAAGCCGGTTCTGCGCCAAGGCGAAGTGTGCACCAAACAACGCAAGAAAGGCTCGCACAACTTGGAGATCTTTCAGCGCTGTGACTGTGCCAAAGGCCTGGTGTGCAAAGTGTGGAAAGACGCCACGTCCTACTCCAAGTCCAGACTGCATGTGTGCCAGCGGACCTGAGAGGACAGCGGGAGCGGTGGCGAACGAGGGAACTGCACCGGAAGGCCCTCGTTCCCTCCAGAGAGCGAGGTGAAGAGGACTTCCTCTTCCCAGGACTCAGAAATATGTGAAGGGGAAATCATGGATAAATGAGTGGAGGTTACGTGAGACAGAGATTCATCTGGGCCAGTGTGTGTGATTCTGTATGTGTGTTTGTGTGTATGTACATGTAATGTGTTTGTGTGCACATGTGTTTGTGGGCTTGTACTGGATGATTGAGGTTCACTAGCGAAGATCGAGGTTCATGATCAGATCCAGCTTTGGGTTCTTTTTTTATACCAAGCGTCTTTTCATGACTTATTTTTTTTGGTTTCTTTTTTTTTGCTGAACATGCTTTGAAGAGATTTATTCGAAAGCCATAGCCTTAACAACAGGTAATGAGATAATGAAATAATGTTGCTGTCCGTAGAAAGTTAGGCTCGACAGCAAAAAAAAAAAAAGACTGAGTTTTCCAGCAAGGAGACGCACATAGATTTCATCCACATTCTGCCAGGCTTCAGGGGAATCTATCAGAAATAACCACTATATGCCATGGATTCTGTGCAAAACATAATCGTTCTGTTATACACTCGAGTATATAACCACATGTTCATGTTTGTTAGGTCTACCACATCTCATTTCAAGCTTATTACTTTTTATAAGCACTCGTTTTTTTTTTATATTGTCAAAAAACTAACAAAAAAATGTGCGAACAGTCGCTTAGTCTTGTCATTTCTCGCATTTTTGCAGAAGGGTACCGTACCATGCTTCAGTGCTGTTTTACTGGTTTAGGGCTGTATTCAGTGTTGGGGAGTCCACAAATTCCATCGATATTTATTCAGAGGAAATTTGTACACTTATACCTTCTTTTCGGTCGCCACAGTGGATCATCCGTCCCCATACCCCCCTGTCCTCTACATCTGCCTCTTTCAACCCAACTACCTTCATGTCTTCCCTCACCACATCCATGAACCTCCTCTTTGGTCTTCCTCTTTTCCCCCTTCCTGGTGGCGCCATCCTCAGCATTCTCCTACCGATATACCCCATGTCCCTCCTCTGCACATGTCCAAACCATCTCAATCGGGCTTCTCTCACTTTGTCCCTAAAACGTCCTACATGTGCTGTTCCTCTAATAATTCGTCATTTCGTCCATCGTCCATCATCACGTCCATCCTCGTCACTCCCAGACGAAGGATGTACATAGTCAGAATCAGAATTGTGAAGTTCCACTGAAACATTTTTTAAAACATAAAAAATTAAATTACATAAATAAATAAGAACAAAGTGAATCTTTACAAAATCTCCCAGACATCATTAAATATTTAAATTTGAATTTTAATATTTTATTTAATATTTAAATATTACATTTGTGTCAGACATGGATCATGGAAAGTTAAACTTAAATATGTCACAGGGGTGGATGGATTTATTCATGCACATAAAACATATTTGTTACAAGTTTCCATGTTTTTACATTTTTATTAACAGCTTTATATCAGCTGTATATTAACTTATAGGGAGAAAACTGATAGTTCTATGTGAAATCAGACATTGAGCACCCCGTATTACCAAAAATGGCATGATCCTCGATTTATAACACCTCTGCCAGGATTTGAGTGTGAGATTGGTAGTGGACTCAGACTCAGATATTTTTTGTTAATTCGATGTGCTCCACTGTACAGGAAATTCGTCCATTGTTTGGAGGATAAGTTCATGATTTACTCATAAGTTTTAATGAACAAATATAGACTTTTTATTGACTTTAAAGGGATAAAACTATAACTGAAAATTTTCTGTCATTAGCAATTGCCTCATAATTGCACGAAGTAATTTTTTGTTAGTATTTACAGCCCAAAGCACACATTCCAGCATGACATACTGAAGCTACATCAAAATGTCAGAAAATCGTGCTGGATAAAATACACAATGCTCCAGGTGGATCTTATATCGTGCACGAAAATTAGTTCAAAATGATCTTTTATTATTGTTTTTTTTACACGGTTACTTAATTGTTTTCAAGTTCGAAATCTTGTCCTGAACGCCCAATTTTTTGGATTAGATTCTCACCGCACGTGCTTAACTCAACTCTGAATACAGCCATTAGTGAACAGTGGCATGGGTTACAGTTAACATGTTCTCAAAGTCCATGAGTATGGTTTTAACTAAAGTGCAAATTGAGCATATGGCCTACTGCAGGGGAAAGTGCTCTGCGAAACAAAGCCTAATTCTCTGAAAAACCTTTTTTTGTTGTTAAATAACAGCTAAAATATGCATCAGAAATCCACAAATTAGGCGCCGCTGTTTGTTTTACAGATGTTGCCTATTTGTACGAGGCAGGATCCTATGAGCTTAGTCTGTTTTCACTCGGGCAAATATCCGTTGCCATGAAAAGAGCACGAACGCTCGAAACATCGATTCATGACAACACCTACCGAATATGGATCCAGAACATACAAGCGAGTGCAGGCTCGGGTTCAGATTACAGATCTTAGACTTTAAATGGCGGATGTACTCTATACAGTGCAGAACATGAACATGAACTGTCTTTATTATTCATACTTCATCAGTGCTTTTCAGTTTTGTGTAGGAAAGATTCAAATTGGAAAAAAGACTTGTTTACAGCTTGAGACGGTTCATTTGAGAAAAATCTGTAGATTCACAGGAGTGCCTTATGATTGTGAATTTAGGTTTAAATAAATGTAGCCTATAATATTCGATATCATTACAAATGGTCTATTTTGTGACTTTTTTTTATTGTATTTTCCTATCAGTTAATAAAGAAGTAATAAGCTCTTATTGTAAATAGCAAGAAACGGAAATGAAATGTATTTAAAAGCAATTGTATATCGTGTACATATGATGATGGGAAGTACAGAGGCTGAACGTATGTTAGGTATGGAGCCTTGATGAAAAGCAGCCGTTGTGGAATTGAAAGGAAGGTCCTTTTGTAGGCGACTTTGCCTACGTTCAAGCCACATATAAACCTATTTTTTACATCTTCACGTTTGTGCTACACAGTCGAATTTAAGATATATTAAAAGATCTCCATAGAGAATTATCACTATTAAATTATTTTTTAGAACGCTTTGAAATGTTTTGTTTTTAAAATGCTTTCGAATGAGTCATTGTACATTTACAACAATAAACTTTCTGAAAAAAAAAAAAAAAAAAAAGATTACATTGAAACTTGGTGCCCTTTTGCTTCCATTTCCTTCCAGTGTACGTTTATGTTTGACTGATTAAAGAATGTATTTTGTATTACAAAACCTGGCTCTTGAATTATCTTGAAATAAGCTGATTGACACCGACAATTTTTCCCCTAATAATAAATAGCAACAATAGCAACAATATTACTGCTACTACTACTAATATTAATAATAATAATAATATTGTCATAGCTAGTAATAAAAAAAAACTTTGTGATAATTACCATAAATATTAAAATTTGGAATCTCTTTTAACATAAACATTTGTTTAGTTTATTTAGCTTGACAACAATGTTTACATTTTTTATATTTAAATATTTATTGATGTCAAAGCTAGACATATACACAGCTCATAATATCTAAATGTGTGTAGATATATTTATATATATATTATGTGAGATAGAGATATATATATATATATATATATATATATATATATATATATATATATATATATATATATATATATATATATATATATATTTCTAGCCTTAACATAAGCATACATTAAAAAAGTATATATATATATATATATATATATATATATATATATATATATATATATATATATATATATATATATATATATATATATATATATATATATATATTATAATTTTTTTTTTTTTTTACAAAGACTGGTTACAAAAAGGCATATATTGGCCTTTGTAGCTTTTATTATTATTATTATTATTATTATTATTATTATTATTATTATTATTATTATTATGCTGAAGTGGTAGCTCAGCATCATCATAATAATAATAATGATGCTGAAGTGGCAGCTCAGTGGTGCAGATGTTGATTGGAAGGCCATGAATTTAAATCCCAGCACCACCAATCAGCCACTGCTGTCCCTGTGCAAGTCCCTTGACCCTAAACTGCTCAATTGTATAAATTAATACTTGTAAGTTACTGTGAATAAGATCATCTGTAAAATGCCATAAATGTAAATGCATTATCATTAAAAGAAAATAATCTGCATAAGTAGTAAGAGGCTTTATAATCTAACCTGCAAATGAATTTATTTTTACAAAATAAATCTGCCAAGTATGAAAATCACTGAGTTTCACCACCCGGCCATACGCTTCAGAACGAGATGTAAATTATAGTGATATATCTCTTTCCTCTCATTGAAATGCTTTGAAAGGCCAAATCGTCCAGGTTACAATGCATTTACTGTGAATGATCTTTATTCAATGTTCTCCAAACCAACATTTATTGCTCTGTACAGTCATCTCTTGTCAAAAAAATAAGCGACCTGTGTGTATTTTTTTGTTCTTATCTTCCCCCCATGGAGGACCCAGCCGCCATTTTTCATGACTGGGTTTACATTTACAGGCCTGATACATCTATAAAACTCAGTGCAGACTGCAGACGGGGTGTTTGTGTGTCTGGCTGACTGAGCAGAAGGACAGGCAGAATGCTTATTCCAAAAGCTTTTAACATTAAAAACCACCAGCAGTGCTGGCGCTCTCTATATAATTCCCCTCTGACCAAGGAACCGGGCTTTAATTGTGTCCGCTGTAAAGCACGCCTCCCGCTGTGACTCTCAGATGGACGTTTTTTGAAGTGCAACAAATATGTAACGTGCAACTTTTG
Organism: Silurus aristotelis; assembly: GCF_946808225.1. Taxonomy (NCBI): domain Eukaryota; kingdom Metazoa; phylum Chordata; class Actinopteri; order Siluriformes; family Siluridae; genus Silurus; species Silurus aristotelis. The sequence continues at coordinate 28,745,799 of NC_139577.1, read as the reverse complement.
GATTCTGTAAAATTTCCGCGCCACTTTGGAGCATCGTAAAAAAAAAAAAAAAAAAACGAAAGTATTTACTCATGGTGAAAACTAAACAAATCAATCACTTCATAAGAACATTACAAGCACTTTATGTAGGCTCCTCTGTACCACAGTGGGATTTCACTCTTACAGAAACAAGACATTTCAATTATTTGAATACGTAATACGTAAGTCGCTGTGTTTAGTGTTTTTCTTTCTTTCTTTCCAATAATGTGTTTTGGACTACACCAACATTACAGTGTGTGTTTTGGAGAGATTGAAGTTCTTGAAGTGGATTAAGATTGAGATATACTTTGAGTTGGCAATTTATTATTTATGAGCTCATTAAACATATAAACCTGCGGTGTTGAGACATACTAAGTTAGTGGTGTTAGGAATACTGATTTGAGCTCATTCATCTACAAGGGTGTTAGTAAAGTCAGGTAGTGTAGGTAAGGTGTGGAGGTCTGGGGTGCAGTCAGTGTTCCAATTCAACTCAAAGGTGTTCAGTAGGTTTGAGGTCAGAGGTCACTCAAGATCTTTCAATTCAAACTTCGAAATCTTGAAACCGCATTAATCAGAATCTGATTACTTTTCGGGGGGGAGTGGTGGCTCCAGCGGTTAAGGCGCTGGGTTGCAGATCGGAAGGTCTGGGGTTCAAGCCCCGGTATCGCCAAGCTGCCTCTCTTGGGCCCTTGAGCAAGGCCCTTAAACCTCTATGCTCTGGGGGTCCCTTACGAGGGAAATATCAAGGTCCGTGACGTCGGAGTGACGTGGGGCCGCCTTCCCGTGGGCTCATCACCTGCAGGAGGGACCGTATGGGAAGGTGCTGTGAGGATTGGGTAGCAGTCAAAGGCAGGGGCCTGCTTAGACTGCTGCCCCCGCGACCCGAATTACAGGTAAGCGGGAGAAAATGAATGAATGAATGAATGAATGATTTCTTTTCGTTTGAAAACGCAGTTCTTTCTCGCTATTTTATCCTTCCGTCCACACTGGGGCGGCGTTTTCAGTCAAGAAAAAAATTGCTTATTGAAAATTATCTTCAAACGTAAAAATTTGGAAATGCTGTTTTCACGTCGCAGTTTGAACTGTGAAAGCGGAGGCTTTCGAAAATGATTTTTAGTCATTGCCATTGTCATTTATTCATTTTACTCATTTAGTCAATGTAAATAAACGGCAGGACGTCTTACATTTGCAATTGGATTATTGTAGATGTAGCCTTTATTGATCACACAGAGAAATTGATGGGTTGCAGTTGCTCACAGTAAAATGAAGGTAAAAATTGAAGTAAAATAAAATATAAAAAATGTAAAAAAAAAAAAAAAAAAAAGAAAAAAAAGTATGCATTAATTTATATATTAATTGAAATTAAATGTGTAGCAGAAGTGAACCAGATGGTACAAACAAATGAAATATGACTACAATGCTAGTTATCCAATGCTGGGGAGGTGGTAGCTTAGTGGTTAAGTCATTAGGCTTTGGATCCAAAGGTCATGAGTTCAAATCACAATCAAATCAGTCTGCATCTTCTGGGCCCCTGAGCAAGGCCCTTAACCCCATAGCTGCTCAGTTGTATGAATAAGATAAATGTCTGTTTGGATATGGGTGTCTGATAAATGCAGTCATCCAAGTTATTGTACATGTATCAATTATTATTATTTCCCAAGATATTAACAATATATAAGTTTGGCATGAGAAATATATAACTAAAAGTGCATCTATACTGCCTATAAAACATCTTCATGGAGTTTGCTTTGTTCACATGGGCCCTGTCATGCTGGAACACGTTTGGGTCTCCTAGTTCAAGTGAAGGGAAAAGTTAATGCTACTACATTCAAAAATGTCCTATACAATTGAGTGCTTCTAACTGCTTAACAATCTTTATATACCCTCTTCCTGTCATCTCTCTCTCTCTCTCTCTCTCTCTCTCTCTCTCTCTCTCTCTCTCTCTCTCTCTCTCTCTCAAACATGCTCCTGAGGTTCCAGTGACCAGTGTTCCTGTCCTTTCTTCTCTTCGGATCTGCCTGGTTCATCCAAACCTTCTACCTCTGGATGGAGTCCTTCTCAATGGAGACCACTCTGATGTTCTGCACCTACAGCCTAAAGATCCACAAAGCTGCTGAGCAACTCAAGAACGCTAATATTACACTTCCCTTTCAAATCTGGTTCCTCTCAAGGTTTGTTCCTTATACCATCTCAGGCAGTTTTTCTTTGCTATAGTCGCCACTGGCTCACTCATCAGGGATAAACAATTTTGAGGAACTAACTTACAGCCAATAAACAAATACTGTATATACTTTGTGGCTCAAGCATACTGCACTGATCTTTTACAGTTCACACACAGACTAAGCACAGACTCCTACATCATCCCACACCAGTGTATCTTTATTAAAGCGACAGTCAGAAGACGATGGGGATCTGGAGCCGGCTTGTTTCTTGCTTTGTTCCAGCTGTGTATAGCGCGAGACTAATCGCCCCATGATGAGCGGCAATGTCTCAATTCTCATTTCCTTCAATCAAACAACAGCAAATAATCGCTCAGGAAACTGTGTCAAATCAAGTGCAATGAAAACCTGTTGGGATATTCCGCTCACTTCAAAGTTGAACACACACATGGAGCAGGAGGCAGACAAAACAACCGCTCTGACCATTTTCCATTGCTTTCTTCTACAAAAAGAAAAAAATGAGCAACATGTTCCTCCCAGCGCTCATTCCCCAACTTCAACATCATTTCATATTTATATCAGCTTACACAACAGAAAAGGAACAAATTTCATTTGGCTCGGACAAATGAGGCAACATACTGTCTGATTTAAAAAAGACTTAGGAATGTATTGATGGTTATTAGCTATTACGGAACATCTGGAACGCACATTCGAGCATTTGAGGGTGAACTCTAGGATTTCCTACTACGTAAAAGTGTTTATAGCATAAAGAAAATTAATATACAAAGTTTATTAGTTCAAAATGATTGAAAACTGTTGTACAAGAGTCTGACTTACAGTAATATATATACTGACTCATATGATATAGACAAAAGTTTTGGAACACCAGACTTTTTCAACCATATGAGGTTCAAATCAATGCAAATTTATTTGTATAGTGCTTTTGATTTTGGAGTATAGTTGTGGAAATGTCAGCCAAAAGGGCAATATTAAATCAGGTAATGATGTAGGGTGTGGAGGCCTGGGGTGAAGTCATCATTCCAATTCATCCCAAAGATATTCAATAGAGAAAAAGCCAGATATTGGGTCTGGGTTTGGGTCTATTAGTGCAAGTGCAGGGAAAATGTAATGCTATCCAAAGACATCATATACAATTGTGTGCCTCCAATGTTTTGGTAACAGCGAAAAACTACAAATAGCTGGAAAAATGTTGTTTATATAATGTATTTAACACATTCATGAGCACTGTAGTATTTGCTTTGATATGCGTTCAGATCATGTTATAACAACCAAAAGCATTAATGGTTATAAACTCAACTCTGGTAATAAATTAAATTCATTCATCTGGCAGACACATGCACTTTATAAATAAATATACTGGAAAGTACTGGACTGATGCTTCATAACAGGTTTCATGCAAATTTGTTGCTCGTTCTTGTCGATTTCTTCTCTATAACATCCGAAGGATTCGACCATTTCTGTCCACACAGGCTGCCCAGGTGCTTGTTCAGTCTCTTGTCATTTCAAGACTCGACTACTGCAACTCTCTACTGGCAGGTCTTCCCCTAAACGCTATTCGTCCACTGCAAATGATCCAAAACGCAGCTGCACGACTTGTGTTCAATTAGCCCAAGTTCTCCCACACCACCCCACTGCTGCGCTCCCTTCACTGGCTTCCAGTAGCTGCACGTATCAGATACAAAACACTGATGCTTGCCTACAAGGCCAAAAATGGACCAGCACCTTCTTACCTCAGAGACCTCATCACATCTCGCACTGCACCACGCTGTCTGAGATCCTCCAGCACTGCTCGACTGGTACCACCTTCTCTCAGAATGAGAGGTAAGTACACTTCAAGGCTCTTCTCTGTTCTGGCACCGAGGTGGTGGAATAAACTTCCCCTAGATGTCCGTACAGCAGAGTCCCTGATTATCTTCAAACGACGACTGAAGACCTACCTCTTCCTGAAATACTTAAATTAGCACTTTCCAAGTTTGTAGAATTCGAGTTATATTTATATTAAGTTTGTAATCTTGTGTACCAGTGTAGATTTATTCATTACTGGAGATTTAAAGCACTTTTGTACGTCGCTCTGGATAAGGGCGTCTGCTAAATGCCACAAATGTAAATGTAAATGTAAATAGACCACCAACGCTTAAGGAAAGCGTTGACTACATTTTAATAAGGTATGATGACTTTACAGCAGATTTCTCACAACTATGTGAATGTGTCTGTTGTAAAGAAACATTAATAACTTTCAAGATGGGGTTTTAATATTGTTTTACTTTATTCCTATATTTCATGTAAAGGTAAAATACTACATGCTCACCCGGTGAATGTGGAAATTCCTACTTGGTAGAAGTTGGAGGAGAAAAGTGAGACTGGTTTAAAGTGCGATAGTAACACATATATCCACTCTTTACAATCGCGTTGAGCGGAAATGCAATTCAGAATGCACAACACACAACTTGTGAATAATAAAAACACCATGTTGAAATGAGAGGTCACTGGAGGTAACTCAAAGAGCCTCTTTTGACAAGCATGGTGAGCTGGAAAAATATCTCAGACGGTGTTAATACGTAAATCTTTGATGGGCTACAACAGCACAAGCCCACATTAGGTTTCAGTCCAAGTCAGCCAAGAACAGCATTCTGAGGCTACAATGAGCACAGGTTTACCAAAACCATCCTGCTTTTATATATATATATATATATATATATATATATATATATATATATATATATATATATATATATATATATATATATATATATATATATATATAAATATATATATATATATATATATATATACAGTGAGGAAAATAAGTATTTGAACACCCTGCTATTTTGCAAGTTCTCCCATTTAGAAATCATGGAGGGGTCATCATAGGTGCATTTCCACTGTGAGAGACAAAATCTAAAAAAAAAACCCAGAAATCACAATATATGATTTTTAAACTATTTATTTGTATGAAACAGCTGCAAATAAGTATTTGAACACCTGTCTATCAGCTAGAATTCTGACCCTCAAAGACCTGTTAGTCTGCCTTTAAAATGTCCACCTCCACTACATTTATTATCCTAAATTAGATGCACCTGTTTGAGGTCGTTAGCTGCATAAAGACACCTGTCCACCCCATACAATCAGTAAGAATCCAACTACTAACATGGCCAAGACCAAAGAGCTGTCCAAAGACACTAGAGACAAAATTGTACACCTCCACAAGACTGGAAAGGGCTACGGGGAAATTGCCAAGCAGCTTAGTGAAAAAAGGTCCACTGTTGAAGCAATCATTAGAAAATAGAAGAAGCTAAACATGACTGTCAATCTCCCTCGGACTGGGGCTCCATGCAAGATCTCACCTCATGGGGTCTCAATGATCCTAAGGAAGGTGAGAAATCAGCCCAGAACTACACGGGAGGAGCTGGCAACGGCCTGAAAAGAGCTGGGACCACCGTTTCCAAGGTTACTGTTGGTAATACACTAAGACGTCATGGTTTGAAATCATGCATGGCACGGAAGGTTCCCCTGCTTAAACCAGCACATGTCCAGGCACGTCTTAAGTTTGCCAATGACCATTTGGATGATCCAGAGGAGTCATGGGAGAAAGTCATGTAGTCAGATGAGACCAAAATAGAACTTTTGGGTCAGAATTCCACTAAACATGTTTGAAGGAAGAAGAATAATGAGTACCATCCCAAGAACACCATCCCTACTGTGAAGCATGGGGGTGGTAGCATCATGCTTTGGGGGTGATTTTCTGCACATGGGACAGGGCGACTGCACTGTATTAAGGAAAGGATGACAGGGGCCATGTATTGCGAGATTTTGTGGAACAACCTCCTTCCCTCAGTTAGAGCATTGAAGATGGGTCGAGGCTGGGTCTTCCAACATGACAATGACCCAAAGCACACAGCCAGGATAACCAAGGAGTGGCTCTGTAAGAAGCATATCAAGGTTCTGGCATGGCCTAGCCAGTCTCCAGACCTAAACCCAATTGAGAATCTTTGGAGGGAGCTCAAACTCCGTGTTTCTCAGCGACAGGCCAGAAACCTGACTGATCTAGAGAAGATCTGTGTGGAGGAGTGGGCCAAAATCCCTCCTGCAGTGTGTGCAAACCTGGTGAAAAACTACAGGAAACATTTGACCTCTGTAAATGCAAACAAAGGCTCCTGTACCAAATATTAACATTGACTTTCTCAGGTGTTCAAATACTTATTTGCAGATGTATCATACAAATAAATAGTTAAAAAATGATACATTGTGATTTCTGGATTTTTTTTTTAGATTATGTCTCTCACAGTGGACATGCACCTACGATGACAATTTCAGACCCCTCCATGATTTCTAAGTGGGAGAACTTGCAAAATAGCAGAGTGTTCAAATACTTATTTTCCTCACTGTATATATATATATATATATATATATATATATATATATATATATATATATATATATATATATATATATATATATATATATATATATATATATATATATATATATAAAAAAACATAGCCTAGCCTGGTTCATTTTTCATTATTAATTTCTGCGGATGGTAAGGTCAGAATTTGGCTTCGGCTGCATAAGTCTTTTGACCCAACCAGCCTTTGGTCAAAAGTTCATCCTGGTGATGGTGGTGGTCGTATACTGGTGTGGGGAATCCCTTTATGGGAACAAGTTAGCCATCTTATAACAGATATTTCCATTGTGGTAATACATGCTGTAAAGTTATTTAAACTGGTTCTATCCACATTGAATCCGAATGGGTTTAATTGCCAAGTTTACTTAAACACATAATACATTTGTCTTGACGACTAAAACACTTTGGCACAGTATGTAAGTTAAAGAGAAAAAAATGAATAAAACAAGAACAGATTTATACAGCCAGGGTGAGGTGTAAAACATAACAATGGGTTTTACGTTACACTTAAACATTGTCTCCCGAGTACAAGCTGTGAATCCAACAGATTCTTAGGAGATTCACATGGGATGTAATAGATTAAGAGGGGATTCACAGCATGAATGTGAACGTCTGACAGCAATTATGTGATGCAATCATTGGCCGTCTCAAAAGAATGTCTCGAACACTTTATAGAATCCATGCCATGAAGCAATGGAGAGCAAGAAGCAATGGAGAGCAAGAAGCAATGGAGAGCAAGAAGCATTGGAGAGCAAGAAGCATTGGAAAGCAAGAGTCTGATGAGTATACAATTAACTATGTACCTATAAAAAAAAAGTTTTACGGCAATGCTTGATGTGTTGTGAAAAAAAATGGGGCTAAAATATTTCATATTTGGAGTCTGTAGATTAGCTTTATGGATGAGTTTTGGTTTCCTTTGGTGTGCTTTTGATTTTACCATGTCATTAATTTCAGACAGTATAGACATTTGCTTCGAACTTTGCTTTGTGGGTGTGGATGTTCTGCAGCATCTTTTTGTACCAGTGATCCCTGTCCCCTTCTTTCTGGATCCGCCTGATTCATTTAGTGCCCTACTTGTGGGTGAAGTTCTCTTTGATTCGACACCAGTCACTGCTGCTGAGGATGGTTTCACTTCAACAGTTTAAAGATCCATTAAGTTACTGCAAAGGGTTAAACTTGAAAAACCATGAAGATGGATTTGGACTGTATTTAATGTAAACAATCTGAGACCTGCGATGTTGTATGGTTTTGAGACAGTGGCATTGAGTAAAAGACAGGAGGTGGAGCTGGAGGTAGCAGAGCTGAAGATGTTTAGATTTTCGTTGGGAGTGATGACGATGGACAGGAATAGAAATGAGTTTATTAGAGGGACAGCACATGCAGGACGTTTTGGAGACAAGGTGAAGGAGGTTTCATTGAGATGGTTTGGACATGTGCAGAGGAGGGACATGGGGTATATCAGTAGGAGAATTCTGAGGATGGAGCCACCAGGAGGGAGGAAAGACCAAGACCAAGGAGGAGGTTTATGGATGTGGTGAGGGAAGACATGCAGGTAGTTGGGTTGAAAGAGGCAGATGTAGAGGACAGGGGGGTATGAAGACGGATGATCCACTGTGGCGACCACTAATGGGAGAAGCTGAAAGAAGAAGAATCTGCTACTGTTGCTTGAGGCTTATAATTAGCACAAACAGTTTTGCATTCAAGTGTCCATCAGTGAACAGTCGATAACCTCAACAGTGATGGAACTATAATGAATGGACATTTGGTGTCATTCTTTTTGTGTCTGGTTCCTCTCAAGCGTTCTTCCTCATTACCTCTCAGTGAGTTATTTCTTTGCCACTTAATCTGTGGCTTTCATAAATACACAAAATACTATACATAATAATGTATAGTATTTTGTGTATTTATGAAAGCCACAGAGTATATTTTACTCCCTGACATTGGGTCCTTGTTGTGATTATTTCTGAAATGTTAAGGTTCGGATTAAATCCATTCAGTTCAAGGGAGCAGTTAAACCAGCCTAAGAACTCAATAAAAATATCAATCATATAAATGTGATAATAGTAGGATATGATTTCCACTACTGTAAGTAAATAAACAATTTCAGACCCTTTGTTATGCTACAGGAACCCTGGGGACATTACACTCCACTCTGAGAACTACATCACTTGAGTAAAGCTTGAAATAAGTTCTTAGCTTCTTAAATTATAATCTTTTAACATTAAAAATTATAGAACAGTGTTCACAAATTCAGGATTTAGCCATTTTTGCAGTATTACATTTTAAGCATATAATAAATGTTAATTTTTTTACCGGGCATCGCATTGCTAAATATAAACTCCACAGATATTTGTATGAGTGCGAAAAGTTTCAATGTAACATGATTATGCATGATATTTTTTTCCGTTTCAATTGAATGCAAATTCTCATTTTAATGCAGCACATGCTTATGAAAATCACAGGTCCTTCACATCATTGAGGCCACTTTTATGAGTCTTTTAAAGCCTGGGTGTCTGGTGGAGAAACCAACAATAAATCATTTTCTCACTTTCCTTGACAGTACAAAGGCAAAAAAAAAACCCTCAGTAATTACAGAATACCGGCCTTTCCCTCATGGCCAGCAAAAAGTTTCTCTTCAACTGCCCAGCTATGATTTTGTGCATATGTTTTTAATTGTATATAATGACCAAGTCTGGAATTACAGCAAATAATGGAGTAAGACACACCTTTTAAGGCAAAAATAACAGTGTTTTTTCAGGTATCTTAAGTTCATTGCTCAAAAAAACACCAAAGTTCAGCTCCAATTTGGACTGAAATTGGAAGCTGAGTAACGTTTAAGCGAGCTTAGTAAAGGGTGTTAGATTCATGGCAGTCATTGGGCCACCCACATGCAAAGCACCGGCTGAAATCTGTTCATTTGGCCTGCTCTCTCAGCTGAGACCAATGTGTCATGGTTTTCCAGTTTGGTTGTTAGTGTTGGCACTCGGCCTCCCATCAGACCTGCTGTGACCGATCATCAGCCCTGATCAGACGCCTACGATGGCATGCGCCACGCTTTTCCTGGACATCGCTGATGGAATAATTGAGGCAGAGGTGCCACACAGAACCTGACTGGATGACGTCTTCTACAATTTCTATACCCAGTTCAAATAACAAGTGCGGTTAGGGAACCTCCCACTGATTTGACATGCATCATACATCATGGATGTCAGACATTTGTGAGTCAGAAAGTTAGAAGCTGATTTCAGCAATTTTCAGTGTTTAAATATTTGTTGTTAAATAACATTTAACAAACACCTATCAGAATATTTATTATTAAAAAATACACAATTTTATGAGTTGGATGTATTTCAGAAAAAAAATGTTTAACTTTACAATAGCATCATTTGTATATATTTATATATATATATATATATATATATATATATATATATATATATATATATATATATATATATATATATATATATATAAATTAAGATTTAAAGATTTATTGTAAAACATATAAATATTAATATAAATATATATAAATATAAATATAAATATATATATATATTTATATATTTATATTTATATTAGAGCTGTCAAAATTAACAGGTTAACGCAAATTAATTTTAATGCCACTAATTTTATTAACAGGCGATTAATGCACGATCAGCACAACACACATTTATTTATGACCTCCTTTCTTTACTCAGACATATAAAAAAAATGCATAAACTGCACAGTAAAATCATTTTTAATCACTAAACATTTGTTTTACTGATGCACCAAGTCTCAAATCAGCACCAAAAGCCACCATGATGCACACATCCGGCAATTAAAACCGTCCGTGTGAAAACATAGCAAAAGTTCTGTTTGGTCTCCTGATGATTTACGTCATTTAAAACAACATCATTATTTTTGAACATTTACAAGAATATTTTGTCTTCATGCTCTATGTTGAGTCTGGTTTTACTAATAATAAATATACAATTGCATAAAGCATCAATATTTGTTTATGCCTATGTTGATTAGTATTAAACATTAAAAACTTTTTTTAAAAAAATTCATTTAAGGTACTTTTAGGACAGATTTAACTCAGAGTTAACTCATGACAATCCTGCAATTAATCACAATTAAATATTTTTATCAATTCACAGCAATGAAGTACAAATACTTTAGAAGATTTTTCTGGCATCAGTACTTTACTTCCTATTTATTTTTCAGACAACATTTTACTTACGCAAATATCTGTACTTTCTACTTCTTAAATTTTCAATACAAAACTTTATTTTTAATCTATTTGGTGAAATGTCCATATTTTCTCTTTTTTATTGCATTTTCAGCACATCAAACTATTTACTGTCATTGCGCAGCTTTTTCAATCTAACACTGGTGTGTCATTTCCTTGCTGTCACACACCACAGACGTAAACTACATTACAAAGCAAACAACAAGCAGACAGAATGCAACAAGACGTCTGGGGTTAACGTGGATGAGACAGAGGGAGTCAGTGATGTAAACTTGATTGAGAACAGAGACATTCCTGATCATCATCATCTTTTCTCTGCTTGTGTTCTATATGGTGGATGTTCAGCCTGGATACATTTAATAGGTAAAAGAAAATTATAGCTATTTTGTATTAATATATTAATATGATGTGGAAATGTGTAGTCAGTACTTTAACTTTTACCAGAGTCTTTTAAAACATGAGAATCTGTACTTACTATATATGTATGTATATGTAATTAAATAAATCAAATAAAATGGATGGAATAATGGATAAATATTAAGGACATAAATCAATCCCATACTTTTATTCCTTTGTTTCCCTTTTTTGTTGTCCATTTTTTAAATAGTGTTTCTATTTTTCTAATTATTAACATAAAAACTCAACTCCAAAACTCCAAATGTACACAAATCCATTCCCAGCAGATTAACGGTCGCTGCTGTAATATACACTCGGACTGGTTGATCTCAGCCGTGACTTGGCGTCTTAGTAAAATATTATCATACTTTAAGCTGCTCACAGTTTCCATTACACTTTTAATAGTTTTTTTTTTTTTGGTTTTGACATCATCCATTTTTCTCTGTAAAACTGACAGATGAATTCCCATCAGACTGACCAAACTGTACACACAAAAAAACTGAATAAATTAGCTATTATTATTATAGAGGTTATCCAAACACACTGCTAGTGCTTAGCCAAATTCTAATTCCTGGATCCTGTCCTGGTGAAACACTTAGCCCAGCTGTCTTTCCGTTATTTCTCACAAATCATATGCAGTCATGATGATGATGGCACACGTTATGACTCTTGATTAAAATGATGGCTGCTGGTTAAAGAAAGCCAAGGTGCTAACATAAACGTTGCACCTGTAATAACTCAACTCAACTTGTATTTGATTATTGGAGGCAAACACGTTGTGGTTGGAAGACTTCGGTTGGAAACCTGTCACCATCAGTATGACGTGTTCTACATCTTAGTCATATTGTGTTGGTGGTGTATTAACAACGACAAGATTTATTTTATTGGCTGGGCCCAGGTTTTAAAACAAGCCTCAGATTCACATCTTTTTACACGTTTCTGGATGGAATTAATAGGTCTCCTTGGTGGTAAGTAGCAACTGGACTGAACAGTAAAATGGCAAATGGGAGTTAATAAAATGAAAGGTTTCTTCACATGAGGTTTCTTTTTTTGGTGTTATAAAAGTTTCTTCACAGAACTAAAAGTATTTCTCAAAAACAATGAAAAGAAACTGTATAGTGGGATGGTGTGATGTAGTTCAGAAGATGTAGTAACTAACCAACAACCAAAACCGTGAAGCAATAAACAAGCAAATTTAAACCAGGCAAACTATGAACAAGGCTGTAGAACAAGCAAAGACACATCGACAAGACAAAGACAAAAGCTTGATAATGAAACATACATAAAACAGAACTTAAGTGTGTGTTGGGGGTAAATAGTGATAACACAGAACAGATGGGAGTGATGTGTGAAGACCATGTGACCTGCAGGGGCTGATAAATCATGCAGCCATTGTCACAAATTCTGAAAGATAAATGTACAGATGTTTTTTTATGAGTGCAGGATCGAAGAAAAAAATGTGCTTGATGTAAGGAAGAGTGTGTTGTAATAAGAAATAACATAATTTAACATCATATATCATGCACCTGAGGAGGATGGGAATGTATGGGTTGGGGTTCAAAGTGTATTATTTTCATATAACAGCATAGTTGGAGTGCATTGTTGAATGTGAAATAATTACAATGTTTAATTTATTCATGATTAACATATTTTATGGATTCAGATTTTTTTTTAAATGGATTATAAATCAAATCTGAGATGTAAGTTATTTCCTGCTGGCACTAATTTTATATCATTATTTTATATAAACTGTCATACCCTCACCAACTTTTATCTTTTACTCGCTCAAACACAGAAAAATAAATAATCATGAATGTAAAAATTCAACACATCATCGATTATTAGATGTGGAGCCTTTGCTGTACAAACCCCTGGGTATAAGCTTTTATTATTGGAATAGTAAAATAACAGAACAAATATATTAATATTAACATTCATGCCAGAGGCAGAACTATGTTGGTTGTTACACGAAAATAATGCACACCTGCTAACCAATCAGTTTCCAGCATTCACCAATGTTGTGATATAAAAAATAAATACATGTCTGTTGTCACAAAGAATACCACAGTGAAACGTTTTTTACTTTACTTAGTTTTTTTCATTTTAGATAAACTTGTACATACAGTAATTTCCAGACTATAAAGCGCACCCATATATAAGCCTGAATTTGACAAAGATTTTTATTTTAAACATAAATAAGCCGCACCTGTCTACACTGAAACTAATGAACTTTACACAGACTTTACCGAAAGATAGTGTCTGTTACACAGTGTAACGGGTGAAATATGTTGTGGCTTCTTTAAGAGCAGAGCGGTATTTTGGGAACAGGCTGCCGCCGCATTTTTCTGCTATTACTGCATGTGTGCAAGACCGAGGAATATGTCCTTATTATTTTCTGATGCTCATTTCTAAGTTTCTTTGACTAACCCGTAACGCAGTTGCCAAGAAAAAGAAAAAAGCACGAGTTTTGGAAAGCTGTCTGTGCTTATATGATTTCTGTTGCAACTGGAGTTAGCGAGCTCTCCCTTCACCCAGACTCAACGCGTTACAACGGCTTGTATCTAAACAGTAGCCGACCAAGAAAGTCATTGTTCACTGTCTTCCTCCTTCCTTTCACAATTATTTCTCTCGAGAGTTTATCTTTTGGCATCGTCGTGCGTTAAAAAAATTGGGTTAGGGTCAGACCAAATTCATTGGTCTAATGTTATGGGGTTCAGTTTTTTGGCTTGAAGTTTGTGAGATCGGGAAAAACCCAGGAAAAATGTATAAATTAGCCGCTTCGTTGTTTAAGCTGCAGGGTTCAAACGTGGGGAAAAAAGTAGCGGCTTATAGTCCGAAAAATACGGTAAATACAATTTTAGTTCATATGTAAGGGAATAAAAGACAGGTTGGTGTACTGTGGGCTGAGTATGAAGCAAAGTTTCTATTCCCACCCTGAAGTTGACCATCTGTAAAAGAAGCTAGCTATGTTATTATTAAAGTTATCATATATATTCAATATATTTGTATAGAATAAGACCAATACAGCTTGTAACGTTCGAGAGAAACTGCATAATGATTTATCTACACAATTGAAGGTACAGGTTTACTTCTGAAGCACTTACAATGAAAACTCCTTCCATATATGTTTAACAGACACATCCAGACATCATCACCATCATTTACATTTATGGAATTTGGCAGAATGCCTTTATTAAGAGCTATTTACAGTTATCTCATTTATACAACTTAGCATTTGACGGTTGAGGCCTCGCTCAAGGTCCCAGCAGTGGCAGCTCAGATCAGAAGTCTAATATTTTAGAGCTGTAGCCATTATGCTTGTGGTGGGAATCGTGTGTTCTACCTGCTCCAATATGAGGTGCTGATGAAAGCGCACTTTGACCACCACACTACAACAGAGTCCATCAGGCCTGAGTCTACACGCTCAGACTTCGTTGGTGCAAAATTTCTACCACAAACTAAGGCTCCTCCTCACCAAGATGCCATCGGATATCGAGCTGTTGAACATCCAGAATCTGTTCTGAGACAGGAACAGAAAACAGACACGGACTGCAGTGATAGTGTGAGGATTTTCTGAACTTCTAAATAAAACCACATCTGCAGTGAGAAATTTTCCCCTTGAAAGGGAATATTGAATATTTTAACCAACATCTCCAAAATCATCACTATTTAAACAAATATATTTTTTTATCAGTTTATGGAGTGTCAGCCCATACTTAAGTCCATACATAAGTCCATTGTCGGAACTCAGAGCCCGTCTCCGAGCCGACACATCGAGGGTGGATTCTTTGTTTCGGAAGATTCCCAATGTTGCTCACTTCGACACCATATGTAAGTTACAGAGGTGGAAAGCACTGCAGAGAAAAAATGTGCTAAACTTACAAGAAAGGAATATTTGTGATTTCTCTCATTATCATCAATGATAATTATCGTTTATAACAGGAGATTTTTTTGTGCATAACTCACATTACACTCGTCATGAACTGCAGTGTTTTTTTATTTTTTAGTCTTGTTTATTTTTGTTATTGCGCTTTCATTTGTAAAGGTATTCCGTCAATTATTAACAACTATTTTGATATTTATATCCCCTTGTCCTATTTAAACTACACTAGAACTACTTGAGTAGAATTAGAACTAGCTTAGAAGTAACTTTACTTGTACTTAAATAAAATTTTATTGAACTAACAGTACTTTTACTTGAGTAGAATGTTTTAGTACTCTTTCCACCTCGAAACAGTTACAATAGAAATGCAAGTGATAACCTATTAGAACGAGTAATCTACACTACAATCACAACTGCTATAGATTGACCAATCAGGAGTGAGAATTCTACAGCACTATTATATAAAGCACTCTGTTCCTCAGGCACTTGCATGTCTTCAATGGTCAGAAACATCTTATTTTACTTGGGAGCATTCAGTATTTACTTTGAACTGAAAATCCTATGTTAATTACAGAAACCTGCATCTCCATAGCCCTTATTGAAAGACCTCATCCAGAGAGCACATCTTTGCGTTTATGAAAGGGGCTAAGACTGTTTGGGTTTAGCTTGTGATTTAAGTTTTAAACTTGATTTAACCTGAAATTTGTATTTTTTGTTTGGGCTTTTTTTTCATCCTGTAGTAGTTTTTTCAGCAATTATAGGCTTCAGTGTGCTGCCTTGAGTTTTACCAAAACATATTCATTCAATAATTGTAATTATCCTGCTTAGGGTTGTACTGGATTCAGAGCCTGTACATGAGGTGTGTATAAGTGTGCTGTGGGGGGTTATAGCCTGGATGTGAAAACCGTACAGGTGTAGTGCTGATACACATAGTTCAGACAAAGGCTTGAAAATCTGCCTAAATATTCTTTCCTATGCCTCCCTGAGGTACTGTTGTAACCTGCAGCTTTGGACTCTATCAGCCAGGACACTATCAGACTACCAAGCACCAGCGTCCTGCATTATTTATTAGCTGGATGAGACTCCGCCAGTTTCTTTGTAGTGTTTTGGTATGACGTTTCACATTAGCACAAGATTTCGGTTTGTTTTTTTTTGTTACTGGAAGATGAAAGCTGGGGTTGTGTTCCATTCCAGGGTGTTATTTGGTTTCCCAACTTTGATCTCACTGCTCTTTATTTCATTTTGGTCTTACTAAGTATAAATCATTTGATCTGCACTTGGTCACCGTAAATCCCCGGGATAAAAACTATACTCGTTACTTGGCAGCTTAATGAAGTGAAAATTAGTGGATTTTGCCCCGTCATAAGATATCTTTTTTAGATATTTATTCCCCCAAACCACCTACGATTTTGCATCTAAGACACAGAGATTTGAGTCATTTTTGACAAAAGATCTGTTCAGCATCAACAAAGGTTATTGGAACCACGAGACATTACTTGCACTCAGAGATGGATGACTTTAGTTTTTTTTTTTTGCATTAGAGGATCTTTTGAACTCTGTGATTGTATGTTGTAAAGCAGGTTCACCAGAAACCTCCCAATCTGTACACAATTATTTTATAATCACTCTGATGGCATCCACATTCTTAAAAAAAAAAGGAATCAAGCCCTGGCAATCAATTTTGATTTATGCTTTCCATTGCCGATGCCATTTTAATAATCGCTAGCATCGAATAAATCTTGCCGCTCCAATCAGAAATGGCGGAGACATCTTCCAATCTGTATACGATTATCTCATAATCGCTCTGATGCGATGCATGTTTCGTTCGAAAATAAAATCCAGCACGGCTGATGCTTTTTTGGCTTGTTTTTTTCCAAGTGCAATTTTAATAATCACTTAAAAAAGATAACATCATAAATCTTACTGCTCTAATCAGAATTGGCAGAAATGGTAATGCAGTTGTTTCGGCGTTTACTGACAAAGATCAGGGCAAACGTGATGAATGTCTACATTTTCAAGTCGCTTTAGAGTACCTTTCATTTGTGCAAAATACCTCAGATGAGCACACTATCTCTTGGTGATAACCTTTTTGACTTTGGACTAGCATAGAGTTTGAAGCTATGGTATTATGGCAGTGTTTTAACCCTTTCTGACTGATACAACCTCGATATTGCTTTATAGGATACACAAAATAGTTATTATTACAGTCTTCACAGGCTCTTATTAAACACGAATCAGTTATGAAATAAAATATCTTTCGGCTCATGCTATGGAAACCATTCAAAAACCTTTCGGATATATAGCCTCAAACTGCAATATTATATAGCAGAGACTAAATCCTAGAAAACTTTGGCCTTGTTCTGTACATGCGAAAGCGCACTGTTGCCTTTACAATTGTCGAGCATTTAAAAGAACTGGTGGGGAATCGAGATGATGGATGTGTAGTTGTGGAGAGAGCGATAGACTGCATGTGAATGTGTTTAAGAAGGAATGCAGGATGTGCCGTGGGAGGGTCATGGCCTCACTTTGATCAGCAGCTGGCCTGATTCACACTACTAGACTGAGTATTATTGGAAAGCCCTGAGTGTGGGGGGGAACAGTCTGGAAAATGTATTGATTCATTTTAGTGGCAAATGCACAGTTCATGCGATATCATGAGGTGTGTGTGGAAATGGAAATCAGGAATCGCCAAAAGGTTGGACATGGATGAAGATTCAACCTGGCCATTGATTAAATTTACTTTTAAGTTTTAACTGACTTTCTGAGACAGGAATAGAAATTATCCTAAAATTGGCTATAGACTCAAATGATCCAGCATTGATTAATCCATTTTATTTATTTATTTAATTTTAAACATTCATGTGCTTACAATCATAAAGTATATTTTAAATTGTGTAGAAGAAAAAAACACCTAATGTGTTTTACGTATATATTATACCCACAATTAGTTTTTATTATAACATATATTTGTATAAAATTATAACATACAGGGGGATTTTAATTGTGTGATTTAGTTGGTTGAATTCCATTCAAAATAACCTCAAATAACGTATGCATATGTAATTGTTATGTATATTAGTTTATTAATTTATTCATGTCATCTATTTACTTATAGCAACAACATCAGATCATTTTTCTGATACATATTCAACTTATTTCCTTAATTTCCTCAGAACCAGACACTTCTTTATATAAACAAAACATCTTTAATCATATAAATCTCCATGGTCACATGTAG
Source organism: Silurus aristotelis (assembly GCF_946808225.1). NCBI lineage: Eukaryota > Metazoa > Chordata > Actinopteri > Siluriformes > Siluridae > Silurus > Silurus aristotelis. The sequence goes on along the minus strand of NC_139577.1, from coordinate 28,727,445 downwards.
ATAAATGCATTTCCTGGTTTGTGGCTCTTAATTGTCAGCAGGGCCTATACCAGTTCAAAATCCACCAGTGATCCTATATCACATTAAACAATATAAATATATGTTTTTATCTTCCTATTTTTCCACAGCACAGTACAGAAGTCCTAAGAGGCCATGCATTGTAATTTTTTTCTTTCTTGTTTTCTCGTGACATAACTTAATTTTCTTATGATCTGGACATAAGAGTTGTTTTTACATTAGACATGAAAACTAGAAAACAACTCTTGTTATGTCGAGATTGCGTGAAAATTAAGTCGTGATAATAAAAAAAGTAACTTTTGTTATGTCAAGATCACTAGAAAACAACTTTTATTAAGCAGAGAAAATGAAGTCATGATAATGGGGAAAAAATTATAATGCACTGACTCTTAGGACTTATCTAGGGAATTATAAGAGCAAACTGGGAATAAATGTGGAATGCTATGCTCAAATATCACATCCCATTCTTTGACCAGGTGATGCAATACTTTTGGCAAAATAGTCTATGTCTCATTTTGGCTCGCTTACTTTTTTCACAATTATTTTAACCATTGTTTTTAATAAAAGTGAATATTTAGGTTCTAATTAGAATTAGAAGTATATAGAACTTAATTTGGTTTAATTTAGTTTAGACATTAAATCTGGTCCGATTGTAGTTTTAACCAACTTTTCACTGCATGTGGTTCTAGTGAATCCAAAAAATGGGCAACGATGAGATTCTATAAGCCTAGACATGGGTACAGGACTGTTATTTCAGCAAGGTTAGTGCTTTAAAGGTGAATTTCACTAGACCTAATTTATTCATTCATTCATTTTCTCCCGCTTATCCGTAATTCGGGTCGCGGGGGCAGCAGTCTAAGCAGGCCCCCGCCTTCGACTGCTGCCCGATCCTCACAGCACCGTCCCTTACGGTCCCTCCTGCAGGTGGTGAGCCCACGGGAAGTAGACCTAATTAAATTAACCAAACAGAATGCCAGTGTATATTCCATTTTGTGTCAGATTTTGTTCATTTCTGATACCTTATAGTTTATTAAATATTGTTTTCTTTAATCAATGTTGTACTCCAGCCAGCTTGGAAGTTGAATCCTACTAATTCTCCTTGCCGCCCTCACATGATGATTGTGGTTTTATTTGGGGTTTCCATCCTGTTTATCTTCAGCATGTTTGGGGTACTGAGTGCAAACATGTCTATAATTTAGTATCTATGGCATCTGTCATTTCGTGAACAGTGGAAGCTGCTGTGTGTCATGTTGTCTTCCTGTTGTGGTCTGCAGTGTTATGAAGACTCATTCAACACTATTGACAGTTTGGTGTTTGGTGGTATTTTATGGTCTGTTTCACTTGTGACACATCAGTGTGTTGTATGTGTGTGGAAATCACTAAATTTTAGTAAAATCACAACAAACACTGTGCTGAAACATTGCGTAGCTTGACACTCAATGTTCAACATAAGTTTTTCACAGGCACGTTGCTCCCTGAAGCGTATTTAGGCTTAAGTCATGTGCACACTGTGTGATTTTGGTCACAATTTAATCGTTGAAGCAAATGTAAAAAAAATCTAAAAGATTGCTATAATCCATGGCTAAAACCTGTAGTGGTTTGATGTATTCACCTTCAGCTGATTAATGAAATGAGACTCTTTCCTGCAGTGTGACTTCTCCTACAGTGACCGTCAAAAACCAAGAACTAATGGCAGCGCCGATCCTGATGATGCAATTAGCACAACAACTTCAAACCACCTTGAGGAAAATTTCACAACAAGTCCGGTGGACAATACAGCAAGAAAAGAAACTTACAGAGTAACGGAGGAAAAAGAAGTAAGTTTGTATGACATTTTTATTCTCAAGGCATATCATGAACAAAATTAACACTACAGATTGTTTTTGTTTGCTTCTAGCTATTATTAGCGAAAGAACGCAAGTCTGAACGTGCCACGGATTGACGTAAAACTTCATACAAGTCTTTTTTTTGTGCGCGTCAGTTTTTGCTTGTCGTACAGTCTGACATTATGACATCTGAGATCCTACAGTCTTACAAGCAACACTTGCACAGGATTATCAAATCAACAGTGTGCACCTGGCTACAGGCATCTATCAGAGTCCTAACTTTTTTTCTCTCTCTGGGTCTTAATTGGGGTGCAAACCCCCCTTACACACACACACAAGGGTAATCACTCTTACCATAGTCACTGCTCCAGGTCCATTTGTCAAACAGAAAAATATGATATCCTCCTGCATTGTGCACCTTTTAGCGGCGCAAGATGATGACACTGCCACTCCTTCTCCCAGGAGAGCCTCCCCCCCACCCATTGCATCCACACCAACTGTTATCCTTCATCTCAAGAAAGGGTTCTTTGTCCTGAAGTCTCACTTTAACACTTTAATCTGGATAGGCACCATTGACTGCTTGTGGGTGGCAAAGGGTACGATTTCCTATATCTAAATAAAGAGGCAGAACAATTGCTAGAGAGTTCCATGATACAGTTAGACCGTGTCCTCCCACAGGTTCTTGAACACAATAGAGCCCCGGACAACTGCCTTCACCACAAAGCTTTAACTAAAGTTTAGGCTCAGAGCCAGAGCAAGCTCTCTCTGTTAGCAATCAGACCAAAGGTAGAAACACATGGGGAGCTCTGGGTGGGGAAACATGCAAGCTTCTCACAGGGCTTTTATTTATGGACTGCGATAGGCCATGCCTGCCAGCATCCGCTTCAGCTTGTATGCAGGTAATTGAGCCAACAGCAAGCATGAGCACTTCTCCCCTTAGCCCTGTACACTTGTGCTAACAACATGCTTTTAGAGAGAAAAATGGAACTGTTACTTTTAAACTCTTGCCTGTGGCATGTGGCAGTAATACTTGCTAATGTTGGTGGCACTATATAAAGTCATCTGGCCTTTCTTTTCCTACCTTTTACTCAGCTGTTCTGTACCACAGTTTGACACTTGTAAAATTTCCCCATTTATGGTACCAGTTTGTGTCTGTGAATACATTAGCCTGGAAAGGTATTTGTAGAACTGCAGCTTTCCAAGTTCCTGTCTTGAATTTGTTCCTGACCACCCACGAGTTGACCCTCCTTCAGTACGTTCATTTAGAGCTGGCAGTTGTGTGAACGAGGCATGGTACCATTTACCAATCAATCTTAAAGGAAATACTGCTTTGTATTTGTGTATGCATGTGGGTGGGTAGGTAGTGTAAGTGGCCAATAATCAAGTGTTTCCTGTGCTTTTTCACTAGTGGAATACATTGTACTGCAATGTGTCCATTTAACAATCTCAACAGCTTCAAATTGTAGTAGGACTCAGCTGCAAATATAGGTAGTCCCCAAATTACAATAGAGATGCGTTCCGATGACCCCAATGCAACTTGAAAAAATAGAATAAGTCGAGACATAAGGCATAACCACCCGCCTAATATTGTGTTGGTCTCTTTTTTGCTTCTAAAACAGTCCCGACCCATCAAACATTAACAGAATTAACTTCTTCAGCAATTAGCTACAGGACCTCGTCTGTTGACCTACAGGACCTTCGCTTCGCATCAGTGAGCTTCGCCCACCCATGACGGTGTCGCCGGTTCACCACTGTTTCTTCCTTGGACGACTTTTGATAGATACTGACCATTGCAGACCGGGAACACCCCACAAGAGATGCAGTTTTGGAGATGCTCTAACCCAGTTGTTTAGACACCACAATTTGGCTCTCATTACACTCACTCAAATCCTTACTCTTGCCCATTTTTCCTGCATCTAACATATCATCTTTGAGGACAACATTTTTACTCGCTGCCTGATATATCCAACCCACTAACAGGTGCCATGATGAAGAGATAATCAGTGTAATTCACTTACTGGTCATAATGTTATAATGTCATAATGTTATTCCTGATCGGGTATACAGACGCTCCGCCCTTACGAACGAGTTACGTTCTGAACGACCGTTTGTACCATGAATTTATTCGTAAGTTGTTACTGTATTCGTTATTGACTACGCATATCTCCTAATGATGTAGGAGCTATAAATACTATTAAAAAAACAATATCAAATAAACAATATTTCCGAAATAATCGGAATACTGTATACAATAGTTTGTATTAAGTAATAAAAAAAATTATACAAAATAAATAAATAAAATAAATTATCTTAAAAACATTACTTTGCCCGAGTCCATTGCACATCATGTAGACTCGTTACGGCCGAAGACTAGCTAGCGGCAGCTCTCCTACGTTCTGAATTTTTTCGACTTCAAACAAATCTCAGTTTGAGTACAGGTTTGTTTGTATCCGCAAAAGTACGTAAAGTGAATGTTGGTAAAAGTTGGTGCCTGGATAAGCGCTGGTTCATGGAGTGGAGGGAGGCACCAGATGTGCTCTGTTACAGTATACAATGATGCCAATAAAAAGAAGAGATATAAGAGATCAAATTGGGCATTGAAAACCAAAAACACAGAAAAAAATGCATTCCAACACAATAAAGTAAGGCATCTTAGATGGTGGGAGATGCATACTGTACATCCTGGCAGTTTTCCAACATTTGCGTGACGTGCAAAACGTAAAATATTTATACAATATTGCCTTAATATTAAAGTCATCATAAGATTTAAAACGTGTAAGTCGAATCATCGTAACTCAGGGACCATCTCGATACCATGCTGTGCATCTGTCATAGTGTTACAATAATAAATCTTTGGGTTCAGAAGAACTTGATAAGGCAATCAGTAGAGCATTTAAAAAAGGTAGATATGAATCTGGATGCCAGGCTCTTCCTTCCAGCATGCCTGCTGCTGTGTGTATATGTCATTCCCATGGAAGCGATCCTTTAGCAGGCCTCACCAGGCATAGGGCTCATTCACCAGGGATATCTCTGAATGAATGACCTGGAAATGGGCGTTTCAAATGACCACCGTGCGGAAGTGGAGCTGTGAGGAGTCCCTTTATGTGGCTGGCAACTCCCACATCGTATTCATTCACACGCTCGTGGATGTGCATACGCGCACGCGTACACACCCAAACGTATGCACAAAACACACATTCATGCATCGCAAGAGAGAAGAATGGAGCTATGGCCGGAGAGGGGGAACAATGATAAAATGAAAGAAAAACAGAACATTGAGGCAGAATGAATAGAGCTGAAGAGAAGAACAGGTATGGAGGAAGAGAAAGACAGTTACAGAACGTGCATGAATGAATTTGTGTGTGAGTGCGAATGAGAGACGAGGGCACCCCGCCCTACCTGACCCTCACCAGGGATCCTGGTGCGTGACATCATGTCTATTCCACAGTGCAGACTGCATTGTTGCTCTTGACTGACTCAAACCTCCCACCCCTCCCCTCTCCTCCCCTTCCTCCTCTGTTTTTTTGGCGCTCAATCTCTTTTTGTTTTGTTTTCACAAACAACAAAAGGGACGCCAGGGTTTCATCAAGGCAGGAGACATCCTTCCGCCCCCTTCCCCCCTCTACACCACCTGAATGGGCAGATCACACAAACGGGGCGGCTCCCACAGGATAACTTTACCTAGGTCCCCCTCCCACATGCACACACACACACTCACACACACAACCACCACCACTATACCTTCATTCATCAGAAGATTTCACAACCATCTCAGTATATGCTACTGTGATATCTAACGTTGCTGGTTTCCACACAATGTTTCCTGTTGTGGTAGCTTAAGATTTGTTTACACACTAGATGAGTGTATCACGATTGACGATTCTTGTATTTAATTATGTACTGATAATAAACAGGGCTGCTACAGTTCTTCACACTATATCTGTTTGAGAGGTCAGATGGAGGGATTAGAACCAAGACTCTCGAAACCTGTGCTTTTATCCCAATCAGAACATACAGAACATCTAAACTTGCTCCCTTTACTTTTATTCACGATGCCAAACAAGATTCCTTGCACTCTCTAGGGCTCTCTGGAGTTTAGATCACACGTGTTACCAAATAGGCAAGTCATATTTGGTGTTTGTCTCAACTTGTCTTGAAAGCTGAGCTAATTCGCACTACCTTTTCTTAAACAGCACACGAGGTTACACAGGGCCCAGCAACACTGGCTTTTTTTGTTCTATTTACTTGGAACACAATTTGAAAGGCAATAACTCTATTGTTGAATCCTACATAGCATCTTCAAAGGTTCCACTAGAAGGACAAACCCTTAGGGGGACTTAATTTCTAACATTGTACAGGGTTGCCCTAGGGTTCCTTGTATGGTTAATAGTTCAAACTCCTCCCTATAAGAGTGTTAGATGGAACTGTTTCATTTTTTTTTTTTTTTTATTATTATTCATTATTCTTCAGTCACTGATAGAATTCAATTAAATTAATTTGTATATGTAGAGCACTTTTTTTTTTTTAATAGACATTGTCTTGAAGCATCTTCACACAGCGAACACACAGTTATAAAGTTGTATATAATAGTGTATTTGTTTAATGCCTATAAGTTCCTTATAATTGTACATTTATTCCTAATGAGTGAGGCAGTGGTGATTGTGTCAAGAAAAACTCACATGGCATAAGGAAGTATCATTGAGAGTAACCAGACTCAAAAGGAAACCTATCCCATCCATCTGGTGGGGTTTATCCTGTACAGTGGGGACCTGTAACCAATCCTGAGGTAGGAATTCACTCTAAAGAGCACATCACTAGGACATGCACACTGCTTCACACTTTGAGGGCAATAGATGCCAGTCAACTTCCTGCCATGTTTTTTCAGAGGAAACCAAAAACATTAATGAACTTAATATAGATGTGAGGAGAACATGATTCAGTCTACACTAAATTATCCGAGTTCAGGATCGAAACGGGAAAACCTAAGCAGTGGTGGATGAAGCACACAAACCATTGAGTTGAAGTAGAGATGCATTTGGTAAAATGTGACTCCAGTAAAAGTAAAAGTGTCCCTTTAATCTCTCACTTGAGTAAAAGTACAAAAGTATTTGCCTTCAAATCTACCTAAGTATCCAAAGTACTATGATTTATTATGACTTTAATGTTCCTATTATCATTTTTGTCACAAGACTCAATGCTTAATCAACTCAATTTATGTGAAAAGAAACTATTGTAACTCTTAGCGCACGAGTCAAACAATAATTGATATCTATTAAAATGATCCCAAGCCCAAAATCTTATTTTCAACTACAAAAAAATCAAGATGTGGTAAGTTAAAGTCAGGAGTTTCTTCCATCATTTATTCCTCACAAAATGTTCTGCTTGATGCTAAACTGTGTGTTGGTGATAAATAGACGTCACAAAGCGGCAATCAAAACCAGTTTAAAACAGAGCGTGTGCTCGACCCTGATTGGTGGATTGCTGCTTGTAAAAAAGTTATAGACGATAAAAAAGATATTTGACATTGAAATGTAGTGAAGTTAAAATCTGCCCAAATGAAAACACTTCAATAAAGTACAGCTACTTGAAAAAGCTATTCGAGTGCAAGAACATATTACATTTCATTCGTTATCTCTTACGGCATCTCATCCACCGCTGCCTGTGAGCAGACAACACTGTGCTGCCTACCTTTTCAAACCTATTACAAATTAAAAGAAGTGCATGAACCCACTTGTTCTCTGCATGATTAGAGTATCCATGGAAATGACAGCAACATGGGTAAAACACTGCAGTGTGAGGACAACATGAGAAAGAGAAATTTAAGAAGAGGTGTGTGTGTGGTTGCGAATGCAAGATACAGATCAGAAACTTCTCATTAGTATTCGGTTTAAATTGCCAAATTTATGAATGTGTAATGTGCGTATCAGGTATCGCCGTATTTTTCGGCAACAACGAATTGAATTCTACTCGAGCAGCCTGACAGAGTAGCTACTTTTATGCTTGATCAAAGAAGAGTTGATGTAGGATTAGGTTTAACAAGCCCTATATGAGCCTCGGTACACAGCGAGGCCTGACTTGAGCAATCGGGTTATTATTATGCGGCTCAAAAGCTTAACTACTCAAATTCTAGCCAGTGAAATGAGAAACATGCTGCATGAGCCTCTCGCGTGTTCTGCAAAAACTCATTAAACGGCCACAGAGAAATTAACATGTACCAAACAGTACCAGAGCCACCCGAGGGACCATGTTGTTTTATGTGGCCTGTGTGGCACCCGCAAGACTAAAAGGTTCTGGAGGAGGACGATTTTTAATCAATTTAGATAATTTTTTTGTATAAATAGACACTTTAATAGACACTTTAGCCATTTTAGCAGTTTTCTTTCACTCCATGAAACTGAGAGGTGCTTGGTAATGTAGAATAGTATTTATCAAGGGAATCAAATCCCTTAATGGTAGTTGTCTAGAGGTTTCTGAGGTTTTGAAAAGCTTCGAGTACATTTCCACCATGCTGAGTGTCTGACCACATTGAGTGGCAGTTTTGATAATGGTTCCAGCTCTTTGTGGGTGGCTGTGGAGTCATTAGAGTCACTAGAGCTTATTATATTATATAATCCTCGCTCTCTTATAGATTTAAAACCTAATAAGAGGTCAATCTGGAATACTTAACTGAAACTCAAGTACATAAGATTAAACCGCAACCAGTCTTGATGGAACATTGCGACGGAGACACTGGTCTTATTTTAGATACTGGTAGGTTTTTGCTGCCAAACCTCCTATCCTGTAAAAGCTGAAATGAGATCATCTCCTCTGGCTGGGGGGTTAGATTGCGGATTGTTCATCCATGTGAAGGTTTTCGGGGTGGTGGAGAGTTAAGGTGATGACAATGGTTGTAACTGACCCCCATGCCAATCCGTGGTTTCTGTTTCATTTCAAGGAACTTTCTGGCCATGGAGCCAGGACACAAGTGCTGCCCTTGCTGTATTTCTACCTAAGTGTGTCCTCAGGCTATCTCACAACCGTGGGATAACTTCCCCCCGTCCACACACACTGGATTCAATCAATTATTAGATCAAATCTCCATTATTTTGTTTTTGCTTGCAACAAAAAATGTAATAAAAAACAAAAGAAAGGGGGTAGCAGAAGATGAGACCACAATGCTTTGCACAATGCACTGCAGCGCTTTTCTTTCACCTCAGCTCTTGTAGTAACCGAACACCGGGTCTATTGGAGTAGTGTGTTTATCTAAGCGTCTCAGAGGGACAATTCAGCGTGATCCTTTAGTTCAGCGAGACTCTTTTCACTGTCCCCCTTTGAGGAAATGTGCACTGCTCGAATGCTGTCCATTCTTCTTACTCCACTAATAGGTCTATGCCGCTACAGAAACATCTCATACTCACAAGGCAAGCCCCTCATTCCCACCCTTGTCAAATGGGCCCTGCTTCAGAAACCAGGTGGCTGTGAAGCTATCCAGATATTTCTATCTTAAAGGAAGACCATCCCAACATAATTAATCTTGTTTGATATCGAACAACCTCTTTGATTCAGCACTTTGGACAGCTCAGAACGGATGGGAAGAACACTGACCAACATGTGTGGAACATCATATTCGATTAAAACAATGATTTGTACCCAAACATGAAAGAGCACCAAGTTCCACATTAGGGCCAGACAAAACAAGAGACAGAAACGAAGACTCTGTAAATATACTGTATAAAATGCACACTCGCCACCCAGAGAGCGGATGAACTAGATGGTTGGCTTGTGGCTTCGAGACAAGGATGGTTTTTAGATAAACACAACCAGATTGCTGGAAAGATGATTTACATTGGACTTTGCATCTTAGTGTGGAGGAATAAGCCTGTATTGCATTGCACTGCATCTGAATTCGAGATGTTTATGGTGGTAACTTAATCTGTAGCTTCTGGCAGTGCAGATAGCATTGCTTCTGTAGTCAACCATTGATATGTTGTGTGTGTATGTGTGTGTGTAATGTGGATGAAAGACAGTCGAGTGACGGCCATGATTTAGGTGGGAAGTTCACTTGCTGACAAAAGGGATGAGAAATTTAAAATAGAATCCAGATGCGGTGCAAAGGTTAAGGGTTGACTTCCATTTCTCTTCCTCTGTCATGACAAGTGGAGTGTGTTGCCACCATTATGAAACCTCAAAGTCTTTAAGCATTCTCGAAACCAGTTAAGGTAAATAAGTTGCAATGTGTTTTTTTTTCTCCTTGACTTCAATTCACCAAAAACGAGATTACTTCTGTAATCTCCCCATCGGGAAAATAATCCCAGCAAGCTTTAGGGAGAAACGTAGAAAACTCTAAAGATTCATGGTCTGAATATTCTTTGAGTGATGGACCTTTTTCCTCATGTTTGAATCCAGGAAATTTGATCGAAACCAAGTTTTATTAATGCAGGGTTCACATAAAAGAAAAAAGCTAAACTTAAAAAGCAAAATTCATCTTAAGGCAAAACTTTAGGGAAATGGAACACTTTTGTGGCACATTTTGAAAGTATTTTAACAAGCTATTTAATAATAAACACATTTTGACCATTGAAAAAAGAATACATCCAGGGGTTAATTGGCAAACTTGCAAAAAATATTCATATAATCTAACTGGATTAGGCAACACTAAGTGTGATGCAGAATAAGAATATAAAGGACTGATGAAATGATTATATATTATAATTCTAATGAAAAACATATTTACGTTTTATACATACACTCAAATTCAAAGCAAATCTCCATTGTCTTCATGCTGAAAGCAAAATTCATGACCCGTATTGCATTATGATGACAAAATATGACAGCAAATATGCACTGACCCTAAGACACATGTTGGCATGTAGTCACTATTTAGTCCATAACATTTTTATTAAGATGTAAAGTGGAGCAGGCAGAAGCAATAAAAAAAGAACCTCAAGGCTTATAATGGTAAACCCGAAATTGAGGGTTTGGTTAGGTCTGTACTCCACCATTTAAAATCCTAACAAGGGTCTCAATGTGATAGCGCTTCTTTAACCATTGCAAAAAATCCTTTTGTTGCTGTAAAAAGGATTGGTAGGAATTAAAAAAGGTTCGTTTATGATTACTCCTATAAAAAGGCAACATGGTTCCTTTTCTTGTTGTATCTGAGGGGATGGAAATAATCTGTAATGCTGTTTATTTCCATTACGCAACACAGACTCATCTGGACCATGGACACAGCTGTGAAAACCAATGATGCTTCTGTGCTTTTAAATGGCAGAACAGTCCGATCTTAGAAGACCTAATCATTTGTAACTCGTATGTGGGTTATAAATCCTAACCATGGATGTTTTTTTGGAGTTTTACCTAATTCTTTTTCCATTGTTTCTTATGTCAACAGTACAATTGAGCAACGTGAATTCGTAGTCTGTATATTAAAGCCTTGAGGTCAAACTTCAGCACAGATGTGCTAAAAGGTAGTATTTCAGGATTGAAATTTATTTCCCTCCAAAATAAGTAGGGGTTTCCCAAAGTGGTACGAACAAATTGAACAAAAACAAGGTTGTCGTATTTGGTTTGGCAGTTCAGGGATGTGAGCAGCGTTACCTCTCCCTTTTGTTTATAGTTAAAGCAGCTGTTGCACTCATTGTAATGTAAGACGAAGTTGAATTTTGCAGGACAAACTCCAATATGTCCTACACTTGGCTGCATTATGATAATTGGCGGCAAGTGCTTTTCAAAATCACTTGCATATGAGAAGTTGATCTTTGGAAAGCCCCATCATAGGACTTCAAACGAATGCGGGTGACACAGGAGACAGGACAGCGTTGCACTCGCATATGTTATTTTTTTCCCAAGGTCCTGAATGATTTTATCAAATCACCTGGATGCCATCCTAGCCGAAATGCACTCGGCATTCCCGGGAATACATTAAGCAAACCAAAAGTGCTGTAACTGGCAGCTTGGGTTGGAATTCATACAAAAAGCCTGTTGAGATGGAGGTAACCTAAAACAGACCAAGGGTGTTAAAGGTAAGCTTTAATTTGACCAAAAGGTGGATTGGATTTCACTTCAGGATCTCAGAGGGACAGTGATGCCCTTATCTTCTGCTAATTGTGGTATTTACTTAAAAGTCCCCCCAGGGAACTTCCCTACTATTGTAACTATGTGCCAAGTTTAGTTGTAAGGTTGCTGAAAGAAAGATGATTAGATATCACAAAGCTGTCTGTAAGCCTCGAATGAATGCCTTATTCTAAAGCACTCAAATTTGCTGAGGGATCAGGAGACAAAAACTTTTTTTTTTGATTAATCAGAAATTAGTTGTCACAAACTGTTAACCTTGATCAACTGAAAAAAAGTCTCAACCATTTAAATGTACCCATTGAAAGAGAGATACTTGAAGTAAATGCTGTTGTGGATAGTCTTCAAAAGTGTACTACATACATTTGGGCCTAATAGTGATTTGTTAAATAAAAGATTTCCAATGACTCTGAGGTCCTCACTGGGATCAGGGTCTTTCATACTTCAGATATCATTAATGGTCGGGGTCTGCCCTCCTGTGGTCATCTTGGCTACTCCTTTACTATACATCAAAAGCTCAGGTAGCACAGATAAGTATTTCTGGCTAGTCTAATTTATCTGGAAATATAAAGACAAGAGTCTTCTCCACTACAAGGCTGGTTAAGGGTAGCTTGACTAACTGGTGTTTGTTGATTGCTCAATTCCTTGCCCTCCCAGACAGAACAAGTTGAGCTGGAACCCCTGTTATTTTTTATTTTTTCATTTGCAGCTGTGCAACATTGAACTGTACAAGTAGTTCATAAACAAGGCCTACTGCAGTGAAGAGAGTCGACAATCTTGTGTTTCATGCCACCCCAAATCCCAGGCCAATTGAAAAGCTGTTACTCATGTGGCTTAGAGGGAGGGCAAGCCGCTGTTTCTGCTCTGCTCTGTTTTTTGTGTCTGTGTATACAAAGATTTCATGTGGAAACGGATTCAAAACGTATGGGTAACAGTGGCGTGGCGAAGGAACTCTTCTGCTGCCAAATCCACATCACAGAATCACGAGTTAGGAAGACAGAAAACAATGCAAACAGCAGACTTAACAGCATCTGCAGAGGTTTCTTTGCAAAACTATATACAGTACAGACCAAAAGTTTGGACACACCTTCTCATTCGAAGAGTTTTCTTTATTTTCATGACTATGAAAATTGTAGAGTCACACTGAAGGCATCAAGGGCTATTTGACCAAGAAGGAGAGTGATGGGGTGCTGCGCCAGATGACCTGGCCTCCACAGTCACCGGACCTGAACCCAATCGAGATGGTTTAGGGGTGAGCTGGACCGCAGAGTGAAGGCAAAAGGGCCAACAAGTGCCAAGCATCTCTCGGGGAACTCCTTCAAGACTGTTGGAAGACCATTTCAGGTGACTACCTCTTGAAGCTCATCAAGAGAATGCCAAGAGTGTGCAAAGCAGTAATCAAAGCAAAAGGTGGCTACTTTGAAGAACCTAGAATATGCCATTTTTCAGTTGTTTCACACTTTTTTGTTATGTATATAATTCCATATATAATTCCACATGTGTTTATTTATAGTTTTGAGGCCTTCAGTGTGAATCTACAATTTTCATAGTCATGAAAATAAAGAAAACTCTTCGAATGAAAAGGTGTGTCCAAACTTTTGGCCTGTACTGTATATATATATATATATATATATATATATATATATATATATATATATATATATATATATATATATATAGTATATACAGGTTTTTTAATTAAATTCAATTCACTTGCTTTTTGTATTGCGCTTTTAACAATGAACACTGTTTCAAAGCAGCTTTACACAGATAATACATTGATAAAGAATGAATAAGATGGTTCTTTATGTATAGGTTTGTCACTGGTAAATGAGCCGGTGGCAACTGTGGCAAGAAAAACTCCCTGAGATGGCATAAAGAAGAAACCAGACTCAAAATTGAACCCATCCTCATCTGGGTGACATCAAATATCCATTTATTACACCTGGGTGAATGTAATGTTTTATGGTCATTATTCAATAATATAAAGATGTAATTAAAAAAATATAAGTAAACAGAATAAATAAAAATCCAAATTACACTACAAGATATCTAGTTCGCAATACAATGATTCTATCCAACAACAGTCTCGTCTTTTTATTTTTTTTTTACAAAAATGCTGCTGTTTCATTTGAACCCCCGCCTCCTTGTTTAATGAAAAAATATATGCATCTGTGGGACAGTGTAGGTAAAGTAAAAGGCGTTCCAAATATTGCAAACATGATGACTACATAAAGGTCAAATAGCCTTTTCATTTGTAAAGTCAAAAAGATTACTAATTCTAAAAATCTTAAAGCTTGCATACCACTATTTCTTTAAAAATCTTCAGCCATTTCTCCAATACAATTAAAAAAAAATAATTAAAAAATGGAATCAAATTTTTCAAAGCACATTAATTAAAGCAAATTAAATGTACAACCCCAATCCTAAAAAAAAAGTGGGGCATTGTGTAAATAAAAGCAGAATGCAATGATTTGCAAATCTAATTACCCCCCAAATTTCCTCACATTAGAACATAGAAAACATACCATCTGAAGAGTTTAAACTGAGGAAATACGGGCGGTTAACACAAAAGTAACGCCAAACAAAGTGCATGTGTGCAAACATTTATTGCAAGCAACACAAGACAATGACACAATAAACACATTGATATTGTTGTATGTTACTTTTCCTACAAATGAGGAAAATCTATTACAACCCCAAATCCAAAAAAGTTAGGACACTGTAAAATGTAAATAAATAAAAATGCAATGATTTGCAAATCTCATAAATCCATATTCTAAGATAAGGTAAGGATATACCTTTATTTGTCCCACAGTGGGGAAATTTCCATGTCACAAATATATACAAACAATATAATAGTTACACTATCAAACAATCAAACTGCACTAGGTCATATTGCACAGTTTAAAATTGTGTTAATGTAGTGTTGTTATTTATGTTAATTTAGTTGTTAATTAGGGTAATTTAAGTTATTATTATTGCACAGTTTAAAAAAAAACTGTATTAACAGTGTATATTTTGGTGACTGGTTCACTGGGAGCAGCTCTGATTGTACAGTTGAATAGCAGCAGGAAGAAAAGACCTTCGGTTTTGCTCCTTCAGACACTTAGGATGTAACAGTGTCACTGAAGGAGCTGCTCAGCTGTTTCATACAGGGGGTGAGAGTCGTTCTTCAGCAATGATGATAGATTAGCTACCATCCTCATTTCCCTCACCTCCTGTACAGTGTCCAGGGGAATTCTCAGTACTGAGCTGGCCTTCTTGATTAGCTTGTCCAGTCTCTTCCTGTAAAAAAGGGTCTTCAGTTGTGCTTCCTGCACTCAATAAGCTCCTTAGCAGAAAGATTCTGCTCTGTCCTTTCTTGTAAATTACATCTGTGTTATTTTTCCAGTCCAGTTTGCTGTTAAGATGAACACCCAGGTATTTATGAGTCCACTTTCTCAATGTCCTTTCCCTGAATGTTCAATAGTGATACCCGCATTTATCTGGAGGCAGCTTCTTCATTGGCACCAGTCTACAAAGTCCTGGATCAGTCCCGTGTACTCCCTGTCGTCATCTTCCATGATCAGGCTGACGATTATCAGAGAACATTTGCATGAAGTCTGCATTGTACACAGTGAAGAGGAACGGAGCCAGGACCGTTCTCCCACGGGGCTCCGGTGTTGCTGACAACCATATCAAACTCACAGTGAAGAGTCCTCACAATACTTTGGTCGATTTGTGAGGTAATCCATTATTCAGGTAGATAGATGATGGTCCACCTCCATGTACATCGGCTAATCCCTCAGAAGCGCAGTTTGGATGGTGTTTAAAGCACTAGAGAAGTCAAGAAATATGACTCTCACTGTGCTCCCAGCATTTTCCAGGTGTGTAAGAGCCCTGTTGAGGAGGAAAATAACAGCGTCTTCCACTCCTATGTTTAGCTGGTACTCAAACTGAAGTGGATCCATTTATAGGCTCAGGAGGTCTGAAATGAGTATACACAAGCCCCGCCAACGTCTTCATCAGATTTCTTCATCATTCTGACCTGGCATGCCTGCAGTCTAACCCTTTCACAATTTGAACAAATTTGGCGCATCATTAAAGGAAAAATACAACAAAGGACACCCAGAACTGTTGTGCAGCTTAAGTCCTGTATCAGCCACATATGGGACAACATTTATCTCCTCAAACTCTTTAGCAACTAGTCTCCTCAGTTCCCTAGATGTATATGGATTAATCATTTGATGCTACACAGCGGTAAACATGGCCCTGTCGCAACTTTTTTGTGATGAGTTGCAGCCATTAAATTCAGTGACCTTATTTTTTCATTAAAACATTATATATTCTCAGTTTAAACCTTTGTTTTTGTATTGTATTGTGGACATAATATGGATTTATGGGATTCCTGAATTTTTTTTTATTTACATTTTACAGTGTTCCAACTTTTTTGGATTTGGGGTTGTAATAGATTTTCCTCATATGTTGAAAAAGTGACAACATCAATGTGTTTATTGTGCCATTGTTTTGTGATGCTTGCACTGAATGTTTGCACACATGCACCTTGTGTAGCGTTAGCTTAATGCTATTATGCGCTAATTTGTGTCATTTTGGTTTTTGTAGCAACTTGGTCCTGGAGGAATGTTGGTCTCAAATAATTCACATAATTTGACTCCAATATGAGAAATACTTATTAACTTGCCCAAAAGCAATACGCTTCAGGAATTGACAATATTTACACCATGTGCAAAATTTCAGGCCAAATATATTGACATATATTGACTTATTAATAGTCATAACTAAAAGTGTTACTCATTAAGTTCATATGCTTTTCTTTGTCAAGATATATTACTTGTGAGTTTCCTCTGTAAACCTCGCTGAGACGAAGAAAACAAAGTCCTGGAGACCCCCAGATGAAAAAATGTCTATTTGTCAAACTTCTTGTCTGTATGCAAGAGTCACAGTTATGCTCTGATGGGATTCATTAACGTAGCGAATCTTTTTGAAATGGAATTATCCTTAAAAAC
This sequence comes from Silurus aristotelis, assembly GCF_946808225.1. Classification (NCBI taxonomy): domain Eukaryota; kingdom Metazoa; phylum Chordata; class Actinopteri; order Siluriformes; family Siluridae; genus Silurus; species Silurus aristotelis. Next base: position 28,710,542 of record NC_139577.1, on the reverse strand, counting down.
CCTGTTTGCTTTTTATTTCTGTTAATTACTTCAATAGCAATGGCGAACAAGAATGCGAAACAAACAAACAAACAAAAAAAAAAGATGCAAAACAAAATTACTGTTCATGGTCACAAGATCTCATTACAAAGAAACTGAAAATATGTTGCGGGTTTGAGATCAAAAACATGTAAATAATTGATCAATCTCAATTTTCTATATCCGATGTCTTAAAACATCTTATTTGAGATAAATAATAAAAATAGAGAAAACAGTCATGTTAAGGACCAAGATTTCAGATTTTCACGTTTTTACATAAAAAATGTAATAAAAATAGAATCAGGTTTGCATTACAATATTTTTTTGCTCCGCTTGAAGGACAACAACTACAGTCAAATTTTTGCTAATTATTTGTAAACCTAATACCATTTAAATTTAGTGTAAATAGTGCATAATTCACAGAAAAATGTCTTTCTGTAACCAAAATTGGGGAAAAAACAACCCTCAAGAGCCAGACACAGGCAGCATAGTGTAGCATTCCCCCAGTGTAATCAATACAAAGCAAACATTTAAGTTCAGACTATAGGAACCTGGTTTATAGTTTGAAAATGCATCCAGCTCAACAACAGTCTACATTCCTCAACCAATCCAGACTACACAAGCAAAACAAACCGTTTTGAGTGATGCTATATAGACATTGCAATCAAAGGATAATTGGGACATCTAAACACTTTAGTGTTTGTTCACACTGATCTGCTCTTGAACACCATATTTTACCCCAACTCAACCATTGCTGTTATATTCTGGGATTTGATTTACAAACAAGTGGCTTGTAAGTTAGTAAATTAGTTTGCTTTTGTGCTAGATTTAATGCCAGTATATTGAGTTACAAAGAACAAGAAAACTAAAAAACATTTGGAGCTATCCATGATCCCTTAAATCTTAGATTTCTAAGGGTTAAGGGTTAGATCCCCAGCTGAACAGAAGAAGCCCCTTACAATGACGCTGCCACCACCATGCTTTACTGTAGGTATGTTGTTCTTGATCTTGCAACAAAATGATTAATGTTCTACCATGGTTTAATCAGATGATAACATACCATTGAACACTATATCTTGTGAAGTTTGGGGATTATATGGTAGAATTTGTGAATATTTTAGCCTGTACTAAACAAGATTCATAGACTACGGTGATTATCATGAGTTCACCAAAACTGGGTATCTAAACAATTTCAGTTTCTTATCTTGCCATACTTTTCCCATAAGATTCTTATGCTCAAATCTCCTCTGTAAATCATTGGGTTCATTCTGCATTTTGCGCCCAGCACTTTACGTTGTCATTACACCATTACACCACCAGCAGCCTGAACCGTTGATACAAGGCAGGATGGATCCATGCTTTCATGTTGTTGACGCCAAATTCTGACCCTACCATCCGAATGTCGCAGCAGAAATCGAGCCTCATCAGACCAGGCAACGTTTTTCCAATCTTCTATTGTCCAATTTTGGTGATCCTGCACGAATTGTAGCCTCAGTTTTCTGTTTTTAGCTGTCAGGAGTGCCACCCGGTGTGGTCTTCTGCTGCTGTAGCCCATCCGCCTCAAAGTTCGACGTGTTGTACGTTCTGCATACTTCGGTTGTAACGAGTGGTTATTTAAGTTACTGTTGGCTTTCTATCAGCTCGAACCAGTCTGGCCATTCTCCTCTGGCATCAACAAGGCATTTGCACCCACAGAACTGCCACTCACTGAATATTTTCTCTTTTTCAGACCATTCTCTGTAAACCCTAGAGATGGTTGTGCGTGAAAATCCCAGTAGATCAGCAGTTTCTAAAATACTCAGACCAGCCCGTCTGGCACCAACAACCATGCCATGTTCAAAGTCACTTAAATCACCTTTCTTCCCCATTCTGACGCTCGGTTTGAACTGCAGCAGATCGTCTTGACCATGTCTACATGCCAAAATGCATTGAGTTGCTGCCATGTGATTGGCTGATTAGAAATTTGCGTTAACGAGCAGTTGAACAGGTGTACCTAATAAAGTGACCGGTGAGTGTATATTTAGCATTTATATTAACATTAAATCTAAAAAGATTTTCAAATGTTAGTTTTATAAGGAGTTCGTTCCAGCAACTGGGGTAAAGATAATAAGGAACAATGAAATAAACCTAAACACATTGCTAGGAATGGGAGTGTGAAGACTAGAGTTAGAACAACCACCAATAGGCTGTGGTCAAAAGAAATTCCAGTGTTTGAGGGAGTCTTTATGGAAGTTCTTCGTTAAAACTCTGGCAGTCTTAACTAATACACCATAACTGTTCTTGTACTAAGAAAAAGAAAAAAAACCTTGCCATGAGTTTCAGCTATGCTTCGTTAAAAGCTTGGAATGTGTTCCAGGACAGATGAAGAGGATTTTTTTCCAAGCATGGTGCATGGAGACGACTTTTGATTAATCACTCAGTGAGCGTGGCAGCGAGAACCGAGCACAAGTCTGGTAATCATTTGAGACCAAATTACACTCGCGGTTCATCAGGACCATATCCAGACATAGGACAATGAATCGAGGACTTGCGTTGCCTTCCGGATAAAAATCCGGAATTTGACGGTTTGAACGAAACAAAATGAATTAGTAGCCCTTTCGAGGTAACGTCAGTCTTTTTAAACGCACGTTACACTTGAACACGTGTAAAATCTAGAAGAAGTATGTTAGAGCTTCAACCGACAGGCCATAATTTATATCAAAGCAACGCTTCGGTCATGTTCGGCTCCGCAGGAAACAGCTACAGAGACGCGTTCATGGACTTAATTACTCGATGCGTTTTGGCTTGTAAGGAATTCGAAATCCTTTGGTCTTTGGGACCTGGGTTAAATGCATGTCAGGGGTCTGTCCGGAAACAAATGATACATCCTGAAAGAGAAATGCGAGCACGCTTCTATCAAAAAAACAAAAAACCACACTGACACTGTAGATATCTGAGCATTCTGGAGAAGTTTGTACCGCTTCAGGAGCTACAAATTAAAATAGTTAGTAAACATACAGGAACTTGAACACAATGACTCTCAAATCCTTTATTGTCATTTTAGAAAGCCTTACAGATTAGAGACTCGTTCTTTATTACCAGCACAAAATCCTGTGCTTCTAAAGCTTTATTTGATGCCAAAGTTGCTCATGGTTTGAGCTTTGCAAACTCCTTTCCCGGCAACCTCGAAGGCTGCTCCCTTGTAAGTGGCCACGCACTGGTTATCGGTGCGCAAATCGGGCTGCACCTGCTCCCACACTTTCTTCTTGGGGTTCAGCTCCTTATCAGGCTCACCTGGATGAGACAGTAAAGAGACAAACAAGTAAGCTCATGTTGGTGGAATACAAGGCAGGAATGGCAGGAAAAAATGCAATCTGGATTCAATGCCAGCATGGATGTTCGAGGCCTGAGTCAAAACACAGACTGCTTTTGTAAGCTTCTAGAAATGCGCGAGGGAGCCAATTTCTTCGCTCGTTCTCGATTTAGTGCCGACGTCCCTCTGTAAAAGTAAGTGGTAATTAGAGGTAGGCTATTTCGATGGCTAAGTTGAAAAACATTTTCTAATTCGTTACGTGCCACAACGGAGCCATAAAGCGGTTGCAGGCGCAATGTAGTAAAATAGCAGTTCTACCAACTGGTTTAGCCAATATGAAGGAGAGATGCTGGGAAATGGGGTGATGGGATCTTTCCAGAGAAAACTAGAGGCTATTATATGACCAGGAGAGGATCCTTTCCGGGAATGCTCGTGTGACAAGCTGGCAAGCAACTTTTTCCAAATTCAGAACATTTCATTTTGTTTTTAATTTTTTACAATGATCACATCTTGCCTACTGTATAGTCGACTGATTCGCAGTCGCAAAACGATTCCTCATAACATTTTTAAGCCACAATGTACAAAACATCACACAAACATATTGAGGAAAATGTATAAAAAAAAACATTTCGGATCAATAAACCTAAATAAGTGCTTCAGAAAGGACCACAGGTTTTCACGTGTCGGCAAATCAAATTAAATCCAGCCTGTGCGAGGGCGCTCTAAGTACGGCGCAACATCGATGAAGCGAAAAATTCATGAACAAATTAAATTTGAACAAAATCTCCCAGACATGCTCATGTGTAGGTGACGGATCACTGAAAGTGAAACTTCAATCGGGTGTGTTTTATTCGCGCGCGTTAAAAATATTTATTGAAAGATCGTATCACATTTTTATGATAGGCTGTATATGAACTTGTTGGGGAAAAAACTGGTGGTTCTATGTGAAAACAGACATTGAGCACCCCCGTATAACCAAAAATGGCATGATCCTCGTTTCATAGCACCTCTGCGAAAATTCGAGTCACAATCGCCAGATACTTTCCCTATCGAAGAATCGAATCTCCCGACTATTCGAGGATTCGGGGTCACCCATAATACATTGTGGCTATGCCCGTCCTAAGAATCTGACATGACACCTTGTGATACGACAGAGCCAAGAAGATGCAATGAATAGAATGAATTATCTTCCTTTAAGATCCTGTAAGTCCATCGAGAGAACAGAAAGAGCTGCTTTGCTTTGGAGAACCCTAACGTGCCTTCAATCACGATAATAAATCCCTGGTTTGCTATTTGGCTTGTTAGAGATGCATCGTAAATAAAAAAGCAGCTGGAGGAAGAATATAAAAGCCAAAAGCAAGGAGATAAAAGTTCTGAAGAGATTACGAGGGCATGGGACAGAGACCCTTGAAATCCCGCACCTCCTCTGCACCGAACCGACTCTCTGGGAATCCCTGCGGTTGGTTATTACACATTCGATCGCATGAACCACTCCTTCTTTTACAACTCCTAACTGCAAACTGCTGTAATGCTCAGGCATATTGAACTTGTTTCATAATCATCGGGTTTGAGTTCGAAAAGTGCTCTGGATCAGCATGACTTTAGTGAACGACGCCAAGCACCGTTTTAGAGCCGAGACCATTTCAAAAGCGACTCCCCGCCCGGTCTGCGCAGGTTTTGCAAATAAACCTTATTGTCTAAGGCTGGAGGGCGCGTGCGCTCCCATTTCCTCAGGATGTGCCTGGCTAACAACAGAACACCATCCGATTTCTCTGATTAGGTCACCTCTTAATTAGCATCCGCCGCCCGTTTAGCTCATCAATAAATCATGTGAACTAGCCTCAGAAGAATGAGTCGACTACGAATGCCAGCTGTGTTGTTCTTGGAACGGGGAAAAGTCGCATGCTTGGCACGTCAGCATCCTGTTTTGCTTGCCTGGGCAATTTATTCATTTCTTTGTGCTGTGTTTTTTTTTTTTTTCCTCCCGGTAGGATGATAGAATTACTCGTTTATTTTATTTACCCAGACAATTAGTCATTAGTGTGCCTTGATGAGCTTTGAGTTGGTGGTGAAAGCTAGATTTAATAAAGTGTGAAGTGGCGCTTGGGAGACGTTTTCGAAGAGCCTCATGCCAGCTGAAGAAGTAAAGCGAACGAGTGCTTATGTTTCATCACATCACCCCCCCCAAAAAAGGTCTGAACAGACAGAGAAGGGAGGCAAGTGTAGAAGTGTCTCTGCACCTGGAAATCCCTGGAAGGTGATCCGGTCTCCAGGCTCCGCCCCGCTGGGTGGGTCCAGGATCTCCACCTTTTCTGGACTGCTGGCACACATGACCATGGCCTGAGACACAATTCCTCTCATCTTTGCCGGCTTGAGGTTACACAGGAGCACTGCCATGCGGTTCTGCATCTGTTGGAACAACGTGAATAAAGTTATCATTCAGTAAATAAATGATTGAGGCTCAATGGTGAAAACTAAAGATGCTGTTATATTTGTCACTTGTACATTACAGCACAGTGGAATTCAGAGCCCAGAGTCCACCATGATTGAAGCAAGGGTTGAGGGCCTTGCTCAAGGGCCCGAAAAGTGTCAGCTTGGCTTTACTGGGGCTCGAACTGCCAATCAGTAACCCAAAGCCTTAACCACTGACCACTAATGTTGGGCTTCTGGTTGGAAGGTTGGGAGATTAAATCTGAGCCCACTAAGCTGCCAATGCTGGGCCCTTGAGCAAGGCCCTTAACTGCTCACTTGTATAAATGATATTTGCCACAATGAGCTTTGCTTGTGCGGGAGATGATATCTCAACCAAAAAAAAAATAAAATAATAATTTATAATCAAGAAAGGTAAATTGAATTACATTAGTAAGCAAACAAACAAATACATCTGTGAAATGTAAGCTCACGACCCTTAAAATAAAAGAAAAGACATTTTGAAATTACAATATATATATATATAAAAAAAAACCCATTATGAATGGCATTTAATATAAACTTTATTAAAAAAATGTCAATGTTCATTTATTTGCTTTTATTGTTTTTTACTTTATTTATTTATATTAATTTTTTTTTAATTCTGTTTATTTCCATTTTATGTCACAATTCAGTCGTTAAATTATTTCACCGCATGTGGCAATTTTGTAATGAGAATCGTCATTGTGTAAAATAATAATAATAAAAAAAAAAAATGTTTTAATTTATTATTAAAAAATTTATTTTTTATCCGTTTATTGATGTTGAATGTTCATGAAAGAAGTCCGTTTCCACTGTCCAATTTTGCAGCTAAAAAAAATATAAAATTTGTCCCTCACAGGCATTTATTTGTCTTCTTCACCTTAAGACTTGAAAACAAAAAAAATCTTTTATAAGTTTTGAATAAAAATTTTCTTATCGGAAAACATGGCACCTTAGAATATTTTTTCCCCCACAATTTTATTGTTTAAATTCAGTTTCTTAAGTTTGTTTATATATAGCAAAAAAAAAACAAAAAAACAAACAGACTACAGGATAATATTGTATAAAATAATGCCCATTTACTGATGCCATAAAATTATAAAAGCAACATAACTATTTTTAGTAACTTGAATATAAAATATAACACTAAACCTGCTAACATCAATTTTTTACAGACTGGTTATGTGCATACAATAAGACTTACTGTATGTGCTACAGTGTAAATAGACAAAAATAAATGTCCTTCAGACAAAATTGATCTTTTGTCCAATCATTACTGTGTAAGCACCATGTGAGAGAGCGTCTGAGGAAAGTTCGAGCCAGTCGTCGGCGTCTTATCGGAAACAGTGGTGTAGTAATACGGAGCTCAATGGGATGAAGGACAGACTTCGGTGGGTGTAATTAAGCTTAGCGACGGAGTGCCAGGGGTCCCCTAAACAAATCGTAAACTGGATGTTCCTGAACATGAAGCACGGAGAGCTTGAGTGAATGTGACGTGTGGCGAGTCGGGAGCGATCTGAACCGTGACGGCCGCGTGGCCACAGACGATTTATTACCGTTCATAGGCTTAATAATACTGAGAGACCTTTCACTCGGCCTGTTCTGACATTCAGGGATCTAAAAAAAAAACCTCCAGGGCCCCAAAACGTATTTTTCTTTATATCCATGAGCCGTTCCTGCTGCGATGATGTATTACAGCGCTCGTAGATTTCACGACTTACTCGAAAAACAGACGTCTGCAAAGAAACCAATAGTGAGTCACTGCTTTATGAAGGAGATAGTGATTTGTGGGAGTATGAGACTTCTACACAGAGCGGTGAGCAGACCCTCGAACATCTGATAAGCTAAAAGTGAAGGAGATTCGCTTAATGTTGCCGAAAGAATAAAATTCTAATGTGTTGATGCACTACAAGAGCCTCATATCTCCAACTCCATTACACTCACCTCCGAGGATGGATTTGCTTTTTATTTCTAAGTCATTATTCCAAACATATTGAAGCTCATTGTCAGGCTTGGGCAAAGATCCATCAAAATGGATTTTTAAATAAAATACCAAATACCTTCACTTTAAGTGTAGCAAAATGACCTGCAGAATACAGCAGCCACATCATGTATCAAAATAAACTATTGCATTTTTGTCTCTTTCGCGTCACGCAATAAATCAGACACATGCAATCAGTTAACAGATCAAATATTCACATACATAATCCCTGTGATCTTCCAGATGAAGGTTAGTTTTAAATTAACCCACAGTTTAATGTTTAACAGTTTGTGAATGAATCATAATTGCATCCTAATTTAGTTACTTGGTGTTTAGTAACGAGTGGCTACTTTACATCAGCAACACTGATTCAATAGCAAACAAGTCCTTCATAAGATGACGACTGATGACACCTGCGTTCATAACAACTAGTTTCTCACTAATTAATAAAGAGAGAGAATGTAAGACAGCAGACAAACAGAGAGACTGGAGAGAAAGAGAGAGAGAGAGAGAGAGAGAGAGAGAGAGAGAGAGAGAATATAAAAAAAAGAATGGAAGACAGCGGACAAACAAAGAGACAAAAAAAACCCAGAGAAACTGGAAAGAGAAAAAAAAGGAAGCGTAAGAGAAAAAAGAGAGGGATGGGGAAGAGCAAAAGAGAACGATTAAGAGAGAGAGAGAGAGAGAGAGAAAGAGGTGTGGGGAGAGTGAGAGAGAGACAGGCTAATAACCTGAAGTATATGAAGAAAGAGACAAAGACTGAGTGGGACAAAAAGAGAAAAATGTATAAGAGAGAGAGAGAGAGAGAGAGAGAGAGAGAGAGAGACAGACAAATGACGAAGGAGTCAGAATGAAAGAAAGAGACATGAAGAAAAGACGTGTGAGGAAAGAGACAAAGACTGAAGCAGGACAAAAGAAAGAAAAGTGAGAGAGAGAGGAACGTGAAAGATGGATAAACTAAATGAGAGAGACAGAATGATAAAGAAAGAGACATGAGGAAAGAAGTGTGTGAGGAAAGAGAGACAGAAATAGCTTGTGACAGAGTAAAACATTTAGAGAGGGATTTTAGTTTCTGTGGAGTTTAATCAGACGGGGGGGGGGGGGGGGGGGGTGATGATGATGATGATGATGATGATGATGAGGATGATAAAAGCCCCTGCAGGTGGGTGTTTGGGACGTGTGGAGGCGATTTACCTGCTCCAGAGGGACGTGTTTGACGAGGCCGCTGACCACGGTACGTGGCGCCGCTTCGCCCACGTCCACTTCCTCCACGTACAGCGAGTCTGCGTCCGGGTGCTTCTTCGCCATGACGATCCGCCCCACGCGCAAGTCCAAGCGAGACACGTCCACCTTCGTGTCCTCCACAGTGGGAGGAGCTTTCTTCTCCTGCTTTTCTGCTTCGCACAAACACACACACAGACACAATTTCACTCGTTTGTACGCCGACGTGCCGCCGGCGCTGCACTCCAACACCACTCACGCTAATTATAATAATTTGCACCATTACTTTAATGATCAGCTTTATTACCAGAATGATTATAGAGAACCTTCCTTACAGAAAACATCTCATCAGCACTGATACGAGCTGATCAAAGACGAGCTGACGCATGGAAGATTATTTACTTAGGAATGTGAAACGTCTTTGTTGAGAAAGTGCAGGGTGAAGGGGGGAGGGGGGAGGTTGGGGAATCTATACGGGCAAAGAACATTTTTTTTTTTTTTTTTTTACAGTGCTGTAATGTACATGTGACAATTAAAATCTAACCAAAAAACAAGCGACTTACAACTATTTCATTAATGAAACTGAGCAGCTATGGGGTTAAGGGCCTTGCACAGTGGCCCAGGAGTGGCAGCATGGAGTCACTGAGATATGATCTCACAAACTTCAGGGCCAAAGACCAGTGCCTTAACCACGAAGCTGCCACCTTCCTTCATTAGTCAAAAGGCTCAACGTACAAAAATATGCAGTTCAGTGGTTAAGATGTTGTACTTCTGATCAGTTGCATATTTAAATCCCAGCGCCACAAAACTTCTACACGCCAGTAGTCATGACCCAGTAGCGGACCGTGGAAGATTTGCTACCGGGTCGCAAGGATGTTCTGGGGGAAATGTCTATAAATAGAACACTATTATTTATTGTGTGTTTTGCCCTTTAGAGCAGCGGTCCCCAAACTTTTTTGCGTCACAGACCGGTTTAATGTCGGACAATATTTTCACGGACCGGCCTTCAAAATGTGGCGGATTAATGCAACAAAATAAAATGATGATTTTCTAAATATAATAATAATCGTAAATCCACTGTGGTGGTGTTTGTTAATTTTGCAGGCTTGGGGGTTTGAATTTAGCGGTAATGTATTACGTGTTAGCGGCTGGAGCAGCCCCTTTAAGAAGGTAGCGGATGGAGGTAAGACATGTGACCGAAGCATCATGACATGCATCAAGAGTAAATCATAGACAGATGTGGTGGAGAAAATCCGGTAATTTTCCAAAATAAAACATTGTTCAGAATCAGATAAATAAAACGTAAGTTATGTATTCTTTCTGTGCGGCCCGGTACCAATTGACCCACGGACCAGTGCCGGTCCGCGTCCCAGGGGTTGGGGACCACTGCTTTAAAGAACCATTACCCACATTTACATACGGTGCCATTTCAGATTACATCATCATTTCCACACTTTTAACAGGTCATTAAGTAAAGGAAGGACTGTTCCGATTATTCTGTATTTCTTTGTTGTATGCAGTTGCTATATACAGTAATCTGCCACACACACACACCAGCCGGTTTGTGAGAATATTTCCAAAGCAAAACTGGTCCATGGAATATGAAAGGATGGAAACCCCTGACTTATCCCTTAAATTCTCAAAAGTATAAATGAGATAATTGCAGGTTGGTCTGGATAAAGGGGGCGACATGTCATTTTTTAACTTTTAAAAATGTTATTGATGTGCATTTTTGGGTTAGTTCAGAGAAAGAAAAAAAAAATAATTCTTGTTGCGAAAATGCTATTTAAGGTGATTTTACTGCCGTCACAAGTGAAAACAGGCCCAGTCTGACCCGAACGGTATGTAGGAGTGAAAGCAGAGTGACTGGATTTCCTGAGGTGCTTTAATAGATTGAAGTTGAAAGTTTTATTTTTAGCTTATTGTTCCATGGAGAAACGTGTCTCTGTGCGCACACACGGAAACTATGCGGCCCGTCATTTCCCCTGGAGTGAACACGAACACTCCTACACACCGTATTGCTTTTTAGTACAATCACAAACCCTAACACACCAATGTACAATTTTAAAACCAGTGCAGAGAAAGTTTTTGCATCTCCAAACTGCATCGCATCGTTACCTACATTTACAACGTTTGGCATCCCTTTATCCAGAGCAACTTTCGGGTTATCTTAGTTTATTTTTATACACGGGTCCTTCTGATCAGGAGTCCAACGTTTTATTCAATGAGCCACCACCTTCTCCCACGTTAAGTATTGGGACACCTGACTTTTCCAGTGATATGTGGTTCTACCTATTCACATTTACGCCAGTTGGCAGATGCCCTTTTCCACTTATTCTTACATCTGAACAGCTATTGGGTTCAAGGCCTTGCTCATGGGGCCTGGGAGTAGCAGCTTGGTGTGTCTGGGATTTAAATTTACAATGCCCTATGCATTAAGCTACCACCTCCATCTCAAACCACCACCTCCAGTTACCTGTTGTATTGCAATGCGGCCATATGCATAACAGAGATACTGGGAAAGTGGTAACTTGGTGGTTATGATTTTGATTTACTGATCGGAAGGTTGGAGAAGATTCGCCAAGCTGCCACTTTTGGGGCCCTTGAGCAAGGCCCTTAACCGTGTGTGTAACATGGCTGATCTTACACTTAGACCCCAATTTCCTAACTTCGCTGGGATATGTGATAATCTTCACTGTGCTGTTATGTACATGTGAGAAGTAAAAATCCTCCTTTTCTTTCTACTGTTGGAATCTAAATTTGATCATTTAACATTTTCCACTGACTGTCTGAATAGTCCATGCTGATTGGCTGGAAAGTATGCAGGCAGTTTTACCACCGTCTGAAATTAATGGGCTGCTATATAAACAACTCCAACTACAATAACACAGTAGTTTAGCATACAATGTGTGACGGCTATCGCAAACGTTCCCTCATGACTTTACCGAGTTTAATGGATGCTTGTCATGTGGTGCATATGGAGATTTTGATTAAAGGGCCAAGTCACAAGAACTACTAATACCAATAAACTAACAAATAAAAAAATACAAATAAGTAAACAAAGTACTGTGGGGGCACTGAAAACTTAAGACCTGTTTACAATTATTTAAGACCTGGAACAGCGAATTTAAGACTTTTTAAGACCCTGACAGGTTTTCCTGTTTCATGCAAATAATGTATGACGTATTCAAACTTCACTTCTGGGTTGAACATGGACACCATCAGACCGAACTGTGGCATTCAAGCTCAGAAAAATGTTGGCTATATTATAATTACACTTTCCTCATGGTCTACTCACTCACCCTTCTTTTCTGCTTTAGCTTTCGTCTTGGCCTCGGTGGTGTTGGCTGGAGGGGTTTTCACATTGGCTGGTGCCACAGGAGTGGGTTTAGCTGGCGGCTCCGAGGCTGAGGGCTTGGACATGCACTGAACGCTGGATTCTTCTGAAGGCATGGGCACTGTCACTGTATTCCCACAAACAAAACACACAAAAAATATTTAAGAGAAAAAAAAAAAAGTGTGTGTATTGGTGATATTATCTGACTGCGACTTCCACAATATAGTGATATCCACTAAGCTTAAGGATGAACAAAGAAGGGAAAGGGGGGGGGGGTGTGTGTGTGAGTGGTGTGAAAAAGTGTTTGGCCCCTTCCTGATTTTTTTGTTTTGTTTTTTGCATGTTTGTCACACGTTTGTTGAACTCCGGTGTGATAAACCACAGTTTTAACAGGGGGGGCAGACAATTATTCACGCAGGGCCATGTAGTTTTGGATTTTGTTTTTCCCTCAATAATAAAAACCTTCATTTAAAAACTGCATGTTGTGTTCACTTGTGTTATCTTTTAATAATATTTCAATTAGTTTGATGATCTAAAATATTAAAGTGTGACAAACATGCAAAAAAATAAGAAATTAGGAAGGGGGCAAACACTTTTTCACACCGCTGTCTGTGTGATATTAGAGAGGTCAAAATTCAAGCGAAAATTAATTTTAACGGCACTAATTTTTTTTAGCGAGCGATTAATGCAGCGCGAATTTATGTTCGACCATTTTTATGACAAAATAAAAAATTTAATAAATAAATGAGACAAAATTAAAACCTTCAGCACAACATATGTTTGTTTAGGACGTCCCTTCTTTACTCAGGAGGTAACATGATTAAAAAAAATTTATTTTAAATCACTAAACATTTGTTTTACTGATGCACCAACTCTCGCAATGTATGAGCAGTTCTAAACAACTTATTAGAGCCCTGAGCGGGACCGTTTTCTTAATCCCGCTCGCACCTGCTCCTGCTGAATTTCTGACCATTACCGCATCACAGGATATGAAGATTGTGTAAAAATGTACACAAACATTAGAGCAACGATTAACTTACAGAATAATAACATTAAAGCAGACAAATAATAAACCATTAATCTGATGCTAAAGCAAAGCAACACACAACTTTTTAAAAATATTTTTATGAGCCTTAAAAAAAATAAACAACTTTCAAAGAAAACATTTTAACTAGCAGAATCCGCGCGATTTGCTTTGGTCCCACAATCCCAATGCAGCCCTCTACAACGTAGAACTTGCAGTAAAATGAAAATCTGGCCTGCACCTTCTCAGACTCTGTAGACTAAATAAAAAATAGGAAAATAAACAAGGTATAGGAAATAATCATCTTCTTCTTTCAGCTTCTCCCATTAGGGGTCGCCACAGCGGATCATCCGTCTCCATACCCCCCTGTCCTCTACATCTGCCTCTTTCAAACCAACTACCTGCATGTCTTCCCTCACCACACCATTTTCCTCCTTCCTGGTGGCTCCATCCTCAGCATTCTCCTACTGATATACCCCATGTCCCTCCTCTGCACATGTCCAAACCATCTCAATCTCGCCTCCCTCACCTTGTCTCCAAAACGTCCTACATGTGCTGTCCCTCTAATAAACTCATTTCTAATCCTGTCCATCGTCGTCACTCCCAATGAAAACCGTAACATCTTCAGCTCTGCTACCTCCTGCTCCACCTCCTGCCTTTTACTCAGTGCCACTGTCTCTAATCCATACATCATCACAGGTCTCACCACAGTCCTATAAACTTTCCCTTTCACTCTTGCAGATACTTTATCACATGTCAGAGGAAATAACAAATAAGAAATATTTGTTCAAGAGTGAGCAAAGAAATAGTAAAGTTCCAAATGAGCTGTATGTAGTAGTAGTCGGATACCAAAACAAACTACAGGGGGGTTTGTAGAAGACCTTGATTTGTTTTTCGGTTCTTCAAGGGAAATGCGCCGTGTCTCGAAGAGTTGGACTGACGAACAAAAAAGAGCAAATAAACAAAAGGATGTGATGCACAAAATGTTCGAAAACGCTGCTTATTGCTCTAACCACCCGATTTGTTTAGTGGCAGCGGCGTGTTCTCTACGCTCGGGCGAGTTTTGTGATTTCTACACACACTTGACGAAGGACTGTTTACATTCCCCCGTCCTCTTATTTCTGACTAATAAACACAAAAGGGCTCGTTTTATTGAATTGTACTAAAACCGCAAAACGAAATCAAAGCGATGCGGTTTAAGTGTGAAAGCATCTTCAATGCAGTAAGCTAAAAAATTATTCCAATCCATTGCTGGTCTGTGTGGGGAAAGGAAACCAAGGAAAAAAGAATTTAGCTTGAATGACTTTCATTTTCGTCTTCAGAATGATGATGTAATCCTAAACACTGTGTTGAACACATGAGCACCTTCTCCATCTAAAGACCCCTCCAACACTGATATAGGACAATGCTGAACATCCCACCACCACCATCTCTCACACACACACTATTATATTAATATATTTTAATGGAGCTGTCTTTGTTCACAGAGACAATACCTTGGGGGGGGGGATGGTGCAGGCGTCTTTAGATATAGATGAACTTGGAAACCCATAACCTGTTCCCTGTGCACAAAATGAGCTCCTTGAAGATCTGGTTTACATTCTTTGGAGAGGAAGATCTTGAGTGGGCTGCTATAGAGCTCTGATCTCATCCCTACTGAACACCTTTGGGATGAATGTGAACACTGACTGCACCCCAGGCTTTCATAACACCCTTGTGATTGATGAACACAACTATCCATAAACACACTCTAAAATCTAGTGGAACATCTTTCCAGAAGAGTGGAGGGAATTATAAGAGAACATTAGGACTAAATGTGGAATACAATGTTTAAAAATCACACAAAACTTATGACCAGGTGACCCAATACTTTTGGAAATAAATGGAAATAAACGATGATTTGGATCGGCCTGTTTTCTTACAAACGAAGAGTAAAGAGCTTCCGTGTGACGCCTGAACTTCTCCCTGATCTCCGATTAGGCTCGTACGCTCGAATTCACTAATGCAATCAGATAAATAACAAACAGAATATTAGAATGAATTACAAACAAAACATTTACAAGCTGTTCAAAAATACCAGACGGAATGAAGCCGTTTTATAAAGTAGGGCCACATCGACTATTTGTTCCCATTCGGCTGCTCTGGAATAAATTAAGTGTTGGAAGTGGGAAGTGTTGATGGAGCGGTTGATTTTATTTGCCCAGGAACGCGAGGCAGAGGACGGCAGGAAGGCGGAGTCAAGCAGAGTCGCTGTGGAGATTCTTTAGCAGAGCGAAGGGATTTTCCGCTTGGTTCTATAATGTAAGCAGATAATCCTATAGTGTCTATAATTAGCTCCGACACCGACCGCAACTTTTTAGGATTTCCAGAAAGAGGAGGGTGAAATACATCTGGAGACGCAATGTGGGCGGGGCTTAAGATAAACATTAACCTTCTGGGTATGGGTGGGAAAAAAAAAAAAAAAAAAAAAAAAAAACACCACCAAGCGAGAATTACTTTTTAGAAACAAACGTCGCCATTTTCTGTCACGACGTTAGCCGTCAATCAGAAAAAAACGCTTGCAAGCGATTCCAACTTTCAAAGCCGACAGAAGACGAATGCTGTCGCAGGCAGTTATTCAGTCCTTCTAGCTTCCTGTTTCATCTGAAAATGCTGACGTTCAGAATGCTGGATTTGGTTTGCTAACTAAAAAATTGAATAAACTGCGCAGCTACAATTAGTCTCAAGAAACGAGACAGCTGGGTCACGTTCTTACTGAGAAGCTGCGTGTCATATAATGGAAACGTTTCGCTCACTTTGCTCCAATTCCAAACGAGTTTAGAGCCAGGACCTCGTTTCCCAGTGCCACAAAATCCTCCGCTTACCCAGAATACAGCTACAACAATAAATCCACATGATCCCTGCAGAATCTTCAAAACTTTATTAATAAAATTTTTTTTAAAGTTTAATAACAATGTCTTTAATTAAAGGTTTCCGCAGGTTTCACCAAGTCAAATTTAAGACTTTTTATGACCATTAAGAATGAAATTTAAGACCTACGATCACGACATCGAACACACTCGCACACAAATACGTTATTAGCAACTGGCCTTAAACCCTAAAATCGTTTTTTTTTTAAAGCCAAGGATCGCCAAAATTATTTTTTTCCCCTTTTTCTTAGCGCCATGTCGACTTCTATGGTTATGTTCGTAGCGAAAGCTTGGTTCTGATATACAATTAGAGAGAAAGATGTAAATCAGATGTTTAAGATTACTTTTCGATAAAAACTTTAATACTACATTTGGGTTTACTTGCTAAAAAAAAAACGTTAAGAGTGTTAAGAGTAAAACAAGTTTCTCCAAGGGCGATAAGTATTACAGTCCATCAAAACATGCTCAATGGACATTGGGATTTCACAGGTTCGCACTTTCGGCTGAAATATAAAATCCGTTGTACGTCTGTGGTACAATCCGAGAGAGATTCGCACCAATAACTGAAAGCTGATTGGCTGCTGCATGTTGGTATCAATTGTAGTTGTACAAACAAACAAACAAACAAAAGAAAAAACATTCTAAAGTGTTGCCTTTGATTCAGCTTTAGAGTTCGAGTTACATAGATGTGAAAAGTAGGACTTTAATTATTTAAGAACAGTGAATCCAAGACTTTTTAAAGCCTACAATTTTGATTTTTACATTTAACAGTTTTTTAATTATTTAATTGATTAATTTTACAGTTTCTTTTTAAGTTGAATAAAGTTGGATTTTAGCTTTATAATGGGGTTATTGAAAATGCAAATCTGTTGTAAGGTTCTCCTCAGAAATTGTGGGTTTCTTCCCAGTGTTTAATTTGGCAATTAATTTCTAGGCTTTCAGTTGACAGGTTGGTTTACCTCCTCTCCTTCTTTCCTTCTCCAGCAGTTGCTTCTTTAGGTCCTCGATCTCCTTCTTCAGCTTGCCGTTCTCCACCATCAGCTTCTTTTCTTCTCGCACGGTGGCCTGCACCACTGCGTCCGAATAAACACACATTCAGAAAAACATTACGATCGGGACACGTGCTTGGTGAGTTCTTATTTATACGTGTGGGTCCGAGCGACAGATTTCCCACTCACTGGCTTTTTCCTTCAGCAGCTGGACCTGCTGTTTGAGGTATTCGATGATCTGATCCGCCTCGGCTGCCCTCTGCTCCAGTCTCGCCAAAATGGGGGTGTGGCCTGACATCCTGAACACGGAGCGTACTAAGAACCTGGAAAAACAAAAGAAGAAAAAAAGATCAAACTCAGCGGAAATGTTTTGAGACTCCTCATAAAATATTCGAGAGGTCACTTGTTGGAAACCGAGGAACACTGAAGCGGCCGGGTTGTGTGCGAGTGTGTGTGTCCGACGTTTCCGAAAATATAACGGCCCACACTTTTTGAGCAGCTGTCTAAACACTGCATCCCTCCAACTCTCTCTCACACACACACACACACACACACACACACACACCTGGAATCTCCATTGTTATTTACAGGCTAAATATAAATGATTAAGGCTGGAAGAGATGGAGATCCTGAACGGCGGCTGCACGTGAAAAACCCGCCTGCGTTAACTAGATCCAGGACGAGGCCTGATCTAACCCGATGCCGCAGAGACACATCAAACCAGATGCCCCCGAAAATGAAATCCGTTGCTTTGTTACAGATCTCGGGCAGGACCATCTGCTACGTCGACTCGTGAGGTAAAGATGCTTTTTTCGGGCTTCAAAAGTCTTTTGGACGCATGAATAGCACTCAACCGAGAAAAAAGGCCTGGAGGAATAATAGGAATACCTCTGTCAGGAAGTTCTCTCAAAAAGAACGGAAGAGGAGAAGAAAGAGGGGTCAAACTGTTTTACAAGATCCAGGAAGGGAGAAGAAAGCAACTTAACACATAGTACAGGGTGGTGCTGCAAAACAACAGCTGGCGCGGGGTGGAAATGAAAAACACGAGAAAGAGCTGGAGTTGATAATGCGAACGGATCAAAGTCTGGCGTGTTTTTGTCACCCCCGAAAGCCCTTGAATCGATTGAAGGAATTTTACGAGCGCCACGATGGTTTTGTTTGCATAACTTTTCTCGAACATGGCCAAAAGTCTCCACTCGCCAGTCGCAGGTTACGAGTGAGGTGTGTGAGGTTTCAGCTTTTAAACATAGAGAGGTGTAGCACGTGTGAATATGTGACAAGGCCCTGCTTCACACTGCTTGATCTGCTGTGAGCGTTCAGACCACCAGGCCAAGATGTCGGTGGAGGAATCAGTCACCTGCTGAGATCCAATTAAAACAACTTCTGAGAGAAAGTTCCAGATTTAGCAGTAGCTACAGCAGATGGATAAAAGTACATGTGGTATCGATTAATCGGGGGGGATTTTTGTCTTTTTTTTTTAATTATTAAATCGCCTGATTGTGCTGTGAATCAGGCTGATCATTACGCAGGCGCATCTGACACACCAAACGGTGCTTGTAGGTTCTGCACTTGTGAGAAAACATACCTCTTCCCCACCAGCAGGTGGCAGTAGTCTATATTCAGTATCCAAACAGGAAAACCGGAAGATCTAGAACGGTGAATATATAAAGCAAGCAGTGTTTATACACGCTGCTAAGTTGAAAAGACAAAAGCAAGAATGACTACGAGATTGCTGGTTTTTTTTTTCCTTGTGTGCTCATCTGCTAACCAAATCAAAGCTATTTGGAGTTCTTTTTCTCGTCGATTTGACATACAGATCCGGCCGAAAAACAGCTGACTGGTCAAGAGTCAAGTCAAGAAGCTTTTATTGTCATTTCAACCAAATGAGACAATCCTCCAGAAACTTAATGCTACGTCACACAAGGTCGCGCTACGTCACACAGCGTCACGCTACGTCACACAGGTCACACAGCTAACGACTAAAGTAAGTGTCCTCACCACATAAAGTGCATCGTGTGCAACTGAGTGTAAGACAAGACAGGATACACAAAACTCAAAAGAGCGCCACCTGTAAATCTGCTGTAGACCGTGTAAACAACAGTGTAATTGTAAACATAAACACAAAATGTTGTGCAAAACAGCAACAGCAGGCGCCATTTTGGATCCGGAGCAGCTGCTGCAAGCTACTGCCGCGCCGCCATCTTGGATCAATTGAGAGCTAACGAAAGCTGACCGACGCTCAACCCCCCTCAGAATAATATTTGGAGAGTGAATGAGAAGAATATTTGGAAAGTTTTAGGGGGGCTTACTTTCTAGCTCGAGGGAACAATTGTAAGGAAGGTTACTGTCTAGTGTGCGCTGATCAGGAGATTGTACTCGCCCCAGTGTGTCAGTAAAAACACGGTACAGGATTTACAACACTCAAACTTGACTGGGTTTAGGTTTTGATTGTGTGGTGGGATTCTTGCGGTCATCCGCTAGCTGCTGTTCGGTAGGTTATGTGATGTCAAAAGGGTACTGCTGCTCAGTGTTCTGGCCTTTTAAGCTCCTGATGGAGAACAGTGCACTGTGACGTCTCTGAGGTAACTTATCATGAGTGGTAAACTGTCCCTCTAGTGGTGAAGCGTGGAAATACAACTGAAGGGGAATCCTTTTCTAATGTTTGGAGAGAGAGAATAAGAATAATGTTTGGAGAGAGAAGGCAAATAATATTTAGAGAGAATGCAAGTTTTCTAAACTGTTCTTGATCCTTCAAGCAGCTGTAGTTTAGGCACGGGTAGAGCAAAACACATCTCTGTATTGGCATCGGAAACAGAGAAGGAAAAAATGAGAGAATAAAAGAGACACATTAAGAGAAAGATCGAGAGAGTATGAGAGAAGATAAAAGATTGAAAGAGAGACACACAGAGAAAGAGAAAAAAGAGAATGAGAGTCACATAGAAATAGAGCGAGAGAGAGAAAGCCGGTGGGGGGCGGGCGGGGGGAGGGGGGGGGGATGTTGGCTGGCCTGTCAAACAACAACAAATGAAAGTGAAAAATACTGTCCCAACTTGTTTAGCAGTTTCCACCACATTTAATGTAACTATAAACAGATCAAAGGTGATACAAATAACAACATGCAATTCATTAATAATAATTTTAAAAAAAGAAGAAGAAGTGATAAAAATCTGCAGTGGAATAAGAAGAAAAAGATGCTGGATGCGAGAGCACTGAGATTTTCCCTTCGTTTTTACTAGGAGACTGAGACCTGTTCCAGCATGGCAATACCCCTGTGCACAAAGTTCTCAAAGCTCTGACCTCGACACGACTGAACACCTTTGGGATAAACTGCACCCCAGGCCTCCTCACTTCACCATAACAAACCGAGCTGTCTGCCCTTCTTCCCCAGGTTACTGCTAATGCACCAATTACGCTTTACCCCCAGACTGCTATTATTTATTATTATTAGTAAGCAGTTATTAGTATAACGTTATCACTACAACGACAATAAAGTCTCTAAGTCTCTACAGCAGCATCTGACTTTATTAACACCCAAATCTACACAAGCACACTCCAAAAACTCCTTTTAGGTTGTTCAAAAAACACAGGTGTCCACAAACTTTTGGCAATATTGTGTATATATAGAAAGTTATTGAATTTTGTATTAACAATAAGAATATAGTTACAATTGTAGAATATTATTGCTTCCATAATCCAACTATAGGAACAAATGAATGTTCTGAATAAAACTATAATTCTTTATCACTCCCATGTAAGAAGGTTATCAAAGTGTAGATCCAAAGAAAAGGTTTCTAGAGCACTATAAAAAATAAAAAGAGAGAGACAGAAAGAATTTAAAACAGAGAAGGAGAAAATAAGAGAACGAGAGACAGAGATAAAAAAGTCATAGCGATATTTAAAACACAAAGAAAAAAAGAGAATAAAAAAGACAGAAAAAAGAGAGAGAGAGAGAGAGAGAGAGAGAGAGAGAGAGAGAGAGAGAGAGAGAGAGAAATAGGAGAGACACCGATATATAGATAGCTAGAATGGAAGAGACACACATATAGATAGATAGAAAGAGACAGAAAATAAGAGAATGAAAGACACAAAGATAAAGAGAGAGAGAATTAGAGAATGGAAGAGACAGACAGAGAGATAAACGAGAGAGAGAGAATTAGAGGATGGAAGAGACAGACAGAGAGATAAAAAATTAGAGCGAGAGAGGGATAGGGAGAGAGAGAGAGTTAAAGGGTGGAAGAGACACACAGAGAGATAGATAAAAGAGCGAGAGCGAGAGAGAGAGAGAGAATTAGAGGATGGAAGAGACACAGACAGACAGACAGACAGATAAAAGAGCGAGCGAGCGAGAGAGAGAGAATTAGAGGATGGAAGAGACACACACAGACAGATAAAAGAGAGAGAGAGAGAGAGAGAGAGAGAGAGGTGACTGGCCCATAAAACAACAAAATACTGTACCAACTTGTTTTGCAGTTTCCACCACATTAAATGTAACTATAACCAGATCGAAAGTGATAAAGTAAATAATAACAGTGAATAATAACATGCAATTTTGCCTCTTTTATATTTATTTATTTTTTATAAATAATAGTACTAATATACTAATAATAGTATATTACAGTCCTAATATACAGCATTTCTTTCATGCAGCACACAGTGAACAGCTTTCTGTTCTCAACCAAATCCAACAGTGACAGAAACTAATTATGGTTATGAAAAAAAAGCACATCAAATAAACAAAACTTTAAATAGAAAGAAAATACATTTAAACAATGCTTCATGTTCTGAAATATCTTTCATTTCACTTCATTATTGGCTTCTTCACCCTGTACACACAAGCAGAGGAGTGTGTTTCAGTGGAGCTCAGTGTCTAAGACATATAGAAGGTTTTTGGACATAAGGCACCAGTGAAAAGTGTGATAGTGCACTAGATATGGTGTGAAGAAAACCACATTACACATACTTACGAACATAAATATGTATATACATAGAGAGCGATAGATAGATAGATAGATAGATAGATAGATAGATAGATAGATAGATAGATAGATAGATAGATAGATAGATAGAATAATGAACTAAGAAGAGAAGAATCAGACCGTGGTGTTTACACTGATCTCTATTCTTAGTGCACTTTCATTTTAGGAGTCTACTGATGCAATTTCTACTCAGACCCAAATAACTCTCTGTCCAACACAAAGTGCACTACATAGGGCACACACGCCATTACTTTAAACTGAGTGTAGTGCACTTGTGCAGGAAGCAGAAAGCCGATTGAGACTGTTCCTACAGCACCCTGTCTCAGCCTAACATTAGCAATGTTAGATTTACTGCATTTCTCCCGATGGATCTTCCGGTTCAACCGAGCAATATGTTTTTTTAAACAATAAATACACATATTAATGAGATTAAATATTACAATAAGTGTTGTGACACTTACATACAAGGGCAATCGAACTTGCTAACGCGGTCAGACTGCACTCACGTTTCCTCGTCCACAGCGTCGCAGAATGATGACGCAGGAGTCTTCTATTATGTGAACGCGCACTGTTTAATATCAGTTTATATCATTTTCTAGAGTTGATATACCTAAAATTATTTCTTGTTGTGTAATTTGACTATAGGATACTAAATTATATATAAAATGTACCAAATTAGGTGAAAAAAGTTTTTCAACACATCGATGAATAAATACATACATTAAAAAAGTGTTATTGAACACCAAAAATGGCAAGCAATAAAAAAAATTCTACATAATCACATTATCTATTTTGTTATTTTATTTTATTTTTAATATTATTTTATCTATAATTTAAATTATTTTTCAAATACACTTCTAAAGGTTATTTTCGTATGTTGTATGTGTTTCTTCCAAATTGTCCAAATCAGTTTCTATAATAATACTACTACTACTACTACTAATAATAATAATAATATTAATCTATTTCGAACATTTCTGAAATTTCTTTGGCACTTTATTTATAGGAAGCGTGCTTAACCGGAGTCGCTGAGTGATGACGTCAATGCACATGACCACATTTTCTGTTTATACCGGACTCCGGAAATAATTTCACAAATATCAGAGGAGTAAAGTAGAAGAAGGGGTATGGAGCAATCGGTTTAGTGTTTTGTGGAAAAGGTAATGCCATATAAGATCTTGGTTTATTCTAATAATTGTGATCTTTTCATTTTGAAAGGAAGATGTATATAACGGTGTTGATGCTTTGAGCAAGTGTCCATTCATCAGCTTGAGATGTTCTGATCCATATGCAATTAACCCTGCAGGTCTCTTTCTCTCTCTTCTCTCTCTCTTTATATATATATATATATATATATATATATATATATATATATATATATATATATATATATATATATATATATATTGCAGACACCTGGTTATAATCATGGTATGTGCTTTTTGAGCATCATATTTTACATTTAGTCCCAATTTGCTCTTAAAATTCCTCCACTCTTTTGGGAAGATGTTCTACTAGATTTTGGAGTAGTAAAGTACTGATGTAAGTGAGGTGAGGAAGCCTGGGGTTTGAGATCAGTACTCTAAAGCAGGAGATCCTCCACTCCAACCCATGTCAACCATGTCTTCATGGAGTTTGCTTTGTGCACAGGGTCATTCTAGTGTCTTCTAGTTCAAGTGAATGGAAAATGTAATGTTTTACTGCATCCAAAGACATTCTATACAATTGTGTGCCTTTAGCTTTGTGGTAACAGTCTGGGGAAGAACTACATTCGGCTGGAAAAGTCAGGTGTCCCAATACCTTTTGTTTAAATCATGTATATGTAAATATATGTACAACAAATACATATAAAGGTTATAGCAGTTATAAATGGGCAGACACTGTTAAATAAGTACAACAAATAAATAGATATAAATGCTATGGCAGTAAAAAAAAAAATGTGCAGAAGATGAGCAAGTACACTAAGTAGTTTTATTTATATATATATTTATATGAAGAAAAAAATAATAATTATATATATATATATATATATATATATATATATATATATATATATATATATATATATATATATAACATAATTACACTGTACATATATGTAAAATATTAGTGCAAGTATGTATGTAAGGCACAAAATGTGTAGAGAGTGAGGGGTATATAAATGTACAATATGCAATATGTACAATGTATATACACCTGTACAGAAGATGATGTCTAAGATGATGTCTGATCCATGATTTCTAAGTGGGAGAACTTGCAAAATAGTTCAAATACTTTTCAAATAATTTTCCTCACTGTATATATAAATGCTATATCAGTAAAAAATGTGCAGAAGCTGATGTATATACAACTGTACAGAAGATATACTGTATACAGTGTTTATACAGTGTTCTAACGATGTCGTGTGGAGTTCAGTCGGGTGATGGTGGATTAAAAACGTGGCCCTGAACCTGCTGGTTCTGGTGAATATGTTCCTGTATCTGCTTCTTGATGGAAGGAGCTTAAACATTTTGTGACTGGAATGTGAATGATGATGTTTTGATGCGTTGATATATATATATATATATATATATATATATATATTAGGGATGCATCGAATATTCGGCCACCGGAAATATTCGGCCAAAAATATATATATATTTTCCCACTTAGAAATCATGGAGGGGTCTGAAATTGTCATCGTAGGTGCATGTCCACTGTGAGAGACATAATCTAAAAAAAAAAAATCACAATATATGACTTTTTTAACTATTTATTTGTATGATACAGCTGCAAATAAGTATTTGAACACCTGAGAAAGTCAATGTTAATATTTGGTACAGTAGCCTTTGTTTGCAATTACAGAGGTCAAATGTTTCCTGTAGTTTTTCACCAGGTTTGCACACACTGAAGGAGGGATTTTGGCCCACTCCTCCACACAGATCTTCTCTAGATCAGTCAGGTTTCTGGCCTGTCGCTGAGAAACACAGAGTTTGAGCTCCCTCCAAAGATTCTCTATTGGGTTTAGGTCTGGAGACTGGCTAGGCCACGCCAGAACCTTGATATGCTTCTTACAGAGCCACTCCTTGGTTATCCTGGCTGTGTGCTTCAGGTCATTGTCATGTTGGAAGACCCAGCCTTGACCCATCTTCAATGCTCTAACTGAGGGAAGGAGGTTGTTCCCCAAAATCTCGCAATACATGGCCCCGGTCATCCTCTCCTTATTACAGTGCAGTCGCCCTGTCCCATGTGCAGAAAAACACCCCCAAAGCATGATGCTACCACCCCCATGCTTCACAGTGGGGATGGTGTTCTTGGGATGGTACTCATCATTCTTCTTCCTCCAAACACGTTTAGTGAAATTATGACCCAAAAGTTCAATTTTGGTCTCATCTGACCACATGACTTTCTCCCATGACTCCTCTGGATCATCCAAATGGTCATTGGCAAACTTAAGACGTGCCTGGACATGTGCTGGTTTAAGCAGGGGAGCCTTCTGTGCCATGCATGATTTCAAACCATGACGTCTTAGTGTATTACCAACAGTAACCTTGGAAACGGTGGTCCCAGCTCTTTTCAGGTCATTGACCAGCTCCTCCCGTGTAGTTCTGGGCTGATTTCTCACCTTCCTTAGGATCATTGAGACCCCACGAAGTGAGATCTTGCATGGAGCCCCAGTCCGAGGAAGATTGACAGTCATGTTTAGCTTCTTCCATTTTCTAATGATTGCTCCAACAGTGGATCTTTTTTCACCAAGCTGCTTGGCAATTTCCCCGTAGCCCTTTCCAGCCTTGTGGAGGTGTACAATTTTGTCTCTAGTGTCTTTGGACAGCTCTTTGGTCTTGGCCATGTTAGTAGTTGGATTCTTACTGATTGTATGGGGTGGACAGGTGTCTTTATGCAGCTAACGACCTCAAACAGGTGCATCTAATTTAGGATAATAAATGTAGTGGAGGTGGACATTTTAAAGGCAGACTAACAGGTCTTTGAGGGTCAGAATTCTAGCTGATAGACAGGTGTTCAAATACTTATTTGCAGCTGTATCATACAAATAAATAGTTTAAAAATCAGATATTGTGATTTCTGGATTTTTTTTTTTAGATTATGTCTCTCACAGTGGACATGCACCTACGATGAAAATTTCAGACCCCTCCATGATTTCTAAGTGGAAGAACTTGCAAAATAGTTCAAATACTCTTCAAATAATTTTCCTCACTGTATATATAAATGCTATGGCAGTAAAAAATGTGCAGAAGCTGATGTATATACAACTGTACAGAAGATATACTGTATACAGTGTTTATACAGTGTTCTAACGGTGTTGTGTGGAGTTCAGTTGGGTGATGGTGGAAGAAAAACGCTGCCCCTGAACCTGCTGGTGTGAAGAGTCATTGATGATGTTTTGATGTGTTTATATATATATATATATATATTAGTGGAACCCGGTTATGTCGGTGTCCTAGGGGGTCGCCAAAAAGCATCGAGGTAACCGATGATCGAGATAAACAAAAATCAAAATGTCGGCAGTATATTAACGTGCTTGAAATTTCTTTATGTACATGATGTGCGTTAATAAATGAGAATGTGCATGCACGTGTTTTTGAAGGTTTTTTTTACACAACAGTGTAAAATTTGTTTGATGAAGGCATGTTATAAAAAATACATACAGTACATGTTTATCTGTCAGGAATCCACCTGCCACGCCCCCTTCAGCCCCCTTCAGCGTGTCAGGTGTTTTCTCGGCCGCTTTCTCTGAAGCTCCCGGCTTTAATCGCGCACATCTGGTGCTCGTTTATCATCATCACCAGCTCCTATTTAAACTTCCACACTCTCACTGTCCGTTATTGTTGGTATATGTTGGTTCACGGCGGTTGTTGTTATCGCGCATGCGTATCCCGGTACGTGTCTTCCCACCGGCACTCTCTCACCGGCTGCTCTTTTCTTCCCAAAGCGCATCGCGGATTCACCCCCCGATCCTGCCGGTGTTTATTCTATGCTTTGCTCATCCCACGTTCCGCGCCGCCAAGCGCGGCTTTCGCCTTCCGTTCATCGCATAACATTTAACAACAAAAGGCATATGTGCACTAACTAACAGCAGAGATTCACCAGTATACAATACAACACCTGTAGCAGCTGTAAGACTTGATTTTTCCGCCACTTCCGCGAGTTCTTCTGCGGCGGCACCGAGATAACCGACGTTAAATGGCAAATTTTTCCCCCTTGTGCTCGAGATATCAGGGTTCGGCGACATAAAAAAAAAGTCGACATAACCGATAAAAAATGCTTAGAAAAAGCGAGAATTTGGCGTTTCCACTTCAAAAACGTCGACTTAATAGTGTTGTCGAGTTAACCGAGGGCGAGATAAGTGGGTTCCACTGTGTATATATGTGTGTGTGTGTGTGTGTGTGTATATATATATATATATAGTGAGGAAAATAAGTATTTGAACACCCTGTTATTTTGCAAGTTCTCCCACTTAGAAATCATGGAGGGGTCTGAAATTTTCATCGTAGGGGCATGTCCACTGTGAGAGACATAATCTAAAAAAAAAAATCCAGAAATCACAATATCTGATTTTTAAACTATTTATTTGTATGATACAGCTGCAAATAAGTATTTGAACACCTGTCTATCAGCTAGAATTCTGACCCTCAAAGACCTGTTAGTCTGCCTTTAAAATGTCCACCTCCACTACATTTATTATCCTAAATTAGATGCACCTGTTTGAGGTTGTTAGCTGCATAAAGACACCTGTCCACCCCATACAATCAGTAAGAATCCAACTACTAACATGGCCAAGACCAAAGAGCTGTCCAAAGACACTAGAGACAAAACTGTACACCTCCACAAGGCTGGAAAGGGCTACGGGGAAATTGCAGTGGTGAAAAAAGATCCACTGTTGGAGCAATCATTAGAAAATGGAAGAAGCTAAACATAACTGTCAATCTCCCTCGGATTGGGGCTCCATGCAAGATCTCACCTCGTGGGGTCTCAATGATCCTAAGGAAGGTGAGAAATCAGCCCAGATCTACATGGGAGGAGCTGGTCAATGACCTGAAAAGAGCTGTGACCACCGTTTCCAAGGTTACTGTTGGTAATACACTAAGACGTCATGGTTTGAAATCATGCATGGCACAGAAGGTTCCTCTGCTTAAACCAGCACATGTCCAGGCACGTCTTAAGTTTGCCAATGACCATTTGGATGATCCAGAGGAGTCATGGGAGAAAGTCATGTGGTCAGATGAGACCAAAATAGAACTTTTGGGTCATAATTCCACTAAACGTGTTTGGAGGAAGAAGAATGATGAGTACCATCCCAAGAACACCATCCCTACTGTGAAGCATGGGGGTGGTAGCATCATGCTTTGGGGGTGTTTTTCTGCACATGGGACAGGGCGACTGCACTGTATTAAGGAGAGGATGACCGGGGCCATGTATTGTGAGATTTTGGGGAACAACCTCCTTCCCTCAGTTGGAGCATTGAAGATGGGTCGAGGCTGGGTCTTCCAACATGACAATGACCCGAAGCACACAGCCAGGATAACCAAGGAGTGGCTCTGTAAGAAGCATATCAAGGTTCTGGTGTGGCCTAGCCAGTCTCCAGACCTAAACCCAATAGAGACTCTTTGGAGGGAGCTCAAACTCCGTGTTTCTCAGCGACAGGCCAGAAACCTGACTGATCTAGAGAAGATCTGTGTGGAGGAGTGGGCCAAAATCCCTCCTTCAGTGTGTGTAAACCTGGTGAAAAACTACAGGAAACATTTGACCTCTGTAATTGCAAACAAAGGCTACTGTACCAAATATTAACATTGACTTTCTCAGGTGTTCAAATACTTATTTGCAGCTGTATCATACAAATTTTTTTTAAAGAAATCATACATTGTGATTTCTGGATTAATTTTTTTTAGATTATGTCTCTCACAGTGGACATGCACCTACGATGACAATTTCAGACCCCTCCATGATTTCTAAGTGGGAGAACTTGCAAAATAGCAGGGTGTTCAAATACTTATTTTCCTCACTATATATATATATATATATATATATATATATATATATATATATATATATATATATATATATATATATATATATATATATATATATATAATAATGAATTTTATTAAATCAAAGACTAAAGCATAGCTGTGTCATAATGTCTTTGCTCCTCACAGTGTGTAGTATTGATCCTGGAATTGAAAGCCTGTTTTTGTTTTTCTTCTCTTCCTCCCAGTGTGCATTCTCTGACCCGAGGCAGTGACGAACAGATAGAACATGCAGCCCCTGACAGATGCCGAGCTCGGGGCTTTCACCTTTTTTGCATCCCCGCTTCCTCATGATGTGTGTGGCAGTAACGGTCTCCCCCTGACCCCCAACTCTATCAAGATCCTGGGCCGCTTCCAGATCCTTAAGACCATCACGCACCCAAGGCTGTGTCAGTACATCGACATTTCACGAGGAAAACATGGTATGACCTGTACATTTAGCATTCATGGTGATGTTAATGAATGTCTTAAGAAATTCTGGTTCCTTTTGTGCTGGTTGGATCTTTAGCCATCAAATATACTACTTTGGTGTATACTGGTTAAGGTGCATGTATTAGACATACTGAACACTGCTCGAGTCTGTGGATAAAATTGTACACGATTTCTAGTTTAAGTGTTTGTGAAAAAAAAAATAATAATTCATGAGCCAAATATGGATGTGGTACAGTGGCATTACATTTTGCCTTCACTTGAACTAGGAGACACAAACCTGTTCCAGCATGACAATACCCCTGTGCACAAACGCAGCTCCATGAAGATATGGTTTACATGGGTTGGAGTGGAAGAACTCCCGCTAAAGAGCTCTGAACTCAACACCTTTGGAAGGCCTCCTTACCTCAACTACATCAGTACCTGATTTTTTCTGACACCCTTGTAGAAAAAATCTCCACAAACACACACTATGTAGTGGATCTAGTGGAACATCATCTCAGAAGAGTGGAGGACATCATAACAGTAAATAGAGACTAAATGTGGACTGGAACATTTCTAATTTCCACACTGTAAACTGCATGTTTAGTTCCTGCCAAAGCATCAAAAAACATTTGGCGCTTTTCTGAGATGAACCTGTTTTTGTGTTTTGGATCTTCTCGCCTCCATAACCCAGAGCCTTAGATCACATGACTGGACATACTATTTCATGGAACCATCAATTATGCTACCACATTCAGGCTCTGGAGCAGAAAAGCATCCTCACAGCACTACTATACCACCACCATCTTTGATTAAATCTTATTATAGTGTGATCCTGTATTAGCATTTTCCCCCCTGTACACCAGATGTCCACAGATCATCATCCCAAAAGGCTTGTCATGACGATTGAAAGACAAGTTTTTATGTTTCGCTTGGTTAGCAGTGGCTTTCACATTGCAACTCTCTCATTTACACAATTTGTGCGTCATCTTTTTCTAATTGTAGGATCATGAAAGTTGAGTTCGCTGTTCTTTTTTGCCTCAGTCTTTTCCATTTTGAATATAATGTCTCTTATTGCGGTTGCTGGAATCCCCAAAAATTAGAAATAGCACTCTTTTCATTTTGATATGCAAAATGTCTTTTTTTTTTTCGTCTAGATTTGTGTGAATTTTCTTTAAATCGTAGCATCGTGTACTGTTTACCAAAACCTCTCTTAGCCAACTTCGTGTAGCAGGAGAGGATTTATTTCAGTGGTTTTTAGATTTCACAGGACAGCGGTAATTACACCAGGGTGTGTCTAGCCTAATTAAACCCAATAATAGAAAAAGAAAATAAAAAAATAGCATTTTGTGTTGCATTGGTTGTTAATTTCTATTTTAATGTGTTTTGAAACAAACAATTTACTATAGAAAACAATTAGAGGGGGGCAAATACGTTTACTTATTTTTCCCCCTTTGTATATAACTCGAGTATATTTTGTGACTTTTTTCTCCGTCACTGTGTTTGCAGAAAGACTGGTTGTTGTCGTTGAGCACTACGAACACAGCCTCAAGGACCTTCTCAAACCAGTCAAACCCATCAGGTAAGCGAAAAGACACAAACCAAACGTTCATGGCACGTAATTTCTCGGTTTAATAAGTATTTAGTCCTATTAAAAAAAGGATGCGCTCGCTTTGCCATCTGCTGGATAAATCCGTTTACAGAGCACCCAGAGCACTATTATAGAGTTCATATTGTTCTAGACTATAGATATAATACATAATATATACACACACACACACTGACACACACACACACACACACACACACACACACACACACACATATAGCTGTTATATGAATCTGGAATAATTTGAATGGTTTGCTGAAATGATTGGTTTTAACTATGAACTTTTCTGGAAGCCCCACCCCTTTTCTCTCATTTTGCATGCTCTCAGGAACGAAAAAGGAAAGAGAAAATTCTTATATGTAAAATTCTTCACATATTCCTGCTTGTGAGAAAGCTGGGGTCAGAATGCAGTGTCAGCCATGATGTAGCACCCAGAGGGGATATATAAATATTATGGTCGTGTTAACAAATGTTATATATTGTCAATATAATATCAATATGTCAGTATAATGTACAAACTTCTTTGCTGTAACTTATGCTGAGTTGGCGGATTGATTGCCAAACCGCTTGTACATTGAAATAAATCAGATGGATATCGTGAGATAAAAATGAAGCAGACTACTGTACCGTTTCGAACGTTAAGTTACATCCGAAAGAGCAAAACGAGCAACTGTAATCGTTTTCAGATCCCCATGCTGAATCTAACCTACACAGATCAATTCTGTCTGACTTTTTACACACAACCATTACGATGAAATAGTAAAAAAAAAAAAAAAAAAAAAAAAAAAAAAAAAAAAAAAACAAGATGCTTATGCGCTCACATGTTATGCCATTGATGCCCAATAAAGAACAAAACAAAATATCTGACACACATCTTCTCTTTGTAGCTCCAGGTTGTCCAGACTTCCAGCTTGTCACACAGCATCCATTATTACATCACCCATAATCACTGAATTAGGCAAGGACCTGACCTTCTAACCCCTGACCTTCTAATCAGTAACCCATAGCTTTAAGCTCTGAGCTGCCGATCCCCTCAGGATTAAGTAGGTGCCTTTGCTGCCTGTATTGTTCATCAGTGAAACAGACAGTAAATTTAGACTTAGAAATCTATCGACAGACTTTCACTGTTCATCTGCTCATCTGTAAATCAGAAGTATAAGATTTCTGTGGTAAAATAGAACACAAAGGTTTGAAAAGTAGCGTTAATAGAAAATACTCAGAAAAAAACTCACCCCCAGTGTGAAGCAGATCAGACTGATCCTTTTCCTATAAAACACTCCTCCCACCGTCCCACTAACTGTTTAAACTCATTCAGTTTGGTTTATTCAGGCCAGTGGTCTCACTGATGCTTTATTGTTTTCACTAAATCGAAACATCCTACAGTTCGGCTCCACTTTGTACATTTTGTATATTCTTTCTCTAACTATAACTGTATGTAATCATTAATTCACAGCATATCCTAATATATCTTTATATACAGTACAGACCAAAAGTTTGGACACACCTTCTCATTCAAAGAGTTTTCTTTATTTTCATGACTATGAAAATTGTAGATTCACACTGAAGGCATCAAAACTATGAATTAACACATGTGGAATTATATATGGAATTATATACATAACAAAAAAGTGTGAAACAACTGAAAAATGTCATATTGTAGGTTCTTCAAAGTAGCCACCTTTTGCTTTGATTACTGCTTTGCACACTCTTGGCATTCTCTTGATGAGCTTCAAGAGGTAGTCACCTGAAATGGTCTTCCAACAGTCTTGAAGGAGTTCCCCGAGAGATGCTTGGCACTTGTTGGCCCTTTTGCCTTCACTCTGCGGTCCAGCTCACCCCTAAACCATCTCGATTGGGTTCAGGTCCGGTGACTGTGGAGGCCAGGTCATCTGGCGCAGCACCCCATCACTCTCCTTCTTGGTCAAATAGCCCTTGATGCCTTCAGTGTGACTCTACAATTTTCATAGTCATGAAAATAAAGAAAACTCTTTGAATGAGAAGGTGTGTCCAAACTTTTGGTCTGTACTGTATATATATTGCTATCTGTATATACACTGCATTTTGTACTTTATATATATATATATATATATATATATATATATATATATATATATATATATATATATATATATATATATACACACACACACACTATTTAAGTATGTGTTCTCAGTGCTAAAAAAAAGTGAAACTTGGATATATTTTATAGTAGTCAATGTGCAGCTTGTGTAGCAGTAGAGATTTACTGTCCTCTAAAAAAATAACTCTACATACAGCCGTTATTGTCAAAACAGCTGGCAAATCTGAATACACTCTAAATGATAACAGCTGTATGTCGTGTAACATGTCCTATTCATCATGTTCATGTTTTTGTCTGCTTGAAAGAACCATACAAATTTGTGTATCTTCTATTAGAGCAGTTTAAAATGTAGTGCTTTGGGTACAATTCTCTCATACTGACCACTGGATGTTTAACACGGCACCTCATGGCAAAGACTCTCTAAAGGATTTGAGAATTAGAATTGTTGCACTCCACAAAGATGCCGAGGCGATAAGAAGATCGGTATCACCCTGAAACTGAGTTACACTACAGCATGGCGTCATCACAGAAGAAAGCTTCCTCTGAAGCACCGTGATGTCATTATGGAGGAGTGGAAGAGGATCCCAGCCATAACCTGGTGAATTCTATACCCAGGAGGATTAAGGCAGTGCTACATTACAGTGGTGCTCACACAAAATATTGACACTTTGGACACAGTTTTGACATGTTTACTGAGGGTTGCCAGATATTTGTTGCCAGATATTTTGACAATAATGGCTATATATAAGTAATAAATATTTGTGTGTGTGTGTGTGTGTGTGTGTGTGTGCATGTCAGAAGGGTGCACAAACTTTTGCACTTTTGAGCCTATTTCAGTTCACATATCTGTTACTGTCAGTGTACATGAAGTTTCTTAAAAGGATGCAAAAGTAAACCTTGAAACATTTTTTTTTACATTTTATTATCAACTGTATTGAAATTATACAGTTTTTATTTTACTTTTATTTACATGTGGGATGTTTTTTGTTTTGGATGGAGTTCTATAAATGTATCTTGTCAAGGTGGAGGTTTTACTTCAAGGCAATGTTAAAAATCAGTTCGTACATTTTGCTGTGAACAGTTTATTTTGTGCGCATCCCGAATAAGCGCTGCCGAACCAGAACATGTGCAGGCCATAATGAAAACTCACTGCCATGTGGCCAAAAGCATCTGGAATCATTCAGTGATTAAAGATGCTGTGTGACAAGCTGGAAGTCTGTACAACCTGTAGCTACAAAAAGAAGAAGTGTGTCAGATATGTTGTGTCGCTCCTCATTGGGTATCAGTGGCATAAAGTGTTTTGCTTTTCATAGCTGCGGATTCTAGTTCTTTCGCATTCTAAGATGCATTTCTGCACAACACGGCTGCAGAGAGTGGTTCATTAGGTGTAAAGGTTTTATATAAAGTGAAAGTCTATGCTACATTATAGAGTATTTAATACAAAAAAATGAAGTATAGAATTTACAAAGAAGCCTGGAGAAGGAGGCAAAAAAAGGTCTACGCATATGTTGTGTGTGTTCTAGTGCGGAGAAGGTCCTGCAGGTTGCTTATGAGGTGTTGGAGGGACTGGCATTTATTAACGGACACGGCCTGGTTCATCGAGCCCTCAGCCCTCATAATGTGCTCCTGGACTGTAAGGTACAATCACACACCATCGTAACTGTAAACACATCCATCAAATGTAACAATACTGATAGTTACTGTGTAATAATAGATTTAGAAAATAGTCAACTGGAAGACAGAAAGATAGATAGAAAAAAGACAGACAAACTGACTGATCGATAGAGAGACAGATGGATAGACTGACAAGGACAGACAGATAGATAGACAGACAGGCAGACACACTGACTGATAGACAGAAAGACAGACAGACAAACTGACTGATAGACACACAGACAGATGGATCGACTGACAGACAGACAGACAGACAGATGGATAGACAGACAAAGAAAGAAAGAGCGACAGACATACTGACTGATAGACACGCAGACAGACGGATCGACTGACACACAGACCGACAGATGGATCGACTGACACACAGACAGACAGGCAGTTCGAGAAACAAGAGAGACAGAAAGAAAGACACACAAAAACAGACAGACAGACAAAGCATCAGAAACAAATCAGACAAATAGATAGACAGACAGATAGATAGAAGACAGACAAACTGACTGACAGACAGACAGACAGACTGACAGACAGACAGACAGACAGACAGACAGAGAGATAGACAAGATGACCAACTGACAGACGGACAAATAGACAAAAGACAGAGAGATAGTCAAAAGACAAACAAACTGACTGACAGACAGACAGAAAAATAGAGAGAAGACAGACAAACAGATCGACAGAAAGACAGATCGACAGGTTGACAGAAAGATAGACAGATGGAGAACTGAAAATTTTGCCATAAACCTCTTTGTCTATGAAGTCTGGCACAGTTAGGACACACATGGAGAAGAAAGAGAAGGGATGATTATTGAGGAAAGACTGAGAAAAAGCAGAACTGCGGCTCAGAAATGCAGAGGAAATGAAAAGCTATTAACATTTTTATCGTGATACTGAACAAATAAAATCTTGAAACTGCTTAGTCCAAAGGTGAGGTTTAATTTAACGCAGCTTGTTCTAATGTGTTTTGGTTTCTATAGTAGCAATCAACACATGGATATATGTGGGGGATGACGTTTAACATTTTGGAATGAGACTTTAGTGGCAGTTCTTTGTAATGCTCAGAGGTAAAGCTGTAACCTTTTCAGTTTTCAGGACGAACTGCTTTCCAGCTTTCCTTAATATAATATGTGCTATTTAAATACTCCATTCGACATGTAGTCCCCATTTCTGTTATATTAATGTTCACTCTTCTGGGAAGATGTTCCAGTAGGTTTTGGAGTGTGCTTGTGGAGATTTGTGCTCATACATCTACATGGGTGTTAGTAAAGTCAGGTACTGATGTACGTGAGGTGAGGAGGCCTGGGGTGCAGTCAGTGTTCACATTCATCCCAAAGCTGTTCAATAGAGTTGAGGGCAGAGCTCTAAAGATGTGTAAGGCATATCTTCATGGAGCGGTGTGCATAGGGCCATCGCCATGCTGCGACTTTTGAATTTTACAGTTTGTTTTTACTATCACTTAGTGGTTTACAGTCTGAGGTTTAGTTTAGTTCATTCATTGCTTTGCTGTTGATTTTCACTAGAAAAGTTCTAATTGCTTTATTTATTTATTTTGGATGTTTCTAATTAAAGAATATATTGATATTTTAGGTATAATATATTTAAATTGTTTAATTTTGTATTCTTTTTTACTTTTAATCAAAGTGCTGATATCTATTGAAGCACATGAAAATAAGCATAATTATTTAAATAATTATTCAAAAAGGGTTTGTTTTGTTTTTTATGTACATTGTTCGGCCAAAATCTTTTATTTCTGGTGGATCACTAAGCACAACCGGAAGTGTTTTTAATTTACCAGATGTAGCTAAAAACCTACAGACGGATGGTATTCATTAATTACAAATTAAAAATTTTTTTGGTTTATGAAAAATTTAAATGTCTTTTTTTTTTTTTAATTCTCGAAGGATTACACAAAATTTAGCACTTAACCAGTTTCGGTCTATACACATATACAGGCATATCATTATAGACAGTTTTCATAAAAGGTTGTGAGCAAACTTGTGCTAAAAATGTGCAGAAAAAAAGAACAAATCAGAGATTTTATTTACAATTAGGGACTGATTGGATTGTACAATTTATCCTATAAATTAATGAAAATATAATAAACTGATAATATTTAAACTTACTTAGTTATTTTTATTAAATTGTGTATAAAACTGAAAATTATTTCTTGACATGTGTTTACTGAATGTACTGTATATAGTGTATAGTAGTGTTTTTTTTTTTTTTTTTAATATTCTTTCCTTAAAAAGGTGCTCTTTAAAAAAAAAAAAAAAAACGGGAAATCAAGGAACACTAAGAAAATCATAAAATCATGCGATCATCATTTGAAGTAAGAAAATCACTGAAATGTACAGATTTTGTATTTAACATAAATAAGCGTTATAATTCGAGAGGCCAGATGTTTTTGTGGTCGCCTGTTTTGATGGTGCATGTGTTGTTTTCATTGGCCTGCATTGATTCTTTCTTCACTCTATAAACAGGGAAAAGTAAAACTGGCCAACTTTGGTCTTTATTACATGACGGATCAAGGAGCAGATGTGGACTTCCCTATTGGGTGAGTGTGTTTTACATTTTTTCCCCTCCTTCTCTAATCCTTCTCAACATTATATTCCATTATAGTCCATTAAAAATACTTATTATATACATTTGTGTATTTTTTCTTTTTTAATCAAATCCTTTTCAAATTCCTATTATGTAAAAAAAAAAAAAAAAAAAAAAAACACAAGGGAAAAGTTCCAAACCCCACACTCGATGCATCATGGCTGTGATTTGGGCCCGTCAGCATTTCGTGAAAGAAAAGATCAATGCGATGCGCAGTGCGGCGCATTCCATAATGAAATAAGATGGGCTAATATAAGATGCGTGTCATTGCGGGCCATCTTCATTTTCATCAAAACCCGGGTCTCGGATATCAAAGCGAGCTTCCTCGTGGCCAGTCGTAAATAAGCGCAAGGCCCCGACTTGCCTGTTTGCCGGGGGGGCCTGCATCCCTAATATCCGGCTGGAGATTGCCTTTTTCCACAGAAGAATGATGAACACAGAGTGCATACTTCTGACCATGCATGTCCTTGTCTATTGGCTTTTGTGCAGCAACATCTGTCTCGAAAATTTAATAACGCTTATCTGTCTTCAAACTTTGATTCGGCAGCAGTGATTCACAGCGCCTGGGCTTATTGTGCACGCATGATGTGAACAATATGAGTTGGCTCATGTGCAGGCAGTGAGGCTCTGTTGTGTATGAATTAGAATTTTTTTGTATAAATATATTTATTGGACAGTATACACAGATTTCAGTCAGCACCTGTCTGTCTAACTTGTTTTTTCACCCCCTCCAATTTATGAAAAAACCCAGAAAAAGCACAGAAAACAAGTTGGAAACACTTTTTGTTTCTTATGATGAGTTTTTATAGTTCACTTTATCACTGTAGGTACGAGTCGTAACGTCCTCTGAATCTGTAGGAAAGAATTTCAGCCAAAAATGTTCAGTGTAGTGCAACACTAAGCAAAACTCCAAGTGTTTTTGACTTATCAGAAGGAGACGAAAACATGTAGATGATATTAATCATTTGCAGTATTCTATTCTGTTTTAAAGCATAAAAAGTTTCCGAAATGTCCTTTTTTGGAAGCGTGCACACACTTTTAACTTCAACCTCTATCAGTCTATATGCATAGCTGTTGTCTTAGATGATTTAGAAATATTTTTTATGAACATTGTTTTATATTTATTATGTTTATTATTACAGCTTTATTATTTTGATTGAGCTGCTGCATGGAGCTGCATTGACTTTTGTTGTGTTTTGGGCAAATGTCCATATCCATAAGATTGACTGTTTAATTGTTGTATATTGATCTTTATTGTAAAGCATTCTTGAGTTCAGTAACAGCACTATATAAATGAGAACTATTATTTTTTTTTTATTATTATTTTTTTTTATAATAATAATATTAATATTAATATAAAATTTTGTTTATTTATTATTTTATTGGGCACTATGTCCAGATTTCAGACAGCACCTTTCTGACTGGATTGCTTTTTCTTCTCATTTATTTATTTATTTATTTA
Organism: Silurus aristotelis; assembly: GCF_946808225.1. Taxonomy (NCBI): domain Eukaryota; kingdom Metazoa; phylum Chordata; class Actinopteri; order Siluriformes; family Siluridae; genus Silurus; species Silurus aristotelis. Next base: position 28,671,485 of record NC_139577.1, on the reverse strand, counting down.
TTTATTTATTTATTTATTTATTTATTTATTTATTTATTTATTTTCTTTTCATAATTTTTTTTTAAATACGTCGTTTATGACGACATATGAGTAAAGTCACCTGACACTTCAAAGCATTTTCTTTAATTTTCTTTATTTATTTTTATCAGGGTGTGTTTTTTTTTTAGATATGTTATTGCATCACAAAAGATCCAATCATGTGCAAATATGCAAATACACGCAATGCAACACAAGAGAAATCTTTCATATTTTGCACATGCAATTTGCATATTCATACACTTTGGAGTTAGTAATAAGGATTTTAATCCTCACTTCATAAAACTATTCCTAATTAAAATAAAGCATATTATACGGATTTAGAGCTTAACACTATTATTTCAACTCTCAATAAAATTATTTCTGTCAATGTATGGGCGTTTTTTTAACAGAATTGGATGCCTGCCCTTAGACTTGCTTTAGTGTGGGATTCACGTGAATAGATTTTCTATCGAAATAAAAACGTGTCACGTCTTTGTTTCTATCGATCACAGGTGTAGCCTATAGAAAGAGAAGGTAGACAGTATTCTTTTAATTCCCCTGATATTGATGTACTAATCCAGAATCTCTCTGCCTTTCTTTGTGTGTAGGTATCCGTCTTACCTCGCTCCCGAAGTTATCGCCCAGGGCGTGTTCCAATCCACTGATCCCTCACTCAGCGAGGTCCCTCTGCCCTCAGGCCCCAAGTCAGACGTGTGGTCTCTTGGGGTGCTTCTGTTTGAGCTCTGTGCTGTATGACCCTTATATTTTTCTTCTTTTTCTCTTTCTCAAATGTAGCCATGTTTTTTTTTTATCCTAAAAGGAAAGCTGCTTTTTTATTTATCCATGTGCATTTCTCTGCTCTAACAAGCAATCAAGTACTTTTTTTTTAATGAGCCTAAATGTCATTTTCCGTTTCCCTAACAGGGCAGGCGGATTTTACAGAACATTGAAATTAGCCAGAGATTAAAGTTCATCATAACTTTAGGTAAGAACTCACCTAGTCTTTAATCCTTTTAATGTTTATTTTGTATATATGCTACAACTTTTTACTTTGACCTAATAAAATATATAAATGTACAGATGTTAAACTTTTATTTTACTTCAGCATACATTACAACTTTATACACTCTTGGCATTTCTTTCTTTCTGACCTTGTGATGCAGTTTATTAGGATTTAGGTGCAGTGACTGGACAGGCCGTTCCATGATCGATATCACTCCAGCTGACTGTTTGCTTAGTAAATAATACTTAAAAACACTTAAAACAGAGGTTGGATATATGATTTGGGTTATTGTCTTGTTGTAAGGTGAAGTCAGAGCCAATAATTTGCAGTCCAGATGAAATTGCATGGTGTTGAAGTATGGCATGGGAGCCATGTTGGTTCCTTTCACCTCAAATAAGTTTCCAACCTTTCCTGCTCTAAAACATCCCCAAAGCATTACGCGTCTCTCCAGTTCCCCTGTTAGAGCCAGAAATATAAAATTTGGACTCATCTGTTCACAGAACTCCACAGAAATTCAATAATTTACTTTCCAATTTGTGTGTATTTTTCTCTTTTAAATGAGTTTGTTGCATAGAAATAAAAAGGAACATGCATTTGTCAAAAAAAAAAATAAAAAATCAAAAGTATGGAAACACGTAGTCTTTTATATATCCGTGTATGCGTATAATGCTATTTAGCTATTCTGTTGTTCTATCCTTCATCTTTGGCCACATAAACGTTATTGCTTTTCTCTCTATCCTTCTCATGAAGGATGCATGGATGACATCGTGACTGTGCTGGCTGAAGAGCACGGCTGCCTGGATGCCATTAAGGTGAGTGTCACAGTTCGCCTGATCCACATCCACACTTCTCTTTTGTACAAAAACCATCCACTAGATGCCTTTTGGCTGCGTTCACACACGATTGGCCTGTTACTAGTTATAGAGTCCATGTGTGTTCCAGGAGCTTCCTGACAACGTGCTGCTGTTATTGAGGAAATGCCTGACTTTTCTGCCTTCAAAACGGTAAGCTGCCTTGCACCGTCCATCATTTCCTGAAGGAAGAACATTGCTGTGAGGACATTAAAAGCCGGCCACGTGGGCCAGCTGTGACTGGAGATTTAATGCGTTCCTAGCTGCTGTAATTATTTTTTTGTTTGTTTGATTTAGTAGGCTTACTGATTGTCTGAGAATGGTTTAAGTTGGAAGAAACACTCAGCTGCACGCTGTGTGAAGTGGAATTAGTAAAGATGAAGTGCAATTAGTAAAGATGAAGTAGAATTAGAGTTCTTTTTCTATCTTCACTCGGTATTTCACTATGGAAATCGCTTTGGGCGTGACCAACTATGGAAGCTTCTATGACACCACAGGCTTCTTGACAGACGGGTCGACCTGAGATCAGGCTCTGCCCCACCTTTACTACTTAGGTCATCCTGTCTGTCAAGACCCCTTACAATATCATTCATGTTTTCTTCCCGTGAGGGACTACATCGAGCTCTCATAGCACATTCAGTATCCTGCTGGTTTTTGCTAAACTGTTCATCGAGCGGGCCGTCATTGGCTTCTGCCACCGAATGCGAAACCAGTCATATGTGACCGTGATAAGTAACTTTCTTTCGGCTTCTCCCATTAGGGGTCGCCACAGCGGATCATCCGTATTTATGATCCGCATGTTCGATTTGGCACATGTTTTTACGCTGGATTCCCTCCCCATTTATCATGGGCTTGGGACCAGCACTAAGAGTGCACTGGCTTGTGCAACCCTAATAGCTGGGGTTGGTTCCCTGACCAGGGATCGAACCCGGGCCGCAGCGGTGAGAGCGCCGCATCCTTACCACTAGACCACCAGGGAACCACACGTGATCGTGATAAGTGACATTGTGAAATTCGGAATAGTGTCCACGTCAAGGCACGCTATTCCTTTTCGACCTATCGAGTATTATATTACTACGGTAGGGAATTAGTGCCATCAATCTAAATGAGGGCTTCACACATCAAGGTAAGCATTCAAAGGTCAAACTACCCTACGAACATCGACTAGTGTGTTGTGACGAATCTTGATGTCTCCGTACTCAGCCATGTCCCCTTGTTAGGAGCAGCCCAAGACAAAAACAGCTGGTCATTCTTCCTGAAACCTGCTGTTCTCTTGACATATGTATGGAGATCCCACACTGGACATAAGGAATTCAAACTCTCTTCCTCCCGAGAAAAGAATAGAGGAGGGTGGAAAGCCGAAAGCTCTGCAATGAGTCATCTATAAGAAGAAACTCCTACTTTAGGTACAAACGCTGGGCTGGGCAAAAGGAAACTTTTGTGAGCCCTGGGGCAAACTGTAAACAGGATGGATTGACAGACAGGGCTTGCAGCTCGCTCACTCGTTAGCTGTCACCAGAGCTACAAGCAGCACTGTCTTAAGAGAGAAATTTCAACCCTATGCCATCCACTGGCACGAAAGGGTGTTGAGAAAGCGCCCATAAAACCATAGACATATCCCACAGTGGAACCATCTGCCTAGACACCGGCCTCTTACATAAGGCCCTGCCTAGACACCGGCTCCTTTCATAAAACGACTTATTAAAGGGTGCCGATCTGCAGGTTTGTTACCAAACAAGACATGACATACAGAAATAGCTGCTAGATGTACTTTCAAAGTAGAAAGAGCTTTCCATTTATCCACTAAATCCTGGAGAAAACATATGTCTCCCAATGAACACTGGAAAGGGACAATGTGACTTCGGTCACACCACTCTTTAAAGACTGGCTATTTATTGTTATAAAGTGTGCAAGTAGATGAGGCTTTGGCACTCTGAATAGTGTGTATAACTGATGGGGGTAAACCTGCAACATTCAAGTCCCACCTTTCACGGGCCAGGCCCAGAGAGATACCCTGTCTGGGTTTGGATGATAAATCTTCCCACCCGCCTGGGACAGGAGGTCCCTCCGTGTAGGGAGTGGCCACGGCTGATTTGACAGCAGTTAAACTATCTAGGGCAACCCAGTGGGAGTGTCTGTTCAGGATATTTGTGAGCAGCTGGTTGGGCTATGCCACACACTTTTGTGCTATTTTATAGACTGAATGTGTCTTAGCCATCCTTAGCACATGCAGTGCTAGGAGGCAGAAGGTCCGAGCCCATGTAATTTAGGCATAGCAGGATCACGTGCAATCCATGAGTGGTCTATATCTCCCATTGTGAAACACAGAGCAAAGTAATCCCGGGTTCTTCACCAACACTTTTCTCCTTGCACAGGAACGGGAAGTAATCTCGCTACAATGAGGGGTCTCAGGTCGACCTGTCTGTCAAGACAGACTTTGCATGGTGTTGAATTATAAGATATACCTTTATTTATCCCACAGTGGGAAAATTATGGAATAGTAGCCATGTTGGTTTTGTTTTCCTTTCACCTGAAAAAAGTCTCCAACCTTCTCTGCTCCCAAACAACCATTAAGCTTTCACCTTTATGTGTTACTGTGGGTAGTCAGCTAACAAATTTTCTTATTCCTCTTGTACCACAGTAAGTTGCTAGAGAGAAGTTGTTGATTCTTTCTTTAAAACTGCAACCCAAAATTTTATTTCTTAAAATTTAATTTGATTTACATGTATTTTATTTGGCAGACACCCTTATACAACTAAGATTTATCTCATTTATACACCTGAACAGCTATTAGATTTGCTCAGGTACCCAGGAGTGGCAGCTTGGTGTGGCTGGGATTTGAACTCTCCCTTTGGATTCAGCACCTTAACCACTACAATTCTAAATACATTTCAGTATAATGGTTTTAACACTGGACACTGTTCCAAAGCAGATTTATAGAATAAAAAGTAATAAGTAAGTCCCTTTAAACGTATGCCTAATGAACGAGCCAGTGGCGACTATGGCAAGGAAAAATTCCCTAATATAATAAGAAGAAATCTTGAGTGGAACCATCCCATCTGAGGGAATGTCCATTTATTACAGATCATATCATGTTGAGGTTCATCAACCGTTCACTGATGGACACTTGAATACAAAACGGTTCATGCTAATTGTTGCTCTAACCATTGTAACAATTGATATTAGTATTTTTTTTTTTTTTTTATAAACTATACAAATCCTAGTATATACTATAATATTGTTTTATTAGAATTATTACAATACTATATATTATTATATAACTACAGTGAGGAAAATAAGTATTTGAACACCCTGCTATTTTGCAAGTTCTCCCATTTAGAAATCATGGAGGGGTCTGAAATTGTCATCGTAGGTGCATGTCCACTGTGAGAGACATAATCTAAAAAAAAAATCCAGAAATCACAATGTATGATTTTTAAACTATTTATTTGTATGATACAGCTGCAAATAAGTATTTGAACACCTGTCTATCAGCTAGAATTCTGACCCACAAAGACCTGTTAGTCTGCCTTTAAAATGTCCACCTCCACTACATTTATTATCCTAAATTAGATGCACCTGTTTGAGGTTGTTAGCTGCATAAAGACACCTGTCCACCCCATACAATCAGTAAGAATCCAACTACTAACATGGCCAAGACCAAAGAGCTGTCCAAAGACACTAGAGACAAAATTGTACACCTCCACAAGGCTGGAAAGGGCTACGGGGAAATTGCCAAGCAGCTTGGTGAAAAAAGGTCCATTGTTGGAGCAATCATTAGAAAATGGAAGAAGCTAAACATGACTGTCAATCTCCCTTGGACTGGGGCTTCATGCAAGATCTCACCTCGTGGGGTTTCAATGATCCTAAGGAAGGTGAGAAATCAGCCCAGAACTACACGGGAGGAGCTGGTCAATGACCTGAAAAGAGCTGGGACCACCGTTTGCAAGGTTACTGTTGGTAATACACTAAGACGTCATGGTTTGAAATCATGCATGGCACGGAAGGTTTCCCTGCTTAAACCAGCACATGTCCAGGCACGTCTTAAGTTTGCCAATGACCATTTGGATGATCCAGAGGAGTCATGGGAGAAAGTCATGTGGTCAGATGAGACCAAAATAGAACTTTTGGGTCATAATTCAACTAAACGTGTTTGGAGGAAGGAGAATGATGAGTACCATCCCAAGAACACCATCCCTACTGTGAAGCATGGGGGTGGTAGCATCATGCTTTGGGGGTGTTTTTCTGCACATGGGACAGGGCGACTGCACTGTATTAAGGAGAGGATGACCGGGGCCATGTATAGCGAGATTTTGGGGAACAACCTCCTTCCCTCAGTTAGAGCATTGAAGATGGGTCGAGGCTGGGTCTTCCAACATGACAATGACCCGAAGCACACAGCCAGGATAACCAAGGATTGGCTCTGTAAGAAGCATATCAAGGTTCTGGCATGGCCTAGCCAGTCTCCAGACCTAAACCCAATAGAGAATCTTTGGAGGGAGCTCAAACTCCGTGTTTCTCAGCGACAGGCCAGAAACCTGACTGATCTAGAGAAGATCTGTGTGGAGGAGTGGGCCAAAATCCCTCCTGCAGTGTGTGCAAACCTGGTGAAAAACTACAGGAAACATTTGACCTCTGTAATTGCAAACAAAGGCTACTGTACCAAATATTAACATTGACTTTCTCAGGTGTTCAAATACTTATTTGCAGCTGTATTACACAAATAAATAGTAAAAAAATCATATATTGTGATTTCTGAATTTCTTTTTTTAGATTATGTCTCTCACAGTGGACATGCACCTACGATGACAATTTTAGACCCCTCCATGATTTCTAAGTGGGGGAACTTGCAAAATAGCAGGGTGTTCAAATACTTATTTTCCTCACTGTATATTCTATATTACTATATACATTATTATTATGATATATTGTATACTACTATATTGTATTGTATTAGTATTCTTTCTGGATTAATTACACATTGATCTTCATGGATCTTGAGCTTAACTCTCCATCGTAACCTCATGGATCTTTCTGTGGAAACATCCTCAGCAGAAAAGAGTTTTTCAATTGATATATCGAAATTACCAAAAGAAAGTGCTTTTCTAATTACAGTTTTTCACCATATGTACCGAGAACCATTATCTGATCTGTTTTTACTGATATCGGTTTTCGGTTTCAGCCAAAATCAGATCTAGCGTGTCGACTTGTTTCTATTTAACATTTCAAGTCGAAAGTAAAGCTCTTAGCTTGCCACTTTCATTTCCCTGATTTCAGCTCAATTACTTCTGTTCATTTATTTGTTATTCTTAAAATTTTAGTTTTTTCCTACATGCATTTTTACCAAATTCCCAAACTGTATAACTTGCTAAAGTTTGTTTTTTTATTTTGTATTTTTTTTTAGGGTGACTCCAGCTCAGCTCTTGGAAGACACTGTCTTTGAGAGCATTTCCTGCCTCTACACTCTGTACAAGAGCCCAGTGAGCCTGTTCTCCTCTTCACTGCGCTGTGCTCACCTCCAGCTTCCTGACGACATCAATGAACTCTGCAAAGGTCTAATCCCTTTAATACTGATCTCTTTCTTTAGACAGATTACAGATTACACATCATGTTGACCAAGCATAGACAACAGTACACATTTGGCCAAAAAAGGAAGTAGCATTTTAGTGCAGTGAATGTAAAGGAATAGTAAAGGTATGGTACTGTAGTTAAAAAAAAATGCCCAGTATAGATTGAGCTTATTTGAGGGTGTTTAAAATCTTTGTCGTTGTCAGACGTTTGGAGGTTCTTGTTTGGAGCAGTTTGCATTGCCTGCCATAGTGAAGAAACCTGTGGAAGACGGTATGCGCGATGTACAGGGTCCTTTATGAGTCTCCCAGCCCATTTCCTGACACAGGATTTGGTCCCATTGATGCGCTCGGGTGACCTAACCACTCTGTGAAGGTGGTGCTTGTCTATTCGGGTGGCAGAGTGTAGTAGGTTTTTGTTCCTCTCCATTATTCAATTTTATTCAGATTCATTTGTATAGCACTTTTAACAATGTAGTTTGTCCCATGGCAAATTGACAGAAATATATAGATTACAAATATAAACGTTACATTTCTAAATTGCTCTTTATGCTTAATGAGTGAGCCAGTGGTAACAGTGGCAAGGAAAACCACCCTGAGACTTCATGAGGAAGAAACGTTGAGAGGAACCAGCCTCACAGGGAAAGGGACCGAATGTCCATTCATTATAGTTCCATCATTGTTAAGGTTCAACTGTTCACTCATGGAGACCCGAGTGTAAAACAGTTCATGGTGAGTCTTGAATGATTATGAAGGCCAGATCATGAAGAAAATATTATAATAAAAAGTGAATAAAAAATAAACTTTTTATAATCATGTATTTAGTGCATAAAGAGACATTTGTAACTTGTAGAACGTATACATTTTTATACATGTATTGTCAGAATTTTTCTTTTAAAACACTGATTTTATAATTCAAAATTATTTATTTTCAGTAAATGACTCGCTGGTCATTTATAGTGGTTTATGGTTTTATTTTGTGGAGCGTCTGAGAGAGATTAGTTCCTGTTCTCATCTACATTATGGCTGTGATTAAACAGATGTTTTCTCACCAGGCTTTTATAAACATAAAATAAGTGCTTCTAACCATTAACAGCTTTGCAAACAACACAGTTATTTTAGTTGTGGATTATGTCGAGCGTCTGCTGTACAATTGATTAACTGTAGTCTGAGAAAACGCTTGACAATAAAATAGCAAATTTATAGTTTTAAGTGTTGGGATGCAGATATATGTAGCCGTGATCGTTTGCGTTGAATAGATTTTTATTTCTGTTACAATATTTGCGTTATTTTGAAAGGCATTTCCTGGTATATCACTCAATCAGCGATTAGAAGTAGCGCTGAACCGATTCCTTGAGTAATTCGAATACAAAATATATCAATATTTGTTTAGTCCATTTAACTACACAAGGAGCAATTATCTGATTATTATTACTGACTCACCACCTGCTAAACTCTGGAGCGCTCTGGATATGAAAACAATGAACAGAAAATGCTGAAGAATAAAGAAATTGAGGACCGGAGGGAAAACAGCAAAGGGGCAAGGAGAAGATTCATATGGAAGCCTTTTTTTCCGAGACATAAAAAAAAAAGTTTGCCAAATTCCGACTTTTTTTTCTCGCAATTCCGACTTTTTTTTTTTTTTTTTTTTTTTTGCCAATCAGGCATCACCCCCTCTGTAGCGCCAGAAAGCTTTACATATTGAAAATGAAAAAGGCTACAATCAGTAGAATTGCATAGAATTAAACCTCTGATCCCTTGAGCGAACTCTGTCTAACAATCAGTTCTGAAGGAGATGGAGAAAGACAGATGAAGCAGAAGAGCCTCGTTCATACACCAACAGCTCCAAGCTTTAGGCGACAACATGGTTGCCGGTGAATCCACCAGAAATGTCGAATGATTACGAGAAATAAAGTCACAATTGCGAGGTAAAAAAGTTGGAATTGGTCAAACCTTTTTGGCAGAAATGGGCTTCCATAGATTTAGGCCAAAGAAAACGACAGAAAGTAGTCATTTCAGATTAACACCTAAAGAAATTTATTCTATATTTTTATTTCAGATTTTTTATTTATATATTTGCATTTTGATGTAATATGGCAAATAAATGCAGTAAAAGGGTTTAGTTTTCACAGATATTCTTGTATGTAATTTCAGCAATAACATGTACATTTTTCAAAAAGGAAACAAATTACCAGTCATATTTTCTAATGTATATTTAGTATCGCGCTCAAATAACGGAAAAGTACTTCTTATCCGATCACTCGATTAATCGTTGGAATAATCTGTAGAATATTCGAAAAACTATAATAATCGATAGCTGCAGCCCTACTTATATATATATATATATATATATATATATATATATATATATATATATATATATATATATATATATATATATATATATATATATTTTTTAGCTATATTTAAAAAAGAATCAGAAAATAAATGCTATAAAATGTATGTATTTCTATTTAATATTATATGAATGATGAAATAGTAATTTGTTTATAAGTGTTCTATGAGTTAAATGTATCTTTATTGTTGTCTGTGTGGTGTTGTGTGCAGTGGATGGAGAGAACTTCCTGAACGAGAGATCTGTGGATGAAGTTTATCACCTGTGGTGTCTGGCAGGAGGAGATTTGGAGAAGGAACTCACAAACAAGGGCATCATTCAGTCGAAACCTCCAGTGTGCACCCTGCCCAAGTACGTACACACACACACACACACACACACACACACACACACACACACACACACACACACACACACACAACACACACAGTGTGTGTGTGTGTGTGTGTGTGTGTGTGTGTATATATATATATATATATATATATATATATATATATATATATATATATATATATACATACACAGGATTTAGGAATAACATTAGGGTTGGTGAGTAAATAAGACAAGCAAGTAAACATTTTGTCTTTTGAAAAAATAAAAGTTGAACGAGGGCTAAATTGTGACGTCTAGATGGCTGGGTTAGAGCATCTTCAAAACTGCAGCTCTTGTGGGATGTTCCTGGTCTGTAGTGGTCAGTATCTATCAAAAGTGGTCCAAGGAAGGAGCAATGGTGAACCGGTAACAGGATTGTATCTGCACTTCCATTACGTGTAATAAACATCAGTAAAAGAACCTCGGACTTCGGATTGTGACTAAGGGCGCCATAAGGATTGTGGGTGACCCAGGTTTGTTGATGCATGTGGGGAGTGAAGCCTGGTCCGTGTGGTCCGATCCAACAGACGAACTCCTGTAGCACAAACTGCTGAAGAGGTTAATGCTGGTAATGCTCGAGGAATCAAGCATGAAAGAACAGTTTGCACAATTGAGGGCTCAGTTGTTCCAGATTATTATTATTATTATTATGATTATTATTATTGCTGAGGTTTTTTAATGTATCAGTTTTCACAATAATTCTGCACATTCTATGAGGAAACAATTATAGCACTTTTAGCGCTATTTCAGATAGGAGAATCACACACATACTCATACATACATACTAATCACACACATACTCATACATACATACTAATCACACACATACTCATACATACATACTAATCACACACATACTCATACATACATACTAATCACACACATACTCATACATACATACTAATCACACACATACTCATACATACATACTAATCACACACATACTCATACATACATACTAATCACACACATACTCATACATACATACTAATCACACACATACATACATACTAATCACACACAGACTCATACATACATACTAATCACACACATACTCATACATACATACTAATCACACACAGACTCATACATACATACTAATCACACACATACTCATACATACATACTAATCACACACATACTCATACATACATACATACTAATCACACACATACTCATACATACATACTAATCACACACATACTCATACATACATACTAATCACACACAGACTCATACATACATACATATCACACACTTACTCATACATACATACTAATCACACACAGACTCATACATACATACTAATCACACACATACTCATACATACATACATACTAATCACACACAGACTCATACATACATACTAATCACACACATACTCATACATACATACTAATCACACACATACTCATACATACATACTAATCACACACATACTCATACATACATACTAATCACACACATACTCATACATACATACTAATCACACACATACTCATACATACATACTAATCACACACAGACTCATACATACATACTAATCACACACAGACTCATACATACATACTAATCACACACAGACTCATACATACATACTAATCACACACAGACTCATACATACATACTAATCACACACATACTCATACATACATACATATCACACACTTACTCATACATACATACTAATCACACACAGACTCATACATACATACTAATCACACACATACTCATACATACATACTAATCACACACATACTCATACATACATACATACTAATCACACACTTACTCATACATACATACTAATCACACACTTACTCATACATACATACTAATCACACACAGACTCATACATACATACTAATCACACACATACTCATACATACATACTAATCACACACATACTCATACATACATACATACTAATCACACACATACTCATACATACATACATACTAATCACACACATACTCATACATACATACATACTAATCACACACATACTCATACATACATACTAATCACACACATACTCATACATACATACTAATCACACACATACTCATACATACATACTAATCACACACATACTCATACATACATACATACTAATCACACACATACTCATACATACATACATACTAATCACACACATACTTATACATACATACTAATCACACACATACTCATACATACATACTAATCACACACTTACTCATACATACATACTAATCACACACATACTCATACATACACACACACACACACACACACATGCACATGCACATACACAAACACAAAATTCTCTTCTTTGCAGTTTTATTTTAGAAGATGGAGAGACGTTTGGACAGGGCAGAGACAGAAGTTTTCTGCTGGATGACACCACTGTGACACTCTCACTGGGTCAGCTAAAAAATGTAAGCCTGTGTGTGTGCGTTTGTGCGTGTGTGCGTGTGTGTGTGTGTGTGTGTGTGTGAGTTAATTTTGACTGGTTAAATGGATGTGCTGAGAATTGATTTCTACACATTTGTGTGTCTCAGAGACTGAAGGATGTAGGAGGGGAGGCATATTACCCTCTGCTAGAGGACGAGTAAGACCCTACTTTTATTTCCTGCTGACTAAATATTCTTGCTGCACTGAAATTGCAAAGACAGACAAATAGACAGAGGAAAAAAGTGTAAATACAGTGGGGGGAAATAATTATTTGATCACCTGTGATTTTGTAAATGTACCCCCTTACAAAGAAATAAACAGTTTAGTATTTTTATGGTAGGTTCATTTTTAACAGAAAGAGACAGAATATAAAAAAATATATAAATTAATATTATATCTAAATTATTTTTTATTTGATTGAGTGAAACATGTATTTGTTCCCCCAACCAGCAAGAATTCTGACTCCCACACACCCAAATAACCGGTAATCCTGTCCCTTTAAGAAAAGACTCCTAATATCAACTCATTATGTGTTTAAAAGACTCCAGTCACAGAATCAACCTCTTCCATTTAAACCTCTCCACCACCATGGGCAAGACCAAAAAGATTGTAGACCTGCATAAGGCTGGAATGCTAAAGAATGCACATAAACAGGTCCATCTGAAGATTGCCAGTAAACCCCTGAATGATTCAGAGAAGGTTTGGGAGAATGTGTGAGGTCCTGCTCTCTGACAGAACACTGAAGATGGGTCATGGACGGGCCTTTCAGCATGACTGTGACCAAAAACATACTGTCAAGGCACCAATCTGATGATCTCGTAGCCCATTCCAGCCTTGTGCAGGTCTACAATCTTGTCCCTGATATTCTTTGACAGCTCTTTTGTCTTGCCTATGGTGGTGGAGAAGTTTGAAAGGAAGAGGTTGATTCTGTGACCGGTGTCTTTTATACACAATGAGTTGATATGAGGAGTTCTTACCTAAAGGGACAGGACTAATTTGGGTCTTGATCAAATACAGGTTAATTATAAGCTTTCTTAAATGGAATTTTTTTTATGGATTTTGTTTCTGTCTCTTTCTGGTAAATTAAACCTTCCATAAAATTCTAGACTTAAATTTAAAATCAGCAGGGGATCAAATAATTATTTCCCCTACTGTACAGACAGACAGATGGGGACAAGTAGAGAAACAGGAAATCTGGTAGGTGAACAGATTTAAGCACGAATAAATAGAAATTAGAATGGTGGATAGAAAGTTAGATGGAAAAAATGATAGACAAAATTTTTTAAAAGATTTAAAAGATGGATGAAAGGAGAGACAGATAACCAGATAGACAGACAGAGATTAAAAGATGGCTAAAGACAGATAAGATGTAGACGGATACACAATTGTAAAGATTGATGGACAGATTAAAAGATTGATGATAGAGTAGGTAGAGAGATGAAAAGATATGTACAGACAGACAGACAGACAGACAGACAGACCAACTGATCAACTAACCAACCAACAGACCAAAAATGCTGAATAGACAAACAATTGATGGCAGGAATGCAGGCAAATTTCACAAATTGGATGGAGAGAGAGATAGATGGATGGATGGATAGAGAGTGTGAGAGGTAAAATTGTGGATAGACAGATATAAAAATATATAAACAAGAGGGGCAAATGATTAAAATGCAGCAAATAAAGAGATAAATGGAAAAAACAGATGAATAGACAGGCACCGAGAACGATATAAATAGATAGACTTACAAAGAAAAGGAGAAATAGAAAGAAAGAGGATTAAAAATGGAGATAGAATGACAGATATACAGACAGGTAGATAAATGGTTAGTCAAAAAGAGAGAATATAAATGGAATAATTGATAAAGACAGTTATATAAATGGGCATATGCTTAAAAGATAAAGAGATGCTTGGACTATCGGAGTGGTAGATCGACATAATGGACAGACAGACAGACAGACAGACAGACAGACAGACAGACAGACAGACAAAAAAAAGTAATAAGCAAAAAGACAAACATGCAGTCAGACAAATAAACAGACAGTCAAAGAGACAGGCAGACAGATTACAAAAAACATAACTGGACAGACAGACAGACAGACACACACACACACACACACACACACACACACATTCATATCAGAAAGAATGCAGAATTATTAAAAACCAGCCAGAACTAAAGGAAATAAAATGAAAGAATTTGAGCATATTAATAGAGTGTGATAATGAAATGTTAAAATCTGTTTGTGTGATGTAGACAGACCTGTCTTCCGCAGTCCATCAGCAATAACGAACTCTCAGCTGCCACCACTCTTCCTCTCATTATCCGAGAGAGGGACACCGAGTACCAGCTTACACGCATCGTCCTGTTCGACAGACTCCTCAAGGTACCACGCCTCCACCTGACCACAAGATTGATATGTGCCTTTTCAACATCCGGAGTTTTCGGATAGATTTCGGAGTGTGCTTGTGGAGATCCGTGCTCATTTAACCACAAGGGTGTTAGTAAAGTGAGTTTCATGCTTTGGAGAGGAAGATCTTAAGGGGCCTGCTATAGACCTTTGATCTTATCCCTACCGAACACCTTTGGGATGAATGTGAACACTGACCGCACCCCAGGCCTCCTCACCTTCATCAGTACCTGACTTTATTAACACCCTTGCGGCTGATAAACACAACTATGCATAAGCACACTCCAAAATCTACTGGAGCATCTTCCCAGAATAGTGGAAGGAATTATAATAGCACATTAGGACTAAATGTGGAATGCAATGCTCACAAATCACACAAAACTTATGACCAGGTGACCCAATACTTTTGGCAATATAGTGTATCTTTGTGTATACACACACACACACACACACACTACAGCTACAGATTTTTGTTCACTCTTTAATGTATTACTACAGTGTGATACTCTGCTGTTAGTGTAATGATAGTACATTCCTCAGGCATATCCGTACAAAAAGAACCAGGTGTGGAAGGAGGCCCGGGTGGATATTCCTCCTCTTCTCCGAGGACTGGCCTGGGCTGCTTTACTGGGAATCGAGGTGAGTAGAAACAATCAGTTGTCAGTAATCAGCACATTGTGTGCCTCCATACATAATACTTATAGCTAATATTTGCAGAAGCTAGCTAGATATTAGTTGAATAAACAGAAAAGGTTTTTAAACCATATATTTATCCATCCATTCATCATGGTCTTTTGGGAGATTTTTGATCTCCTTACCTTTAGTTCATGGTACATTTGAGTTTGCCTCTTCTGAGTGTCTGTTTTAAGAACAATTGGCAAATTATAAAATAATAAAATCTTTACCAAGTTTCTCTCTCAATGTTGCACACAACAGAATGTCCTTGATTCCTTTAATACTTGATTAAAGAAGGTTCATCTGTACTAGAAATGGAGTTGAGTAATGTCCATTAGAAGCACACTTTCCTGTGTTCATAACAGCCAGTTGGTGTTTGGAGGTAGTTTCCTGGTGATTGATTTTCGCTCGTGTGTTTGCCCGATGCATTAGTCCAAAATGCCAAGCTGAAATGTGGAGGCTCTCTGTGTGAATACTCACGTGATGTATATAGAGAGCAGTGAGCTCAGTGTGATCTTTAGGAGCTTTCAGTAATTTTACTGATAATAACAGCATGAAGCACTAAAACCAGAAAAAAAAAAAAAAAAAACACACAAAGGAAAGTGGATCATGTGTAGTACGTCATACACGGCACCTGCCAGAAGCTCGTAAATATCTGTTCTTTCATCATCTTTGAGAGACACATGCATTTCCCTTTTGTCATGTTTTTGGGTAATATAACACTATAAAGATTTACATTGACTGAACAAATACAGTGAGGAAAATAAGTATTTGAACACCCTGCTATTTTGCAAGTTCTCCCACTTAGAAATCATGGAGGGGTCTGAAATTGTCATCGTAGGTGCATGTCCATTGTGAGAGACATAATCTAAAAAAAAAAAATCCAGAAATCACAATATATGATTTTTAAACTATTTATTTGTATGATACAGCTAGAATTCTGACCCTCAAAGACCTGTTAGTCTGCCTTTAAAATGTCCACCTCCACTACATTTATTATCCTAAATTAGATGCACCTGTTTGAGGTCGTTAGCTGCATAAAGACACCTGTCCACCCCATACAATCAGTAAGAATCCAATTACTAACTTGGCCAAGACCAAAGAGCTGTCCAAAGACACTAGAGACAAAATTGTACACCTCCACAAGACTGGAAAGGGCTACGGGGAAATTGCCAAGCAGCTTGGTGAAAAAAGGTCCACTGTTGGAGCAATCATTAGAAAATGGAAGAAGCTTAAACCAGCACATGTCCAGGCACGTCTTAAGTTTGCCAATGACCATTTGGATGATCCAGAGGAGTCATGGGAGAAAGTCATGTGGTCAGATGAGACCAAAATAGAACTTTTGGGTCATAATTCCACTAAACGTGTTTGGAGGAAGAACAATGATGAGTACCATCCCAAGAACATCATCCCTACTGTGAAGCATGGGGGTGGTAGCATCATGCTTTGGGGGTGTTTTTCTGCACATGGGACAGGGCGACTGCACTGTATTATGGAGAGGATGACCGGGGCCATGTATTGCGAGATTTTGGTGAACAACCTCCTTCCCTCAGTTAGAGCATTGAAGATGGGTCGAGGCTGGGTCTTCCAACATGACAATGACCTGAAGCACACAGCCAGTATAACCAAGGAGTGGCTCTGTAAGAAGCATATCAAGGTTCTGGCGTGGCCTAGCCAGTCTCCAGACCTAAACCCAATAGAGAATCTTTGGAGGGATCTCAAACTCCGTTTTTTTCAGCAACAGGCCAGAAACCTGACTGATCTAGAGAAGATCTGTGTGGAGGAGTGGGCCAAAATCCCTCCTGCAGTGTGTGCAAACCTGGTGAAAAACTACAGGAAACGTTTGACCTCTGTAATTGCAAACAAAGGCTACTGTACCAAATATTAACATTGACTTTCTCAGGTGTTCAAATACTTATTAGTAGCTGTATCATACAAATAAATAGTTTAAAAATCATATATTGTGATTTCTGAATTTCTTTTTCAGATTATGTCTCTCACAGTGGACATGCACCTACAATGACAATTTCAGACCCCTCCATGATTTCTAAGTGGGAGAACTTGCAAAATAGCAGGGTGTTCAAATACTTATTTTCCTCACTGTATGTAACGATGTTAAGCTGCATTTTTATAAAAAAATTCCTCCCTTAGCATGGATAACAGCTTCACGCAGTCTTAGCATCCGGACAGTTTGTTTCTTTAAACATTCAGCTGAAATATTTGCCATGCCTTCTGTAGAATTTGCCAAAGATGTTCTTCACTAGTTGGAGATTTATTTCTGACCTTGTGATCCAGTCAATTCCACAGCAGTTCAATAAGATTTAGGTGCAGTGACTGGGCAGGTCATTCCATGATCCATATCAGTCCAGATAACCGTTTGCTCTCTAAATAACACTTGCAGAGGTCGGACATACACTCGGCTCATTGTCTTGTTGGAGGTGAAGGCGGTTCTATTTAGCTGCAGTCCAGACGTACTGTAATTGCATGGCGATGAAGTACGGAATAGAAGACATGTTGCTTTAGTTTGTATTTTATCTGGAATAAATCTCCAACCTTCAACCTCCAAAACAATCCCAAACCATTAAGCTTCCACCTCCATGTTTGATGAATAGTTTGAAGAATATTGGGATGGATGAATGGATAGTTTGATGGATGGATGGATGGATGGATGGATGGATGGATGGATGGATGGATGGATGGAAGAATATTTGGATGGATGGATAGATGGATGGATGAATTAAATAATATTTGGATGGATGGATGGATAAATGGATGGATGGATGGATGTATAGAAGAATATTTGGATGGATGGATGGATGGATGGATGGAAGGAAGGAAGGAAAGATAGTCAGATGGATGAATGGATGGATAGATGGATGGATGAATGGATGGAAGAATAGTTGAAAAATAAATCGTTGAATGAATAGTTGGATGGATGGATGGATGGATGCATGGATTGATGGATGGATGGATGGATGGATGGATGTATAGATGGCTGGAAGAATAGTTTGATGGATGAATGGAAGAATAGTTGGATGGATGTATAGATGGATGGATGGATGGAAGAATAGTTGGATGGATGGATGGATGGATGGATGGATGGATGGATGGAAGAATAGTTGGATGGCTGGATGTATGGATAATTGGATGGATGAGTAGAGATGGCAAGATATAAATATAAATCAGTGATCATCTGAACTATTATTATTATTTTTTTTTAAATCCATGCTCTCTTTTTTTAGGCCTGTATTTTATAGTTACAGTGATTCAGATATTTTTCTTTATTTATTCATATTGCAGGGGGACATTCAGAGAAAGTATGAGTCGATTGATAAGGACACGCCCATCCCCACCGACAGACAGGTATGGTTGTGATTTGTTTGTTTTACTGCTGCTGTTGTTGGTCTTCAGTGGTCACTTGAATGACTGCGGGTTACTGCCTCCTTTTATTATTCATAGGACTGTTCAATTATTTACAGTATTTAGTGAGAGGAGAGCTGAGCTTCTTTCTAAACGCTGTCAGACTCTGAATATCTATCTAATGCTGCTGAAAGTAGGTTCAGAGTCATGTCCAGAGATTTACTGGCATTTGTAAGCATTTTTTTTCATGAATACTTGATATTTGGAATGTTTCAAAGTTCAAAGGTTGCTTACTTTAAAATAAAATGATAAAGCATATAGAATCTAGATAGTAGATCAGTGGTCACCAACCCCCGGGCCGCGGACCATTGGTACCGGGCCGCACAGAAAGAGTACATAACTTACATTATTTCCGTTTTATTTATTATCTGATTCTGAATGATGTTTTATTTTGGATAATTACCGGATTCTCTCCGCCACATCTGTTTATGACTCACTCTTGATGCATGTCAAGATGCTTGAAAATATTGTCTGACATTAATCCAGTCTGTGGTGCAAAAAAGTTTGGGGACCACTGCAGTAGATGATTCAGGGTGGGAAGTGAAGTAAGTGTTCACATTTTAAATGCTTGAATAATAAAAAAGTGTGCTATGTGCAGAAACTGAAAACCCCAAAGCCATAATATGGCTATAGTCAAAATATGAAACCAAGTCATATAGTAGTCCTAGTTAAGTTAGTCATATATAATAATATAATAATATAATACTCAAGTCACATACAGTCATGAAAGTCATGCAAACAATAAACTGGTCTAACATTGAAAATAAAATCCTATCTTTTACCAAATACATAAACTATTCTAATTAATTAGGCAAAAAATATAGAATAAAATTCTATTTAAAATAATGACAATTATTGTGAAATAAACCAGAATTCATAAGTCTTAAACTAGGCTGCAAAACACTGAAAACTGCAAAGAAACACACTAATGATTTAGATTAACACATGAACATCATCAGCTATTCTTCTGTACCACCTTCTGTATCTATCTATCTATCTATCTATCTATCTATCTATCTATCTATCTATCTATCTATCTATCTATCTATCTATCTGTCTGTCTGTCTGTCTGTCTGTCTGTCTGTCTGTCTGTCTGTCTGTCTGTCTGTCTGTCTGTCTGTCTGTCTGTCTGTCCAATCACTATACCAATCCATTAAATTCTGTTTATTGCTTCATCATTTATTTATTCATCAACCAATCCATATGTCTTCATATTCTATCCATCCGTTCATTCATCTTTCCATTTACTAATTTATGTGCCTGTCTATCCATCTACTCAATACACATCCATCAACTGTTCTTTGTAGTATGTACAGCGATGGATAGATGGTTTAATGCACTTCATTTTGTCAGGTTAAGTGATTTCTTGATTTTAAAGGTCTGGATGTGGCACGTGACATTTAATTCGGCTTTCCAAAAGATTTGCTTAATCACAGTTCATTTATGATTTAGGGGTTTACTGTTTCACATAGGGCCAGGCAGGTTTTCACAGATTTTTTCCCTAAATAAATAAAATCATTTAAAAACTGCCCTCCCTCTTATCTTCGTGTAATATAAAAATTTGCTTGATGAATCAAATAAGGGTGACAAATATGCAAATAAAACTTGTGTATATATGTGTATATATTTAGAATTGATATTGATAAAGGTGTTGATTAATGCTTTATACAACATTAAAAACTTGATTATTTATTCATTTATATATATTATAACTAACACTGACCAATCAGAATTAAGAATTCAGTACTGCTGTAATTAAAAACCTCCATAAATTGGCTCATATTACTGATTGCTTACATTAAAAATAAAGATAAAAGGTCTGATGTTAATGTCTGCTGTTAATTTGTGATTTGAATATGTAGGCTGGTGACTATTGAATCTCATGGATGGTTCTCCTTTTTTTTCTCTCCTTTTTAAAAAAAAATTCTGCTTCAGATTGAAGTGGACATTCCACGCTGTCATCAGTACGACGAGCTGCTCTCCTCACCTCAGGGTCACATCAAGTTCCGGAGAGTTCTGAAAGCCTGGGTCGTGTCCCATCCTGACCTCGTGTACTGGCAGGGTGAGAAGCCGGTGCTGCACTTCACTTTACACACCGTTAGGTGGCGCTCACGCTTCACAAATAAATGTTTTGAGTTCAAGGTTCTTGTTATTGAATAAAGGATTTTCACAGGCCAAAGGTTGATGATAAAAAAGTAAAATGATCCACCCTGAATGGCTTGCAGAGCTAATATTATATTTTAGAATTGATATATGATGTGCAAATTATTGCCTCACACTTTCCTGTATGATATAAAGCCCTTGCTTTAGCTGTAATTAAAAAGAGAGATACTTTAGTGCTTTACTCCATCCAGGTCTCTCGCTTTGAGATCTGAACACTAGTCTCTAACAGATCTGCTTCCGAAAACCTTTTATTTTTATTTTTAATGTATTTTATTATTTTAATGTTTTTTTTTGGACGTTAAAATTTTTTTTAATTAATAATAATACAGTGGTAAACATGTATTGTTTGTTTCCCTTTCAACCCTTTCCACTGAAATAATATATACACTGAACAGATTATGAAATCAAGCAAAAATAACAAATAGAATAGAAATTATATTAAATGATTTTATATAGTTATACAATTTTCCTAACAAATGTATATTTAATATTATTTAAAAAAAAAAAAATGTAATGATGCAAATTATAGAATTATTTCAAATTATTTAAAAATAAATTGTATTAAATAGACATTACACATTACACATAGAACAAAATATGTATAATGAAAGAAGGTCCTAACCTCCGGTTATGTTGTTATGTTACATATGTTTTGATCATTCGTGGTCATAATGTTTTATACCAGTGGAAAATTCAACTTTGCCTATGCAATTTCTACTCATCCAGTGTTTGTCTGATGTTTCTTACTGTTCTTTCAGAACAAACCGCTTGGAGCTGAAATCTGATTGTTTTCCCTTGTTTGATTGAGATGCCAATCTTTAGTTAAACGCTTTTGTAACTGATATATAGCGATAATCCTGTGTGACATCAGCGCGCTAGACACCGCTATCAAAACAATAAAGAAAATTCCTGAAAAAAACACTATGAATATTTCAGTGTATTAGGGTTGAGTTTTTTTAGATCCCCTTTTTAGAACCGCTGCGACCCGGGTTTGATCCCCGGTCAAGGAACCATCCCCAGCCACTCTCAGTGCCGGTCCCAAGCCCGGATAAATTGGGGAGGGTTGCGTTAGGAAGGGCATCCAGCGTAAAACGTGCCAAATCAAACGTGCGGAGGATCCGCTGTGGCGACCCCTAATGGGAGAAGCCGAAAGAAAGTTTTAGGGTTGAGTTTTTGATGTGATTGAAAGATGCCATATTTATTATTTTGTCAGGTCTGGATTCGCTCTGTGCCCCGTTCCTGTATCTGAACTTCAACAACGAGGGTGAGGATGATATTTTTTTATTTAAATCTCCTTCAATAATCCGATATGCATCTGAATTTCCAGTGAACTTCTTTCGTTTCAGTTACTCGTCACTGTTGTTTGTTTCTTCCAGCACTCGCGTACGCCTGCATGTCCGCCTTCATCCCCAAATACCTCTACAACTTCTTCCTGAAGGACAACTCGCACGTCATTCAGGGTGAGTCCACGTACACATACACACACTGCTCTAATGTCAGATTTGATCTATTTTTATATCTATTATGCAAAGACCTTTTTACACCAGCTTTCAAATTTGCCATATGTGTATACTTTATGCTGCTGTTCTCGTGTGCTGTTTTTAATGCGTAATCTAAAAGTAAATGTCAAATTTATTTATTTATTTATTGATGTTTACGATGTAGTGTTTTTATTTACAGGAAAACTAATATTACGGTCATGTTTATTGTTTTATTCATCCATGCGAGGACCAATAGTTTCAGGTAGATGTTGTATATTTTCCGGACTATAAGCCACTACTTTTTTCCCACGCTTTGAACCCCGTGGCTTAAACAATAAAACAGCTAATTTATGGATTTTTCCTGGGTTTTTCCCGGTTTCACAAAATTCAAGCCAAAAAACTGAGTCCCAAAACATTAGACCAATGAAATTGCCAAACGGGTTCAGGTGAACCAATGAAATTCTTTATATTAAATCAGATGCGCTCCCACTGAATTCGGGCCGCACCACATCATAAATATGGATGATGTTCCTCTGACGTTTGACCTGCCGCTCACTCGGACTGTCTACAGGAAATGCGAATCATTCGTCACGCTGAAAACAACCGGGCATGAAAAAACACACTTCACCTGTGTTCTGAGCTGCACGGCATCGGGAGAAAAGCTTCACCGATGGTGATTTTTAAACGCAGGACAATGCCAAAAGATAAACTCCCGAGAGAAATAGTTGTGAAAGGAAGGAGACAGTGAACAATGACTTTCTTGGTAGGCTGCTGTTTAGATACAAGCCGTGTAACAGACACTGTCTTTCATTAAAGCCTGTGTAAAGTTCATTAGTTTCAGTGTAGACACCTGCGACTTATAGACAGGTGCGGTGTATTTATGTTCAAAATAAAAATCTATGTAAAATTCAGTGGGTGCGGCTTGTATTTGGGTGCGATTAATAGTCCGGAAATTACGGTATTCAGTATCTACCTCACAAAAATGCCAACCGACTTGTTGCGGTGTGCGGCGTACTGTCTGAGCACTGACAAGCGAACCTTCCTCTTCTGCAACCTCTAAAGCAATGCTGCAGCACTCATGCGTCTGTTTTTTTGAAGCAGCTTCTCCACCTGACACTCAGCACGAGGACCCAACTTCTTTGATGGACCCTTGTGAGGTCTGTTCTGAGTCCCTTATGAGGTCTGTTCCAAGTCTTGGAAAACCTCTGTATGACCCTGACCACTGTACTGTAACTCAGTTTCAGGGTGATACCGATCTTCTTATAACCTCTGCCATTTTTGTGAAGAGCAACAATTCTAATTCTTCAAACGTTTAGAGATTCTTTTTTATTAGGTGCATGTTGAACATCCAGTGGTCAGTATGAGAGAATTCTATGAAAGCACCAGATTTAATTGCTCTAATACAAAATACACAAATTTGTATGGTCCTGTAAAGCAGACAAAAACATGAACATGATGAATAGGACTGTACACCTGTAATCACTTCGGGTTTATTTACTTATGTTGCCAGGTATTTAGACAATAAGAGCTGTATGTTGAGTTATTTTTAGAGGACAGTAAATCTGTACTGATACATACGCTGCACATTGACTACTCTAAGATATATCCAAGTTTCATTTCCTTAGTATTGTCCCTTGAGAAGATCTACTACAATGGATGCTGAAATGTGAGGGGTGCACTTACTTTTGTGAGATACTGTATATATAACTCTAATTAAAACACAAATTGTATACACAGCCAGTATCAGAGCTCTATGTTGCATTCGTTGTAAATCATGAAAGCACACATAAAAAGTGCGACGATAGATATTAATATTTTAAAGCGAAACACTCATAAATAAATAAAGGAAACGATTGTTTTTCTACTTTACCTCATGAAATATTATCGCTATTCCACTGGTGATATTTTGGACCTTTTTCCATGATATCTGTTGTTTACATTAAAGCAGTACCTCATGCAGGCCTTAAATGATATTGTTTACCATATATGGTGATTTGGGGGCGGGTCATTATGCAAATGAGAGCTGTTCTGTGAAAACAGAGCGATTTAATATGCGTTTGATTATGAGTGGCAGTCGTGTACAGCCGTGTGTATGCACGTGTGATAACTGCCAATGCCGTGTGTGTGTTTATTCCCTCACACAAATTTAGAAACACCATATCTAGAGACTGCAAGGCTCATTGAAAAAAAGATGTTTTATTAATTTTTTTTTACACATTGAAATTATTTAGGTAATTTTGAATCTTGTTTTATGATTCATCTTACACCTATGGTTTATTTGTATTTTATTCATTTTTTTTAAACTGATTTATTTTAAATTATAAATAAAACATAAAAAATGTAATACAAATGAACTAGGTGTAATATTTTGTTTATTATTCTTTTCATATTGTTTGTCGCAAAATAAATTTTTCTTCCAGAAACCATGGAGATTGCAAACCTTTGAACTTGACTGTAATATAAATTAGTTGCATTATAATATCATTTTGTACATTTAAGTAATTTTCCTCCTTTTAAACAATCATTCGATTTATTAGCCATATGTTCATAGTACATATATATATATATATATATATATATATTCATCTTTAAATTACCGCAATTTTCGGACTATTAAGCGCACCCAAATATCTACACTGAAACTAATGAACTTTACACAGGCTTTAATGAAAGACAGTGTCTGTTACACGGCTTGTATCTAAACAGTAACCAAGAAAGTCATTGTTCACTGTCTTCCTCCTTCCTTTCACAACTATTTCTCTCGGGAGTTTATCTTTTGGCATCGTTGTGCGTTTAAAAATCACCATCGGTGAAGCTTTTCTCCCGATGCCGTGCAGCTCAGAACACAGGTGAAGTGTGTTTTCATGCCCGGTTGTTTTCAGCATGACGAATGATTCGCATTTCCTGTAGACAGTCCGAGTGAGCGGCAGGTCAAACGTCAGAGGAACATCATCCATATTTATGATGTGGTGCGGCCCGATTTAGTGGGAGCGCATCTGATTTAATATAAAGAATTTCATTGGTTCACCTGAACCCGTTCCGCAATTTCATTGGTCTAATGTTATGGGGCTCAGTTTTTTGGCTTGAAGTTTGTGAAACCGGGAAAAACCCATAAATTAGCCGCTGCGTTGTTTAAGCCGCGGGGTTCAAAGCGTAGGAAAAAAGTAGCGGCTTATAGTCCGAAAAATACGATACATATATATTTATCTGTATATTATGCTCATAGTACATACACATCTGTAAATTACTGTTTATAGCCCTATAATAGCATTTTATTTAATTTGTGTAAATCTTGTAAACACTGTATATCCTCACTTGCTGCTATTGCACTCTGGTTAGACCCAAACTGCATTTTGTTGCCTTGTACTTGTACATGTGTAATGACAGTAAATTTGAATCTAATCTAATATCTGGAAATCATTGATGATAACTCACATCTGTGTATTATATCTAAACACCTGAAAAACAGACTACAAGTTTTTAGCCAAATGTATATATAAATACGACAAAAAAAAAAAAAGATTGTTTTTACTAGTTCAGTCCTAAACGTCTTGTTCTCATGTCTCTTCCCCCTTCAGAGTACCTAACAGTTTTCTCTCAGATGATAGCCTTCCATGACCCCGAGCTCAGCAACCACCTCAACGAGATCGGCTTCATACCAGACGTAAGTGCTTATGATTTTGATGAACTATTGAATGCAGCTCTGCACTTGACGTTTCTCTGACACAAACTGACCATTGAATGGATCGAGTGCTTTCTAAAAGATTTTCAAAAGCAATAAAAGGGTTACTTTGCTATTTTTTTTTTATTGTTTAAAAGCAGGAGAGCTTCAGATATGTCGAAAATAGCTGAGCTGAGAAATTAATCCTGCACTTATCTTGTCGTTAAAGCGACACACACACACACACACACACACACACATATATATACACACATGTACCTGGCAGATTGTCCTCATTACTAAACTTGAGTGCACACAGATATTGTTTAATCGATTCTCTAGACTCAGAGCTCTGTATCTTCAAAAATCACACTCAGGAGGGTTTTGTGTTGTGTTTGGATACAGAGGGTCCCAGAGTTGCGATGGTTTGACTTACGAATTTTGGGTCTTACGATGATAATACGGAAAAATGTCAACAATATTTTACATTTTGCATGGCAGGCAAATGTAGCAGTGTATGCTCCGCCCTCCACTTGCGAACAGGCTCTCATCCACATGCCCACTGCTACATACATACCCTATACTGCCAAAAGTATCGGGTCACCTGACCTTTCCTGCTATATGTGGTTCTTTTCCAAACTGTTACCACAAAGCTGGAGGCACTCAATTGTATAACTATGATAAAATGTTTAATTCACTTGGAAACGCAAACATGTTCCAGCATTTCAATGTAGAAAGTGAGCTCCTTGAAGATCTGGTTTACATGCTTTGAAGAGGAACATCTTCAGTGGCCTGCTATAGAGCTCTGATCTCATCCCTACTGAACACCTTAGGGATGAATGTGAACACTGACTGCACCTCAGGCCTCCTCACCTCCCCTACATCAGTACCTGCCTTTTATAATACCCTTGTGGCTGATGAACACAACTATCCATAAGCACACTCCAAATTCTAGTGGAACATCTTTCTAGAAGAGTGGAGGAAATTATGAGAGCAAATCGGGACTTAATGTGTGATGCAACGCTCAAAAATCACATACCATAATTATGACCAGGCGACCCAATACTTTTGCCAATATAGTGTATTTACTGTATAATTAGATACTGTAAATTGCTGAATTATGTACTGTAGCTTTTTAAATTACGAACAAATTACAGTGTACTACCGATTACCATTCTTTAAGACTCGACTCACAATATATTTTCAAATCACGATGGGGTCATCAGAACACTCCTATCGTAAGTCAGGGACTACCTGTTTATGTAAACATGGAGAACATGGAGTCCTCAGGTTTGATACTGAGCTCGGGTTACTGCCATGTGGAGTTTCGAATGGTGTCCCAGTGTCCCAGTGAGTTTTATCCATCACTGCTGAGCAGCATGCTGATGGAAATGTATCTTTAGATGTGTAAATATGTGGGTGAATGTATCTGCTCGAGTGTATTCCCATCTCACACTTCCCGTTGTTCAAGAAAGGTTCCGGATCCAATACATTCTGAAGAAGAGATACAGTAGGGTTTACTGATGATGAATTAATTTATGTTTGTTTGTTTATTCCTAAATCAATTTATTGATTGATTTGGTTCATTTATTTCAAAAAATTCACAGTTATTAGTTAGTAAATTAATTCGGGCTGTTGCCTGTTGTGTTTAAGTAGCATAATGTACACTTCCTTTTTAATCTTAGTTTTCATTTAGTTATTTTTATATATTTAACATCTTTGTCCAGGCTTCTGCCTGTAGCCTCGCAAAATACAGCGTTGTCAAGAGACAGTTTTCCACGTTTAGTCATGCAAATAAAGAGTCCTCATTGGAACAGGGAGTTGTAATGGTCTGAATGAGCTGCCTAGACGACACTGATTGCAACGCGGACTTCTTTTGTTCCTCGGTTTAGCACTGCGCTGCCTCGGTTCTGCTTGTAAGCACACTTTAAAACAAGATTAGGACTAATTCTTTGTTTACCAAAGCAAACGGTTGGTAATGTCACCGCATCAATGCGACCACTGACTAGCAAATAAGACACTTGGGGAAAAATTATTATGGGAATATTTAGAAACTAAAATAGCGGCATGCGTTTAAAAAAATTTGACCCAAACGTAAGCATTTAGCGTGTGCATACTTTATACACGCATACATACAACAAGACAAAAGACATGCAGAAATGCTTTTTAAAATCATTATGCTGTTGAAATCTCCATTCTAATTGGTCAGAATGCATTGATTCATTTTCAAAGTGTATTTGTATTCTCAAATCTGATTGGTCAGGAGGCGTGCATTGTTGTTGTATAACCCCTTAACTATAACTTACATAATTGGCTAATATTATGATTAATGCTCACATTCAAAACGTTCAGGGAATTCTATGAGAGATGTTCAGCATAATCTATGGCTAATAATGAATCCATTTTATTATTAAAATAGTGGTGAAAGTTTTTTGGGTTTTTTTAACCATTGTAATGTTTCCTGTCATTGGCAAGACTTCACAACTGCACCTCCCAGAAACTGTTTTTTGCATCCGCTAGAAGTGTTTTATTTGTTATATAAGACAGATATGCTATATATTATATTAGAGTGAGGAAAATGAAACTGCTTGAAGTTTAGCAGTCTCAGGAGAAGTACATTCCAGGAACATAATGTCTGCAAGTTGTCATGGCTTCATTGAGTTTTTATTTAAGTCAGTCTTCAAAAGACTTCCCAGCTACACAGTTCAGGTCTGACTAAACACTTCCTATCTGTAGGGAAACTCTTTGGATTTCATAACATGTCGACTGCAAGCATTTTAACAATTTTGCGCATAAAGAAATAAAGTAGCTACAGCTGGGACAGACCTCCTTTACAGAGAACTCTGTTCTTTCTTTTTATGTTGAAGCTCATTAGATCAGGAATATCTTTGGAGATCTGGAAGTGAAAATTAAATTAAAGTTTATTTATGTTCACCATGGCTTGCTTATCAGGGATTATTGCACACCATTCACCTTAACTCTTAAAATTCTGTAAAGCTGCTTTGAGACAATCTCTGTTGTAAAAAGTGCTATAGAAATAAACCTGACTTGAAACTTGACTTGATTTCTAACCCTAATTCCCAAAAATTGGCACAATGTGTAAAATGTAAATAAAAACAAAATGCAATAATTTTTGCTAATCGCATAAACACATTTTTTATTCACAATAGAACATAGAAAACATTAATCGGAGAATGTGGAGCTGTAGTAGGTCAACAATGTATTTGGGAGCTGAATGAATTAAAGCTTTATAAGAACATAGACATCTACTCTAAATCCACCTAGAAGCTTGTTCGGCTATGTTAAAACAGGGGTTATGTGTTTCAGGTCGACCGATAGTCAATTTAGGTTGGATCGTACTTGCCGATAATTTATTATTCAATCAATAGTTTTTAAAATGGTTACCGAATAAAAAAATAAAAAAAACACACATAACAATTCATGTAATATAATACTGATTTTTATTACAATTATAAAAAGTAAAAAAAAAAAAAAAACAGTACTAAATCATGAAAATGTGCTAAATGAAATAAATACGAATATATTTATTATATTTATAAATATTGAGAAAAATAAGACACGTTCAAACTAAAACTAAAGTCACACTTTAAGTGAATAAAAACGGTTATATCCTAAATTAATAAAAAACACACTTTAAATAAATTGCACATGGCATCAGTGAGTCGCCCCTAGAGGCCGCTCTCGTACTGTATAACACAACCCCGAAAAACTATTGTTATGGATTTTTGCCGATAGCTGATTGTTCCAGCAAACAAATATCGGTGTGATTAATCAAAAGGTAGATGTATAGTTCAAACTCTATAACATGGTCTCGTCTATGTGTATTAATCTAAAGACGAGCAGCAAACTTTATCTTAAGATTGTAATCTAGCGTACCAGTGTAGATTGATTCATTGCTAGAGACTCAACGCACTTTTGTACATCGCTTTGGACACGGGCGTCTGCTAAATTCCACAAATGTAAACGTAAATGCAGCAGCTTTTTGAACCAATTCAGGTCCAGGGATGATTGTGGGAGACCAATGAGCAATAATCTAACCCGAAGCTAAGAAAATGCATGTATAGCCTTTTTAAGAACTGAAAAGGATTGAAAGGGCTTCGCAGTGGAAAGTCATCAGAGTTGAAACTGAAGGTTTGTTTGCATTGATTGTCAGTAAGTGCTTCATCCAGGTCATGTGTCCTGGTACATCGAGAACACATAGAACTCAAAATAACACACACACACTTAAACACCGCTTAGCACCAATTTAGCATAGCCAGGTTTTTTGACAGTGGGAGGAAACTATAAAAACTTAAGGAAACCCTCACATGGAGAGCATGTAAAAGTATACAGAGAAGCTTGAACAGAAACCCTCTGTTTAATAGCTAAAGGAACCAGATTCTTCATCATTTCATGCATTTTTAGATTGTGGTTTTTAAGGCGGAATCTGTAGTGATGACGTGTTTTAGAAGGTTGTAGCAGACATCCTATACCGTAAAACTGGGATGTTGGCAGGACAGTGATATGATCCAATTATTGTAACATTAACTTATTGAGAAATATTGTGTGTATATCACTGTGCAGCTTGTAGAGCAGTATATATTTACTGTCTTCTTAAAATAACTCAACATACAGCCATTATTATCAAAATAGCTGCCAACAAAAGTGAGTATGCCATAAGTGATAACAGCCGTACGTCGCTTAACCACGCAAAGACTTCTGTTCTCTTCATGATGTTCATGTTGACCTTGCTTTAGAGGTTGCAGAAGTCAGTGCTCAGAACATACGCCGCACACTGCAACAAGTCGGTTTGCATGGTGGTCATCCCAGAAGGAATCCACTTTTGAAGCTGGCTCGCAAGAAAGCGAGTAAACAGCTTGCTGAAGACAACCTGTCCAAGAGCATGCATTACTGGAACCATGTTCTGTGGTCTGATAAGACTAAGATAAACCTGTTTGGCTCAGATGGTGTCTAACATGTGTGGCAACACTTTGGTGACAAGAACCAAGAAAATTGCATCTTGTGCCAAGCATGGTGGTGGCAGCATCATGGTCTGGGGCTGCATGAGTGCTGCTGGTACTAGGGAGCTGCGGGTCTTTGAGGGAAACATGGATTCCAACAGGTACTGTGACATTCTGAAGCAGAACTTGATGCCCTTCGTTCAAAAACTGAGCCGAACGACAGTTTTACAACATAATAAAGACTTCAAACACACCATTAAGATGACAACTGCCTCACTGAGGAAGCTGAAGGTGAAGGAGTGGCCAAGGAGGTCTCCAGACCTGAACCCTATTGAGCACCTGTGGGGCTCCTCAAGAAGGAGGTGGAGAAGGGCCATGTGTCTAACATCCAGCAGCTCGTGATGTCGTCATTATGGAGGAGTGGAAAAGGATCCCAGCAACAATCTGTGCAGCTTTACTGAATTCAATACTCAGAAGGATTAAGACAGTGCTGGATAACAAAATATTGCTCACACGAAATATTCACTTTGGACACAGTTTTGACTTTTGTTGAAAGCTATTAAGACATCAATGGCTGTATGTTGTTATTTTCAGAGGTAAATCTGTACTGATATACAAGCTGCACATTGACTACTATAAAATATATCCAAGTTTCATTTCTATATTATTGTCTCTTGAAAAGAGGTTGCTGAAATGTGAGTGGTGTACTTACTTTTGTGAGATAATATATACATTAAAGGTGCAACAGTACAAAAATTCATGGTTCGGTACATACCTCGGTTTTTAATTCAGGGGTTGGGTTTAGTTTTGTTAAGGTTACCGGGAGGGGGATGCAAAACATAAAATTGCTTGTCATTTTTTATTAACGCAGTTTATTATCATTAACATTTGTGATCATTAACATTTGAACACTTTACATTTTCAAAACATTTTTAAATAAAATGCCTGCTTGGTTAAATAAAATAGAAATGTATATTTTATAAAAAATAAAATAGAATAAATCAAATTAATGGAGTACACTTTTTATTAAATAAATTGAGTAATCAATTAAATTGCCACAAATTAAGTTGATTAAATAAAATGAAATTAAATGTAAACTTTGGCATTTGTTAGACCCTATTTGGGTAATACAGATATGTGTGTGTTTCATGTGTACCGAGCTAAAAGCCATGTACCAAAAGAATTTGGTACGTATATAAATATATAGAGATAGATATATAGATAGAAATAGATACACACTATCTATCTATCTATCTATCTATCTATCTATCTATCTATCTATCTATCTATCTATCTATCTATCTATCTATCTATCTATCTATCTATCTATCTATCTATCTATCTATCTATCTATCTATCTATCTATCTATCTATCTATCTATCTATCTATCTATCTATCTATCTATCTATCTATCTATCTATCTATCTATCTATCTATCTATCTATCTATCTATCTATCTATCTATCTATCTATCTATCTATGCACTGTGATGACTGTTGTCTGATGAGGTTAATAAACCTGCAGGATCCAGCTGTATTTTTCTTTTTTTTCTACCAGGCATAGTAAAAATGCAATCATATTAAATGAAATAATACTTCCAAATCATCCATCATTTCGTGATTGCTCTAAGTGTTTAAAAAGTTGGGCTGGATTTAAATGCAGTATTTCAGAGGGATGTGCTTGATACTGACAATTCAAAGGCGACAGGAAAGGCTTTAGATGCAAACTGGCCTTCTGTTTCATCAATCATCATTCCTGTAAATGTCTCCAACTCTAGGTTTTATTAGAGATCTTTCTAATACAGTATACTGCACAATGATAAGCTACAATATTCTGACTTATCACAAATGAAGAATTGCAATACAGGTGGAGAATACATTTACATTTACATATGCGTCATTTAGCAGACGCCCTTGTCCAAAGAGACGTACAAACGTGTTTTTTACAAAGCTGCTCGTTTTACAAAGCAAACTTGGAAAGTGCTTTGGATGTTGTAAGAAGTAATCGACAAGAAATAGATAGAAGACAGTGTAGGACAGATACACAAAATAGTGCCGAGCAGAATGCCTACTGTGTAATATGTTATACAGTACTTCTTCTTCTTCTTCTTCTTCTGTCGGCTGCTCCCATTAGGGGTCGCCACAGCGGGTCATCCGTCTCCACACCACCCTCTCCTCTACATCTGCCTCTTTCACACTAACTACCTGCATGTCTTCCCTCACCACATCCATGAACCTTCTCCTTGGCCTTCCTCTTTTCCTTTTACCTGGTGGCTCCATCCTCAGCATTCTTCTACCAATATAATTCATGTCCCTCCTCTGCACATGTCCAAACCATCTCAATCTCACCTCCTTTACCTTTAACCAAAACATCCTACATGTGCGGACCCTCTAACGTACTAATTTCTAATTTTGTCCATCCTCGTCACTCCCATTGAAATCCTTAACATCTTCAGCTCTGCTACCTCCTGCTCCATCTCCTGCCTTTTACTCAATGCCACTGTCTCTAATCCATACAACATCGCAGGTCTCACCACAGTCCTATAAACTTTCCCTTTCACTCTTGCAGATACCTGACTATCACAAATCACTCCTGCTATCACTCTTCTCCACCCACTCCACCCTGCCTGCACTCTTTTCTTTATTGCTCTAACACACTCTCCATTACTTTGCACTGTTGACCCCAGGTTCCTGAACTCCTCCACCTTCTCCACCTATTCTCCCTGCAACCGCACCACTCCACTGCCCTCCCTCTCATTTACACACGTCTTATTCCTACTGACTTTCATTCCCCTTCTTTCCAGCGCATATCTCCACCTCTTCAGGCTCTTCTCAACCTGCTCACTACTCTCACCAGAAATCACAATATCATCCGCAAACATCATAGTCTCTCTCTCTGATTTTCCTCATTCATCAGCTGCTCAAAATACTCCCTCCATCTTCTCAACACACTCTCCTCACTAGTCAACACATTTCCTTCTCCATCCTTTATCCTAACTTGCAGCACATCCTTCCCAGCTCGGTCCCTCTGCCTGGCCAATCGGTATAAATCCTTTTCTCCTTCCTTAGTGTCCAACCTCTCATACAGCTCATCATATCCCTTTTCCTTGGCTTTCACCACATCCCTCTTTACCTGCTGCCGCATCTCCTTGTACTCCTGCCTACTTTTCTCACCAATCTGTCTATCCCACTTCTGTTTTGCCAACCTCTTTCTCCTTACGGTCTTCTGCACTTCCTCATTCCACCACCACGTCTCCTTGTCTTCCTTTCTATTTCCAGATGTCACACCAAGTACCTTTCTAGCTGCCTCCCTCATCACTCCTGCAGTAGTTGCCCAATCACCCAACACCTCTTCACCACCACCGAGCCTCTGTCTGACCTCTTCCCTAAACCTCACACTACACTCTTCCTCCTTTAGTTTCCACCATCTTATTCTTCTTTCAGTCCTCACTCTCCTCCTCTTCTTCTTCGCCTCCAAAACCATCCTACAGACCACCATCCGATGCTGTCTAGCTACACTGTCCCCCACCAACACCTTACAGTCTCCAATCTCCTTCAGGTTGCATCTCCTGCATAGAACATAGTCCACCTGTGTGCACTTTCCTCCTCTCTTATACATCACCCTATGATCCTCCTTCTTCTTAATTGTTCACCACTGCCATTTCCATCCTTTTAGCAAAATCTACCACCATCTGCCCTTCCACATTCCTCTCCTTAAGGCCATACCTACCCATCACCTCCTCATCACCTCTGTTCCCTTCACCAACATGCCCATTAAAGTCTGCCCCAATCACCAATCGTTCTTTCCTAGGTACACCATCTACCACTTCATCTAATTCACTCCAGAATCTTTCCTTCTTCTTCATCTCACAGCCAACTTGTGGAGAATAGGCACTGATGACATTTATCATCATCCCTTCAACTTCCAGCTTCACGATCATCACCCTATCACAAACTCTCTTCACCTCCACTACACTCTTACTGTACTCTTCCTTCAGAATCACCCCTACACCATTTCTCTTTCCATCCACACCATGATAAAACAGTTTAAACCCACCTCCAATGTTCCTGGCCTTACTCCCCTTCCACTTGGTCTCCTAAACACACAACATATCTATCTTTCTCCTCTCCATCATATCAGCTATCTCTCTCCCTTTACCCGTCATAGTACCAACATTTAAAGTACCAACCCAAACCTCCACTCTCCTACACTGCTCCTTTCCCTGTTGTCTCTGTAGACGTCTTCCTCCTCTCCTTCTCCTCCTTCGGCCAACAGTAGCCCAATTTCCACCGGTACCCTGTCGGCTAACGATACCTGTGGCGGTCGTTGTTAACCCGGGCCTCAACCGATCTGGTATGAAATTCTCATTTGTGATTTGATTTGGCACGTGTTTTACACTGGATGCGATTCTTAACGCAACCCTCCCCATTTACCCGGGCTTGGGACCGGCACTAAGAGTGCACTGGCTTGTGCCTCCATAATGGCTGGATTATAATATGGTATACAGTACAATGTGCAAAAAATAGAAGTGTATGTCTGTATTTTTTGTATATGTAAACATATACACAAAATGTTGTGCAAAACAGCAATCGAGGGGTGTGCAAAAAGATATATGGGTCGATTTGTGTGAATGGACATTCGGTGCAACCCAGATGAGGATGGGTTTCCTCTTGAGTCTATTTCCTCTCAAGGTTCTTCCTTATGCCATCTAGGGGAGTTTTTACATGCCACAGTCGCCACCGGCTCGCTCATCAGAGACAAACTTATTTATAAAGAATGTTAATTGTTAAAAGTGCTATACAAATAAAAATTTATTAAATTGAATTGAAATGAGGATTGAGTGTATGTTTCAGCTCAAGTATGTAAAATTTCAGTAACACACAGTCGAGTGAGTGAGTGAGTGTGTGTGTGTGTGTGTGTGTGTGTGTGTGTGTGTGTGTGTGTGTGTGTGTGTGTGTGTGTGTGTGTGTGTTCTGTGTGTTGAGGAGCCTGATGGCTTGAGGGAAGAAAGATTTGATCAGACTTGAAAAACACCCCAGTACTTGGCATCCCAATAATACTGCTGTACCTTCCTAATGCTTTAGTGGTTGAATGATCACAAATCCCTACAGCCACACTCCAATATGTTGTAGAAAGCCTTCCCAGAAGCATGGAGGTTATTATTATAATGGATAGAAAGGCATACTATGGATGTTCAACAAGGACATATGGGTGTAAGGGTCATATGTTTCTATACTTCTGGCCATATCGTAAATAATACTACCAAATAGGACTTGAGAGGATGTTCAGTATGAGAATCATAGCAGCAGTTCTTGATTATGAATCTACAGTATTAATGTGAGATTATCCAGTAAAGCAATGGTAAATCTTGGGTATAAACAGGAGTATTGAAATACTCCTGTGAAAACTCTTTATATAGGACTGGCTTTTAGGTGCTTTTTCGGTTTAGCTCAGTCTGTATCATTTCTTTTCAGCTTTTCAATGCATGTTTGCACGTTTGGCAACACAGCTTGTGCTACACTGACAAATGTGTTGCCTCCACACATTCTCCTGAGGGAGGAAAAATAAAAAAATCCCAGATCCCCCTCCCAGGCTTTTTTTTTTCCTATCAAAGAAAGAGAAAAGATCCACGACCCACCAGCCTTGTCCATCCTCTTTGAAATCCC
The DNA here is from genome assembly GCF_946808225.1 of Silurus aristotelis. Classification (NCBI taxonomy): domain Eukaryota; kingdom Metazoa; phylum Chordata; class Actinopteri; order Siluriformes; family Siluridae; genus Silurus; species Silurus aristotelis. The sequence continues at coordinate 28,634,442 of NC_139577.1, read as the reverse complement.
CGGAGCTTCACGGAAAGCCGAATAAAAGATGAATAGCAACAATAACATCGAGCCAATGTCCCCTTCAGTCTCCGAGCAGCTTCCATTGTCATGAACATGATAAGATGCCAGACGCCTTCTGTACAAGTGTCTGCGAATTTACCAATTTCGTTAATGAATGCTAATGAATCTTGTAGCTTTCGATAATTTTTTTGTCTCACCTCTGTGCCATTTGTCTTTTTTTCTTTTCTCCCGGAACATTTTCTCTTCCTTTAGCAGGGTCGCTAAACCATGTCGTTTTCTGAGAATTACAGCTTTATTTTTCCTGTCTGGGTATTATTTGATCTTGTCGCTTTGAATCACTGTTTCTCTAAAAGCACAAATCTATCTTGGCTGACGGTGCGGGAACAATATTGTTTCACAAAGCACCACGTTTTGGCTGGGTACGTCCTAGCGTTCCCTGTGAAATTGGTTTTCTCATGGAGTTGTAAAGGCCAACATCAACCGATTGCTTGTTTTCGTTTGCATTAACGTCTTTAACTTCGGAAAGTATTGCGACACGCGGAGACTCTTGAGGAATTCACGTTTACATGTGCACAGAGCGCTGCAAGATTTCGCATATTTCACCGTACTCATCTCTTACTGTGAGAGTTCTCTAATGATAATAACTGCATTTTGTGTAATTTATATTGAATCTTTCGTAGGCACGTATATAATCACAGTGTAATACAAGTGAAATTGGTCCAGATGATCAATTCGCACAGGGACAGGCACATTATATGCTTGGAAAAACATTTATTTAGCAGATGTCGTTAAGTTTTTAAGTCGAGCAGAGTTTGATTCATGGCCAGAAGTTGAAAAGGCAGTCAAAAGGAATAACTGGAGACGTCATGAGGAAGAAACCTTGGAAGAAGCAACATTTTTGGATCTCGTCTTTCCGGAAATCATCACACTATCCAGGTGTAGGAGAGTCCAGTCAGACTTAAAGTGTAAAAATCGTGTTCACTGTAAGCAGATTATACATAGGAGTCCTAGGATGAGCATAAAATGATCATTATTACCTCAGCAGCTCTATGGTACATATACTATATGGACAAAAGTTTGGAGACACATGCTTTTTGAACATTCCGCATTTAGTCCCCTTTTGCTGTTATTATAACCTTCACTCTTCTGGGAAGATGTTCCTTTAGATTTTGAAGTGTTTTTGTGGAGATTTTTGCCCATTCAGCCAGTTAGTAAAGTCAGGTTCTGATGTAGGTGAGGTGAGGAGGCCTCGGGTGCAGTCAGTGTTCCAATCATCCTAAAGGTGTTCAGTAGGGTTGAGGTCAGAGCTCTATAGCAGGCCACTCAAGCTCTTCCAGTCCAACCCATGTAAAGCATATCTTTATGGAGTTTCCTTTGCACACAGGGGTATTTTCATGCTCTCAGAACAGGTTCAGGTCTCCTAGTTCAAGTGAAGGGAAGAAATTTATGTTACTGCATTCAAAAACATTCTATACATTTGTGTGCCTTGTAGTAACAGTTCTGGGAAGAACCACATATGGCTGGAAAAGTCAGGTGTCCCAATACTTTTGTTGATATATTAACCAATAAGGTCAATAAGGACCTTAAGGAGAGGAATATGGAAGGGCAGATGGTGGTAGATTTTGCTAAAAGGATGGAAATGGCAGTGGTGAACAATTAAGAAGAAGGATGATCATAGGGTGACGTATAAGAGGGGAGGAAGGTGCACACAGGTGGACTATGTTCTATGCAGGAGATGCAACCTGAAGGAGATTGGAGACTGTAAGGTGTTGGCAGGGGACAGTGTAGCTAGACAGCATCGGATGGTGGTCTGTAGGATCAATAAGGAATCCACGTTCCCCCGTCTTTGGCAGTAGAAATTGGCTCTCGAAGTGTATACACTTTGAATCCAGCAGGTTTGAAAAGCTTGCCTGAGAGAGATTATTAGATTGTTAGGTATGTGTTTATCCTGTATTGGATTATAAAGAGTCTAGGTAAGAACTTCTATCTTTGACAGCAGAACTTAAATGGAGAGCTACAAGGCCAAACATCGAGGGCACCTCAGTTTCTCACCAGAGGGACAAACATTGAACTTTGTAGTGTTCCAAATTTTCTGAAAGTCTAGGGCACTTTGTAGGTCACCTACATGGCATTCCAGATTTTTTCTCTTGTCTCAGACTTAATCATTGAAACTGGCACCTGGTTTTTGTGCCACAAAGATGAATTAATGCTGTGCAGTGAGTGTTGGACCAAAGCAAACCTCTGGAACCTTTTATTTTTTTACTCTGTTGTAATACAAATATTTTTGCTTGTGACTTTCTTTTCTTGATTTAGCTTTTTTGTGCACGGGTTATGTTAGCAGCAGTTTTCTTAATACAAATTCTGAGAGAAAACAAAAACATTCCTCCTCCTTTTCTTATCCAAACCAAAAGTAATGCTGACTGTTCTATGCACCGCATTTGTGCGTCTCTCATTTCTGCCGTTGCTTTTCTTTCTTTTTCTCTCCCGCACCTCGTACACCACTTGAAGGAAACATCCACCATGAAATACAGTAGATGTTCAAATATCTGAGATGTGTTGAGGCTACTTTGTTCCTGTAAGCAGTTCTCCGCTGTGCTGAGATCACAGGGAATCCCCCAAGTCCAATTATGATACCGTTTAAAGAGAAGAAAAAAATGACAGCAGTCTCAAACTGCGGAGATGAAAGCAAGTGCAGGTTTTTTTTTTTTTTAAGAGCAAGTATAAAACATAAAAGACATTCCACAAAACTTTAATTTGCGCATGGACGTGAACTGAAAAGTGTGGGTGTTTAGTGCTGTGACTAGGTCATGTGATGTACAAGGGGCTGATGGGAGATATTGTCCTGTGGCTCTTTTCATAATAGTGACACAAACATACACACATATATATATATATATATATATATATATATATATATATATATATATATATATATATATATATATATATATATATATTTTAGAGTGGTCAATGTGCAGCTTGCATTAGCAGTATAGATTCATGTACTGTAAAAAAATAACTCATCATACAGCTATTATTGTCAAAGTAGCTGGCAACAAAAGCCCTTCCTAACGCAACCCTCCCCATTTATCCGGGTTTGGGACCGGCACTAAGGCTTGTGCAACCCTAATGGCTGGGGTTGGTTCCCTGACTGGGGATCGAACCCGGGCCGCAGCGTTGAGAGCGCCGCATCCTAACCACTAGACCACCAGGGAACCTATGTCTGCATGACAGAACCATACAAATTTGTGTATCTTGTATTAGAGCAGTTGAAATTTGGTGCTTTGAGTACAATTCTCTCATACTGACCACTGGATGTTCAACATGCACCTCATGGTAAACTCTCTGAGGATTTGGGAATTTGATTTGTTGCTCTCCACAAAGATGGCCAAGGCTATAAGAAGATCAGTAACACCCTAAAACTGAGTTGCAGTACAGTGGTCAGGGTCATACAGAGGTTTTCCAAGACGGGTTCCACTCGGACCAGACCTCACAAGGGTCCATCAAAGAAGTCGAGTCCTTGTGCTGTGCATCAGGTGCAGAAGCTGCTTCAAAAAAAAAAAACATACTCATGAGTGCTGCAGCATTGCTTTAGAGGTTGCAGAAGCGGGCGGGTGGTCCGCTTGTCAGTGCTTAGACCGTACGCCCCTAACTGAACAAGTATATCAGCGTCTGGCTTCACTCGCTGCCACATACATGTATACTGTACAGTTCCTACATTACGATAGTGTAAATCGCTCTGTTTTGCTAAGTTTTGTACAGTAATTTCCGGACTATTAAACGCACCCAAATATAAGACTGAATTTTACAAAGATTTTTATTTTGAAAATAAATAAGCCGCACCTGTCTATAAGCTGCAGGTTCCTACACTGAAACTAATGAACTTTACACAGGCTTTAACGAAAGACAGTGTCTGTTACACGACTTGTATCTAAACAGTAGCCTACCAAGAAAGTCATTGTTCACTGTCTTCCTCCTTCCTTTCACAACTATTTCTCTCGGGAGTTTATCTTTTGGCATCGTCGTGCGTTTAAAAATCACCATCGGTGAAGCTTTTCTCCCGATGCTGTGCAGCTCAGAACACAGGTGAAGTGCGTTTTATTATGCCCGGTTGTTTTCAGCGTGAAGAATGATTCGCATTTCCTGTTGCCAGTCCGAGTGAGCGGCAGGTCAAACGTCAAAGGAACATCATCCATATTTATGATGTGGTGCGGCCCGATTCAGTGGGAGCGCATCTGATTTAATATAAAGAGTTTCATTGCTTCACCTGAACCCGTTCAGCAGTTTCATTGGTCTAATGTTATGGGGCTCAGTTTTTTGGCTTGAAGTTTGTGAAACCAGGAAAAACCCAGAAAAAATCCATAAATTAGCCGCTTCGTTGTTTAAGCCACGGAGTTCAAAGCGTGGAAAAAAAAGTAGCGGCTTATAGTCCGAAAAATACGGTAGAATAATTTGTTACCGTAATAAATTACAGTACACTACCCCATACTGATCACCGTTCTTTAAGATTCCTGGGTAGGCTAGCAGAATTCTCCACTTACGATATTTTTTACTTACTGGAACTACCAGTACTTTTTCCATTATTATGTATTAAATATTTCTTAATAGTCTATTCTCTTCATTTTATCGCATTTCTTTTTCTTATTTAACAGCAAAAATGGACTGAAAAGTCCAGAATGCATTGCAGACTTTAGTTTGGGGGGCTTGGTAAACAATCAGTTCACCTTGTCACGTCACAGTTGCCCTCTAAAATCATTATTACAAATCTTCACATGCAAGTTATTATCGTTTGAAAGACATCTTGAATGCTTGAGTGTGGCTTCCAGAGTGGTTCTTTTCTCTTCAGTTTTTTACTGGATGAAGAGAATGAAATTCTAACAAAGTATATTCTATTCTGTATCTTTTATTTACACACAATACAGCTGCCCAGTACTGGTTTTTTTTCTCTTCTATAGGTCTGGGTTTATAGCTAAGAAAAGAAAGAGGAACAGTTTTGCCTGAAGGAATATTGGACTAAGTTTCATGCTTAAGGGGATATAGGCAAAAAAAAAGAAAAAAAAGAGTGTTTTATGCACACAGACGATACTGACTGCTTCATTCAGCAGATACCAAGTCTGAAAGTATGCCCAAATAAATAAAAAAATCAGTTTTCGCTATGTTTATTTTTTGAGCAGACATGTTCAAGTGAGAGTCCAGTTCATTCAAAGTTAGCTGTTAGAGCAGTTACAGTGATTTTTCTTGTCTTAATGATTCGTATTTACAATACAGACCAGTTTTCTTTTAAAAATTATTTTGTGTTCTGGCTGCATATGTGTGTGTATATATATATATATATATATATGTGTGTGTGTGTGTGTGTGTGTGTGTGTGTGTGTGTGTGTGTGTGTTTATATTATACAGTGGTACCTCGACATACGAGTTTAATTCGTTCTGTTAGCTTGCTCGTATGTCAAATTGCTCGTATTTCAAAGCAAATTTCCCCTTTGAAATTAATTGAAATGCTATTAATCCGTTCCAGCCACCAAAATGCCACCCCAGTTGTTTTTGTTACGTGTTTTTGAATGAGAAAAAAATAAAAATTATTTATAAATGACAAATATTGTATAAAAACATCATAAAAGAGAATGTAAAAATATAATAAGGTTTTATTCAGTGTATTTTCCTTGGAGATGAGACTTGAGCTAACGAAAATGCCGGTGGGGGGTGGGTGTGTGTGTGTGTGTGTGTGTGTGTGTGTGTGTGTGTGTGTGTGTGTGTGTGTGTGTGTGTGTGTGTGTGTGAGTGGGGGTTTTTTGAGGCGATAAGCGGAAAACTCGTTTTTTTGCTATCGCTCCTGCACACTACGTATCCCTAAACTTAAATTTTTTTACGTTTTCTTCTTTGCTTAGCTTAATTTTCGTCACAATCTTCTCTTTCTGCCTTGAATTCCCCATCTAGCAGCGGCGTCTCGAGCTCGTATCTCAAGTTTTTGCTCGCGTATCAAAGCAAAAAATCGACCGAGTGACCGCTCGTATCTCAAAAAACTCATATGTTAGGGCACTTGTATGTCGAGGTACAACTGTATAGTGCTCGTTAAAAGTTTGGGAAACACCTCGTCTTTTATCATTTTTGAGACACATCATTTTGTTTATATGCAATGAAAGCCCATTAAATGAAGTGCTTTAACTCTTTAACCCATTATAGCCAATTATTACTTTTGCTCAGATTAAAAAACTAGTCTTATTCACAATATGGACCACTGACCAGAAGATTCGTATGTGCTTTTTGAACATCCCCTTCCAAATTTAGTTCACAGTTTTGCAGTTATAATAACCTCCACTGTTCTGGGAAGATGTTTCAATAGATTTTGGAGTGTGCTAGTGGAGATTTGTGTTCATTCAGCTACAACGGTGTTAGTAAAGTCAGGTACTGATGTAGGTTAAGTGAGGAAGACTGGAGTACAGCCAGGGGTTAAAGTTAGGGTTGAGGTCAGAGCTCTACAGTGGGCAACTCAAGATTTCTCATGACGAGCCATGTGAAGCATAACTTCATGAAGATTGAATTGTGCACATGGGTTTTGTCATGCTGGAACGTGCTAGGTTACTGAATGGAAGGTCAGGGGTTCAAGTCAGAGTATTGTCAAGCTGCATCTTTTGGGTCCTTGAGCAAGGCAGTTAACTCCTCCGTGCTCTAGGGGCACTGTATCATGGCTGACGTGTACATGTGAGACGTAAAAAGCCCATTACCTTTATTTTTAAAGCTACCACATCCAAAGACTTCTTATACAATTGTGGGATTTTTAAATGTGTGGTAACAGTTTGGAGAAAAACTACATATGGCTGGAAAACCCAATTTTAAAAAAGTCAGTCTCTTTTTACATACATTTGCACAAACCCAGGAACTCTTTTTCTGAAAGCTGTCTGTTTTTCTAAATAGATTGTTGTGTTAGTTTCTGTGAGCAATTTATAAATGACACCCATTTGCAAAATAAAATCATGTCATCGCCTTGTGAATCAGGTCCACTGAACCTTTACGTGTTCTTTCTCTCTGTTCTAAGAGACACTTAGGTCTATTTCCCCATCTAACCAAAGGCCACTTTTGTTCTCTTACAGCTGTATGCGATTCCATGGTTCCTGACAATGTTCACTCGTAAGTACAGTACAATTACACACACAATCAGTCATACACTCCACTTAAAGGCTTTTGGTTGGGAATGCAACAGTGAGACTTCAGTTCAGTTGTGCTTATTCAGAACACATACTGAGGAAAAAATTTGTTCTTGAAGATTTTTGGTTAAAAATAAAGTGTAAGATTTAGAGTACAGCATGAGATTATAGAATAAACAAATCAACACTGAAGTAGTTATGAGCTGCGTATAAAATCAGAGATATTTAAAATCTCCACGTCTCATAATTTTGATTTTTTGACGCATCTTGATGTTTTGGGACGTCTCAATTATTTTGGGACGTCTCACTTATTTAACCATTATAGAGAAGGGGTCTCCAACCTTTTGTTGACCAATTTCATGTGAACTGGCTGGTGGTGGGGGGTTAGCGAGTATTGTTATATATTTTTCATTGCCTATCAAAAGTTTGGAAACATCTAGCGTAATTTCCGGACTATTAGGCAATTAATTAAAAATTTATTTGACAAAGATTTTTATTTTGAACATAAATAAGCCGCACCTGTATCTAAACAGTAGCCTACCAAGAAAGTCATTGTTCACTGTCTTCCTCCTTCCTTTCACAACTATTTCTCTCGGGAGTTTATCTTTTGGCATCGTCGTGCGTTTAAAAATCACCATCGGTGAAGCTTTTCTCTCGATGCCGTGCAGCTCAGAACACAGGTGAAGTGTGTTTTTTCATGCCCGGTTGTTTTCAGCGTGACGAATGATTTGCATTTCTTGTAGACAGTCCGAGTGAGCGGCAGGTCAAACGTCAGAGGAACATCATCCATATTTATGATGTGGTGCGGCCCGATTCAGTGGGAGCGCATGTGATTTATTATAAAGAGTTTCATTGGTTCACCTGAACCCGTTCCGCAATTTCATTGGTCTAATGTTATGGGGCTCAGTTTTTTGGCATGAAGTTTGTGAAACCGTGAAAAACCCAGGAAAAATCCATAAATTAGCCGCTTAGATGTTTAAGCCGCGGAGTTCAAAACGTGGGAAAAAAGTAGCGGCTTATAGTCCGGAAAATACGGTAGTTGTTTATGGTTTTTGAGACGTGCTCTTTTCGTTTAAAAAACAAACTATGCAAAAGGCAAAAACCCACAAAAATTAAACAGTGAATGATAGATTAAAAGTTCGGGGGACAGATAAATTTTGGCTCTAACAGAAGAACATATATAAGACTGAAAACAGGAGAGAAGATGTTAGCAGGCTGCCTCACCACCACAGTCAAACATGGAGATGGTCAATGGTTTGCAGTTGTTATGGAGTAGGGAAGATTGGAGACTTATACCAGGTTCAATGAACCAGCACTGATTCAATTCCATACTTCAACACCATACAATTCCGTCTAGACTGCGGCTCATTGGAACCGACTTCACCATACAACAAGATAATGTGCTGAAGCATACATCCAAGCTCTATAGGTGTTATTTAGAGAGCAGACAGTCAACTGGAGGGTTATTTATCATGAAATGGCCTGCCCAATCACTACACCTAAATCCTATTGAACTGATAGGACTTGGACTTTGGTCCGAAGGTCATGAGTTTAAATCCCAGCCACACCAAGTTGATACTCCTGAGCCGCTGAGCAAGGCCCTTAACCCCATAGCTGCTCGGTCGTATACACAAGATAAATATTAGTCCCTCTGGATAAGTGCAGCAAACGCCATAAATGTAAATATAGAATAAACAGATTATTCAAGGCACTTAAGTAGTTATGAGCTGCATGTAAAATGGAAAATCTTCACTATAACCGAGTTCACATTTTCTCCATGCGTCATGCAGAAGCTCTCTTTTTTTTTTTTTTTTTTTTTTTTTTTTTTTTTGAAGTGTTTATCAGAATTCAAATTTCCAAAACAATCATCGCTGATGGTCCATAATGGCCCATTGTTTCAGGAGGCGCCGTTTCGATTACTGAAATTTGTTCCGAATTACACAAAATAATTGTTAAACGGCAAATTTTCCTATGATCGTGCGCCGAACGGTGAATTGCAGCCCGCGTGTTGATTGTCCGAACGTCACATTCAGAGAGAGAAATGTCATCTAATCTTGCTCCATGCGCATCTGCGAGTGGCTTTTTTTTAGCCGCACTTCGTAAATAAGGTATTACACCGTCGCCGAGTCGCGCTCCGTGAGGAGATTTAAAAGAGCAAGAGGTTTAGCTTGGGAGGACTGTGGTGTGAAGCGCTGCCCATGTGACCTTTTCACCTAAAGTTTGTGTGGTGCGAAAACACAAAATCTCTCTCTTTATTAATACAAATTTAACTACATAAGCCAAACACACTCAGCATATTCCAGAAATCGCAGCTGGAATCTAATGTGTGTTTATTGTTCCAGTTTTTTGTCCTTGTCAGAAAATAATCAGATAATATTTTACACACTATGTGACATAATGAATTCTCAAAGCATAAAGTCGAATTATTTCTATATGTTTGTGATGATTGTACAGATTAATTATTTGCTTTGAAAATGTTGATGGAGAAGAATAGAGAAGGTCAGAAGGAGATGCATTGTGTGTTTGGGTATTTAGAGAAAGCATTCGACAGGGTGCAAAGAGAGAAGTTGTGGTATTGCATGAAGATGTCAGGCGTGTCAGAGAAGTATGTGAGGGTGGTGCAGGACATGTATGAGGACAGTGTGACAGCAGTGAAGTGTGCAGTAGGAACGACAGACTGGTTTAAGGTGGAGGTTGGACGCATCAAGGATCGGCTCTGAGCTCTTTCCTTTTTGCAGTGGTGATGGACAGGTTGATTGATGAGGTCAGACAGAAGTCTTTGTGGACTTTGATGTTTGCGGATAATATTGTAATTTGTGGTGAGAGTAGGGAGCAGGTTGAGAAGAGCCTGGAGAAGTGGAGGTACACGCTGGAGAGAAGGGGAATGAAAGTCAGTAGGAGTAAGACAGAGTACATGTGTGTGAATGAGAGGGAGGGCAGTGGAGTGGTGCGGTTGCAGGGAGAAGAGGTGGAGAAGGCGGAGGAGTTCAGGTACAGCAGTGCAATGTAATGGAGAGTGTGTTAGAGAAGTGAAGAAAATAGTGCAGGCAGGGTGAAGTGGGTGGAGAAGAGTGATAGCAGGAGTGATTTGTGATAGAAGAGTATCTGTGAGAGTGAAAGGAAAAGTTTATAGGACTGTGGTGAGACCTGAGATATTGTATGGTTTAGAGACAGTGGCATTGAGTAAAAGACAGGAGGTGGAGCTGGAGGTAGCAGAGCTGAAGATGTTGAGGTTTTCATTGGGTGTGACGACGATGAACAGGATTAGAAACAAGTTTATTAGAGGGACAGCACATGTAGGACATTTTGGGGACATAGGGAGAGAGGCCCGATTGAGATGGTTCGGACATGTACAGAGGAGGGACATGGGGTATATCGGTAGGAGAATGCTGAGGATGGAGCCACCAGGAAGGAGGAAAATAGGAAGACCAAGGAGGAGGTTCATGGATGTGGTGAGGGAAGACATGCAGGTAGTTGGTTTGAAAGAGGCAGATGTAGAGGACAGGGGGGTATGGGGACTGATGATCCGCTGTGGTGACCCCTAATGGAAGCAGCCTAAAGAAGAAGATTAGGATGAAGAAGAAGTTTGTGATGATTGTAATTTGATTAATGGTTGTAACTCCTAATTACAGACTTTGGACTGGGCAAAATTAAGCAATCATAAGTAGCTTAACAAGTGATGTGAAATCACGATGTCTGCTCTTTGCCTCAGCTGTAAACAAAGCAGCTCATCTGACATTTAAATGAACGTATATATAACAGTGTTAGCTTTAGATCAGTCAACATATAGACATATTGCTAAGACGTTGTTATTGTTGTTATGATTGACTGGTGGGCTCAGTGTGGGGAAGTGTTAGCTCAGTGTAGCTCAGTGTAGGGACGTGTTAGCTCAGTGTAGGGAAGTGTTAGCTCAGTGTAGGGAAGTGTGGGGAAGTGTTAGCTCAGTGTAGCTCAATGTAGCTCAGTGTAGGGAAGTGTTAGCTCAGTGTAGGGAAGTTTTAGCTCAGTGTAGGGAAGTGTTAGCTCAGTGTAGCTCAGAGTAGGGAAGTGTTAGCTCAGTGTGGGGAAGTGTTAGCTTAGTGTAGCTCAATGTAGCTCAGTGTAGCTCAGCGTAGGGACGAGTTAGCTCAGTGTGGGGAAGTGTTAGCTCAGTGTAGGGACGTGTTAGCTCAGTGTTTGGAAGTGTTAGCTCAGTGTAGCTCAGTGTGGGGACGAGTTAGCTCAGTGTGGGGAAGTGTTAGCTCAGTGTAGCTCAGTGTGGGGACGTGTTAGCTCAGTGAACTATTGATCATTTTTTAAATGTAGGGTTTTTGTTTGTTTTTAAGTGAGCTGTTCAGGCTGTAGGTTTGAGTTTTGTACACACTGCTAAATCGGTAGTTATGAACTGAAAATCCTAACCCATCTATTTTTATTTGTTCTAAAATATGATATACAGAATTTCTGAGCTTTAGGTTTCTGCTTTGATGATATCTGGGGATGAGGGAATTGAAAGCTGATATGATTTTATTGTTGATAATATTGTTTTTCTTTTTTTTTTTTTATTTCATTATTTCTTCCCACCCACACTTGTTATGGTGACACAAAAAAAAAAAGATGGCATTTACAGATAGAACATAAGTCATTACATTGTACTGGAAGCTTACAGATAAACAAGATTTTTATATATATATATATATATATATATATATATATATATATATATATATATATATATATATATATATATATAAAAGAAAGGGAAGATTAAATTTTTGTAGGTAAATTAAATTAAAGTAGTACTTAACATGATATAACTGATATTATTTAATACGTTATATAATGACCCTGTTTAATTTTTTATTCTGATTGGTCAAAAGGTGTTAATTCATTTTACATAATGAAAGCTCTGATTGCTGTTCTGGCAAATCACAAGTTTATATTTAATTATTTCATTCCTACTATACTATTGTCACTATAGTAGAAGTTAACACAGCCTAGTAAGGTAGTGTGGATACACTATTATTAGAGGTCGACTGATAATGTTTTTTTCAGATATCGAGAGCTAGGTTGGATCGTAGTTGCCAATAACCAATTAATCAACCGTTATTTTTTAAAATGATACTAAATAAAAAACAAATACTCCATGGAAAATAGTACTAAAATAAGTTTTTTTAAAGTACTGAATCATAAAAATAATTATATTTATTTATAATTAATAAATCATAATTAATAAATACAATATAGCGCTCCTATTCGCACTCCGTGCAGCGTGCAGTTTCACATGTAAAGACAGACAGCACGTAGTGTCAGTGATTCGCCTCTAGAGGCCACTCTCATAATAACAGCGCAACCTTTTCAGCTGCTCCAGCAACAAACGCAAGCCGGAAAAAATATCAGCATGGATTTTGAGTTACAACAATCAAAGATCGGTGCCGAGTGATCAACAATATCCAATGAATCGGTCGACGTCTAGTTATTATGAAAGCAAATGGGCACTAAAGATGGAATGGCACATTCGAAAAGCACATAAAAATCTTATAAGATCTATTGCATTATAAAAAAAAAAAAATTTTTTACAAGGGATAAAACATGTGCAGTAATACCTGTTTATATAGTATATGGTTAACGATCAGCTTTGTAGTGTTTCCACTTTCATTATTGTTGATAATTGTTCTATAACTTCTACAGCGGTACCCCGGAACTCGCGGGGGTTGAGTTCAGAAAATCTGCTAATTTTGTACGTACCCCCGCAGCACCTATGGTACCTTAGTGAATTCATCTAGACATTGTGTCCCTTTAATACTATAATGAGTTTGAAAAAAATTTACGAAATTTGTTATTGAAAACACACTTTAAAATGTTATTCCTAACGTTCCTGAACATTCGGTCACCGCGGCGGATTCCCGCCAATTCTAAGATAATCCGCAACTTGCTGTTAGTTAGGTTCCAAATGAGAACCAGCGAATTTTCCGAGCCGCGAGTTCCGAACCTCGAATTATCGGGGGTAGACTGTATATATTTTGATATGCTTGCTAAAGTCAAAGGGCTTGTGTATGTCGACTACCGCAGGAAGTGATATTAGCTAAGGAAAGCTTCATGCAAAGTGATACAATGCTCTAAAAAGTTTGCTCTCTCCTTTCCTCCTTCCTTCTACTCCTCCTAATGTTCCTAATGTGTCAATGCAAGCGACTGCCAAGCCCTTTTGTAAGTGAATCGATGTAACCGTTTTTAATTCCGTTTAATTTCTCCTGTGTGTGTGTACTTCCTTTTGTAGACGTCTTTCCCCTGCATAAGATCTTCCACCTGTGGGACACGCTGCTGTTGGGCAACTCATCGTTCCCGTTCTGTATCGGCGTGGCCATCCTGCAGCAGCTGCGCGACCGCCTCCTGGCTAACGGCTTCAACGAGTGCATCCTACTCTTCTCGGACCTGCCCGGTAAAAACACATTTTACATAAGCTCGTGCATTCAAATATTCAAAAGCTACCGAATGCGCTCCGGTCCCTGCGGTGCGGCTGTGGCTGTACGCCAGCGAGTGCATATTTCACAATCTTGTGCCAGAGTGTGATGGACAGCCTGCGGTATGAGGCGCTTGATATTTGGACACTTTGGCATGTGCACTCAGCTGGAAGCACTGGACAGCTGATGCAGTGCGGCAAATTAGCTCTATTTGTCCGTACCGTCTGTGAGGCGTGCGCAAAATACCGCCGTGTTTCTGCTCAGAGAATAACGTGTATCCTGAACCCAGAGAACACTTTCAATGCAGTCTTTGCGTAAAATTAAGATTGTGCAGGAGATTTGTGGCTGCAAATGCAACACAAACCAATAGAAAAAGTGCTGCAGCTCATCCACCGAGGGTTGCTGAGCGTATCTGTGAGATCATTGGAAGGTATTTCAGTAGTAGCGATTATAACTGGTTGATATGCCAGTTTAGGGCTGTGTGGTGGTTATTATGCATTTTTCTCATGAACTTAAGTTACTTTATTGGCATGACAAATATATTACATGGACAACTATTTGTATACACCTGAGCATTACTTATACATTATATGTGCTTTTTGAATGTCCTATTCTACATTTACTCCCAATTTACTGTCGAGGAGGCCTGGGGTGCAGTCAGAGGTGTTTAATATACTGTATAGGGTTGAGGTCAGAGCCCTGAAGCAGGCCACTAAAGATTATCACTTTGACCTCAACACTATTGAACACCTAGCTCAGGGGTCGGCAACCTTCACCACACAAAGAGCCATTTGGACCTGTTTCCCACAGAAAAGAAAACACTGGGAGCCACAAAACCCTTTTGACATTTAAATTGAAATAACACTACATGTAACTTTTTTTTTGCCTTTATGCTATGTATAATCAAACCATAATGTGTTGCATTTATGAAATCAATGAACTGCAGAGAGAATGAAATTACATTTCTGCATGCAACAAAAATTTTTTTAACTCCTTAAAAAAGACATTGGGTTGAAGGTTACTTTCAAGTTAAATACTCAATGTCTATTTGAGTCCTTCTTGTATTTATGAAAAGAACGCCGAACATACATTATCCACCGGCAGCAAACCAAAATTGCCGTCCTCTTTGTGTGCCATCATCCTTTCACTGGCGCAAGCAGTCAGCAGTCAACCTGAATAATAAAAGGACTATTTCACCGAACAATGAAAAAATATGAATATATGCAACATAATAGACAATTAAAATATGTATCATACTTGGTTGTACATGTGATTTCTGCTCCTGAACCCCAGCGCCCAGCGTCTGCACGTCAGGGCTGTATAAACTATAAACTATAAAGTTTAAGAAGTCGCGTGCCGGTGGGTGTCGCACATTAGCGGTTGTGACGCATATGAAGAGCGGCAAAAAACTTTAACACGTTTTATTTAGATTTTTTCAAGATCACCAAAATCTTCTAATTTAGAATTACATTTTAAAAACTAACGAACTAAAATAAAATAAATTTTAATTAAATACTCATTATTTATTTTCCAAAGCCACAGGGAGCCGCAGAAGAGGGATGAAAGAGCCGCGGGTTGCCGACCCCTGACCTAGCTCAATGTAGCTTAATGTAGCTCAGTGTAGCTCAGTGTTAGCTCAGTGTAGGGAAGTGTTAGCTCAGTGTGGGGAAGTGTTAGCTCAGTGTGGGGAAGTGTTAGCTCAGTGTAGCTCAGTGTAGGGAAGTGTTAGCTCAGTGTAGCTCAATGTAGCTCAGTGTAGGGACGAGTTAGCTCAGTGTGGGGAAGTGTTAGCTCAGTGTAGGGACGTGTTAGCTCAGTGTGGGGAAGTGTTAGCTCAGTGTAGCTTAGTGTAGGGACGAGTTAGCTCAGTGTGGGGAAGTGTTAGCTCAGTGTAGCTCAGTGTGGGGACGTGTTAGCTCAGTGCAGCTCAGTGTGGGGAAGTGTTAGCTCAGTGTAGCTCAGTGTGGGGAAGTGTTAGCTCAGTGTAGCTTAGTGTAGGGACGAGTTAGCTCAGTGTGGGGACGTGTTAGCTCAGTGAAGCTCAGTGTGGGGAAGTGTTAGCTCAGTGTCGGGAAGTGTTAGCTAAGTGGAGCTCAGTGTGGGGAAATTTTAGCTCAGTGTAGCTTGTGTGGAGAAGTGTTAGCTCTGGGTAGCTCAGTGTGGGGAAGTGTTAGCTCTGGGTAGCTCAGTGTGGGGAAGTGTTAGCTCAGTGTCGGGAAGTGCTAGCTTAGTGGAGCTCAGTGTGGGGAAGTGTTAGCTCAGTGTCGGAAAGTGTTAGCTTAGTGGAGCTCAGTGTGGGGGAGTGTTAGCTCAGTGTAGCTCAGTGTGGGGAAGTGTTAGCTCAGTGTAGCTCAGTGTGGGGAAGTGTTAGCTCTGGGTAGCTCAGTGTGGGGAAGTGTTAGCTCAGTGTGGGGAAGTGTTAGCTTAGTGTAGCTCGTGTGGGAAAGTGTTAGCTCAGTGTGGGGAAGTGTTAGCTCTGGGTAGCTCAGTGTGGGGACGTGTTAGCTCAGTGAAGCTCAGTGTGGGGAAGTGTTAGCTCAGTGTCGGGAAGTGTTAGCTAAGTGGAGCTCAGTGTGGGGAAGTTTTAGCTCAGTGTAGCTTGTGTGGAGAAGTGTTAGCTCTGGGTAGCTCAGTGTGGGGAAGTGTTAGCTCTGGGTAGCTCAGTGTGGGGAAGTGTTAGCTCAGTGTCGGGAAGTGCTAGCTTAGTGGAGCTCAGTGTGGGGAAGTGTTAGCTCAGTGTCGGAAAGTGTTAGCTTAGTGGAGCTCAGTGTGGGGGAGTGTTAGCTCAGTGTAGCTCAGTGTGGGGAAGTGTTAGCTCAGTGTAGCTCAGTGTGGGGAAGTGTTAGCTCTGGGTAGCTCAGTGTGGGGAAGTGTTAGCTCAGTGTGGGGAAGTGTTAGCTTAGTGGAGCTCGTGTGGGAAAGTGTTAGCTCAGTGTGGGGAAGTGTTAGCTCTGGGTAGCTCAGTGTGGGGAAGTGTTAGCTCAGTGTAGCTCAGTGTGGGGAAGTGTTAGCTCAGTGTAGCTCAGTGTGGGGAAGTGTTAGCTCTGGGTAGCTCAGTGTGGGGAAGTGTTAGCTCAGTGTAGCTCAGTGTGGGAAAGTGTTAGCTCAGTGTAGCATGTGTAGGGAAGTGTTAGCTCAGTGTAGGAAAGTGTGGGGAAGTGTTAGCTCAGTGTAGCTCAGTGTGGGGAACTGTTAGCTCAGTGTAGCTCAGTGTGGGGAAGTGTTAGTTTAGTGTAGCTCAGTGTGGGGGAAGTGTTAGCTCAGTGATTAAATTGGCTTCCTAGTTGGAAGTTCAAATCTCAGCACCAGCAAAATCCCACTGCTGGGCTCTTGAGCAAGGACCTTTAATCCTCACCTGCTCGATTGTCGAAATAAGATAATTGTTGCTGGCAAAAGTCACCTGTGAAATGCCATAAATCTGGAAGAGTGTCTGGGCTTAATAAAGGAAAAATTTAATTACACAGTCTACAAAAACATCTTGTACAATTGTGTGCTTCCACAAGTTTTGGGAAGAACCACTTTATGAATAAAATCTTTGATCATATAGTGTAGGTGAATAAATAAAGCACCATAGTGTGCAGTTATATTGATAAAAAGTTTATGATTCACTGATTTAGTTAAAAACTTACTGATATCCCAAATTATTTCTAAAGTTCACAGATAAATCCTCAATTGTGATAATCATTAAAAATTCATCAAATGTTCAGCTTTACTTATTACATTTTTCTTCTTAGTTCAATATCAGCTTAAGAGACGATGCTCAGATGGATTGTTTTTTTTAACCGTTTTTGTTGTTTGACAACAAAATTGGCAAATAGATCATCTACTTCAGCACCCATGTGTGTAAGAGGCAGTTCTATCCATCAACTGTCCTTCAGCATGAAGAGTTTATCGCTTTATTCACACAGCACTGGCGATTCCTGATGTGTTCTCTGTTGGGCTTCTTTAACAGCCTTGTTTTTCTATTTAATTCACCCAAATTTGTTTGGTCTTTTTTTTTTCTTGAAAAAGTAAATGATTAATTTAATTCAGTTCATGGGGGGAAAATAAAATGTAATAGTTTTAGTGATACTGTAACTTTAAGAAGTTTTGTGAAGATTTATTTTTCTGTCCTTTTATCGTTAAAAAAAAAAAAAAAGAAGAAAAGATGATCCTTTTTTTTCTTCAACTGCAAAGTGAGTGGGAAAAAAAAAACAGTGGAGCTTCAAAATGGGAAGTCGTTGATCTTCCATTGGGTCACAAATTGGGGGTTAAATGAAAAGAAAGAAAAAACAGAACGGAGGACAAAATACAGTAAACAAAATAAAATTCTGCCCACATAAAATTGGATTTATATGGAAGTACTAAGAGGCCATGCATTGTAATATTTTTATCTTTCTTGTATTCTCGCGATCACGACATCATTTTCTTGACATAACAAATGTTGTTTTCTTGTTATCATGACTTGATTGTCTCGTGATCTCGACATAAAAAGATAGACTGTTAGTGCTGGTGCTCGTCCATGCGCCCGCCGCCACAAACGATTATGGTTATTACCCATGATGCTGCGATGATGTTGCCTGTAGAACGAGCCCTGTAGAAAGACAACTTTTGTTATCACGAGAAAATAACATTTATTTTAGGTTTAATTGTAAGTACTACATTTGGAGAATCCTAAATACGGCTTATTAACTGGCTTACTTGCCGTTATATCATCATATCCACTGCACAATCTTTGTACAGTTATACTGCATATTACTATATAAACCATATCTTATTACTGTACCTACTGCATCTTCTGTAGATTAATTACTCCCCTCCCTGTATGTATGGACACATGCTCTCATTTGCCACATTGCTATTTATTGTAAATAGACAACGTTTGCACTTCTGGTTAGATGCTGACTATTTGCTCTGTACATGTACTTTGCACAATGACAATAAAGTTAAATCTTATCTAACCTATGGTGAAGCATGGTGGTGGGAACAACGTATTCAAATTTCAAATCAATTTAAAATTTTGTCACATACACATTCATACAGAGTACGACATGCAGTGAATTGCTTTTTTACGACTGTCCAACATTTAAACATGAAAAATAGAAATAGAATATCAGGATTAAAATGTAAAGTAAATAAATAAAAAAAAGTATAAGTATAAGAAAATAATATGTATATACATGAATTCCAGAGAGGGATGAAATAATAGTGCAGAAATATTTGTGCAGTGAAGGAAAAGAAAAGTGAGATGGAGAGAGAAAGGTCCAGTACTAGTTCCTGGCTGTTTCCTGGTTTAAACTCCGAATGGCCTGTGGGAAGAAGCTCCCCCTAATTCACTCTATGTTTGCTTTTAAGGAGCGGAAGCGCTTCCCTGAACGTAACAGAGAAAAGAGTCCATTGTTGAGATGGCTAAGGTCTTTCACAATCTTTCTGGCTCTGGTCCGGCACCGCGTGCTGTAGATGTCCTGCAGGCCTGCTAGCTTGGTGCTGGTGGTACATTCAGCTGACCGCACCACCCTCTGGAGGGCTCGCCTGTTCTGGATGGTGCTGTTCCCGAACCAGGAAGGGATGCTACCCATCAGGACGCTCTTAATGGTGCAAGTATAAAAGGTCCTTATCACCTGAGAGGGTAGTTTAAAGTCCCTTAAGTGTCTCAGATGGTACAGACGCTGCCGTGCCTTCTTCACCAGGGTGTTGATGTGACAGAACCAAGACGGATCCTGTGTGATGTGAACACCGGTACTGGAAACTGTCCAATCTCTCTACTGGGGTCTCGTTGATGTTTGGCGGTTGGTGTGACTGCTCCTGCTTTGTGCTGAAGTCCACTATTAACTTCTTAGTCTTGCTGACATTCAGGAGAGGATTGTTCTGCTGGGACCATCTCTCCAGGTTTTTAATCTCCCGTAGGTAGGCCATCTCGTCTTTGTTTCAGATTAGGCCCACCGCAACAGTGTCGTTAGCAAACTTGATAATGGTGGTGGAGTGGAGTGTTATGGCAGTGATATGAAGACTGATTGTCAGAATTGTTATATATCTGAATGCAGGGAGAGATCCTTTAGGAAAATCTGATGCAGTGCGCACACAACCAGAGACTGTGGTGAACAAAGAACCAAAACATACAGTGAAGGCAATATGGAATCTAAAGACCATGATTTAGCTTTGCAAGTTAGTTCACTGATACTACCTACCTATGTCCAACGCTGTAAGAGCGGTATGATGATTACAGAGTGCATGAGCCACTTGGTTCTCCCCAGTACAAAAGGTGCCCTAGCTAGCGCTGTTTTGTTCTGGAAAAGTGTAAAAGCAGCCTGTGATTAAAAGGTCATGATCCACTCACATTTATTGTTGCTATTATTGCTTTTATTCTTCGAGCTCGGTCTGTTCAGAGCTTCAGTTCTCAGTCTGTTGAGCATCAGCAGGTAATTTACTTGTTGTCAGCTACACATGACTGCACATTCAGCACAAACAAACCAGCCTGTGTGAAGCCCTGCGCATCGCTTTAGCACACTGAAAGCTCGCTGTCAAACCTTCGCAGCGCCTGAGCGCTACGATCTTTAAGCAGCGGCTCTCAGCTGGAAAGCCGGATGACTCTGGTTCTGAGTGACAGGTGTGAAGGCGACTTCGGCTCTTCTCCCGGTGTATGCTGGGTAAAGCTAGCCTCCCTGGCAAAACCCTGAATTTATTCACACGGGTGGCTGTCAGCACGCTGTTAGAGCCACGGCTGAGGACAAGAACGATGATTGAACCTTTGAACCTGATGTAGGAGGATTAGCTGATAGGCAGAGCAGGTTGGAAAACAGTAATGTTGCACCTATGTAGGAAGAAAAATGCCTAGCGTTTTAGCACTTTTTCTGAGATAGCCTGAGGGAGAAGAGCTAAAAAGAAAACGACGGTCAGGTTGACGGATCTAAATCCTCCTGTTGTGTCTGATTTATTGAGCAATATATCAAAGTTGCTGCTACTATGCCGAGGAAGCGGATGAGATTGCGGCTAGTTGTCCCTTGTTCACACTCTTATTAAAGCTCTTGGGTGTCTATTAGTTGGAGAAAAGAGAGAAAAAAGCATTAGTTTATACTTTTTCTGCAGGTCCTCTAAAATCCTCTGTATGAGTCAGTTGGAGAATGTGAAGAACAGAAGCTGCTTACTTGAAAATTCAAAACTGCATTATTTTCTCAGCTCTTCTCCTCCTGGCATTAAAATTAATATATGCATAACATCTTAGGCACTATTTAAAGGACAGGCACATTTTTACTTTGAAATGCTCTGAATCCAAATAATTCTTTCTGTACACTTCGTTCTCGGTTTCTTCAAATCCTTTTACCGGAGGCTCCTGAACAGGGCTACCGAAAAGAGGCTACATCGATGAAAAAAAGACTGAACAGATTATTTCCGATAATCGAGTGCTTATATAGAACACAAATCATGTTGCAGTGAAAAAGAACAGTAGAGTTTAGATTCTTTTATTGTTTTCTTACCCACATTCACTCAAGGTACAGTTTGGAAAAGCATCAGGTATACGAGGCTTGGAAGCTTAAAAAAAAGTATATGAATATGAATTGAATTTATTTAAACAACAGTAGGTTTGGAAAGTGTTTGGAATTTTACCTTTATACAACCTTAATTCCAAAAATGTGACACTGTGTTAGGACAGGGCAACATTTATTACTTTGTAGCATCAAGTCTTTTCTGTATACATCTGGGAACTGAGAAGACAAGTTGCTGAAGTTTTGAGAGAGTCCCATATGTATCTAATACAGGATTCTAGCAACTTAAGAGTTCTGGGTGTCCTTTGTTGTGTTTTTCTTTTCATGATGCGTCAAATATTTTCAAAGAGTAAAATGTCTAGACTGCAGACAGGCCAGTTCACACCCGGACTCTTCCACTATGAAGTCAGCAATCAATGCAATATGCAGTTTGCATTGTCTTGCTCAAGTATGCAAGGCCTTCAATTAAAAGAAAGACTTTTCCTGGATGAAAGCCTGTTTTTGCTCTAAAACCTGTATATACCATTCAGCATTGATGGAGTCTTTCTAAAAGTGCAAACTGCCCATTCTACAGGCACGAATGCACTCCTATATCTTCAGAGATGCAGCTTTTTGAACTGCATGCTAATTACAAGCCATATGGTCCCTCTCCTCTTTAGTCTGGAGTAGTGTCTAAACTAGGTATAAACTTATAGGCACTATACTTAAAGGTACTTACATTCTAAATGTATGTTTTTAACCTGCTTACAGTGGGGCAAAAAGTATTTAGTCAGCCACCAGTTGTGCAAGTTCTCCCACTAAAAAAGATGAGAGAGGCCTGTATTTTTCATCATAGGTACACTATAGGTACACATAGGTACACTATGAGACAAAATGAGAAAAAACAATCCCGATAATCACATTGTCTGATTTTTAAAGAATTTATTTGCAAAATATGGTGGAAAATAAGTATTTGGTCACCTACCAAAAAAAGCAAGATTTCTGGCTCTCACAGACCTGTAACTGCTTTAAGAGGCTCCTCTGTCCTCCACTTGTTACCTGTAATAATGGCACCTGTTTGAACTCGTTATCAGTATAAAAGACACCTGTCCACAACCTCAAACCGTCAGACTCTAAACTCCACTATGGCCAAGACCAAAGAGCTGTCAATGGACACCACAAACAAAATTGTAGACCTGCACCAGGCTGGGAAGACTGAATCTGCAATAGGTTAGCAGCTTGGTGTGAAGAAATCAACTGTGAGAGCAATTATTAGAAAATGGAAGACATACAAGACCACTGACAATTTCCCTCGATCTGGGGTTCCATGCAAGATCTCACCCTGTGGGGTCAAAATGATCACAAGAACGGTGAGCAAAAATCCCAGGACCACACGGGGGGGGGACCTAGTGAATGACCTGCAGAGAGCTGGGACCAAAGTAACAAAGGCTACCATCAGTAACACACTAGGCCGCCAGGGACTTAAATCCTGCAGTGCCAGACGTGTTCCCCTGCTTAAGCCAGTACATGTCCGTGAAGTCTGCTAGAGAGAATTTGGATGATCCAGAAGAGGATTGGGACAATGTCATATGGTCAGATGAAACCAAATTATAACTTTTTGGTAAAAACTCAACTTGTCGTGTTTGGAGGAGAAAGAATGCTGAGTTGCATCCAAAGAACACCATACCTACTGTGAAGCATGGGGGTGGAAACATCATGCTTTGGGGCTGTTTTTCTGCGAAGGGACCAGGACGACTGATCCGTGTAAAGGAAAGCATGAATAGGCCCATGACTTTTTTAGTGGGAGAACTTGCATAATTGGTGTCTGACTGAATACTTTTTTGCCCCACTGTATCTTTGTAAAGCTGCTTTAGGACAATATCCATTTTTAAAAGAGCTTTTCAAATATAACTGGTTTGATTTGAGAATACTACTTGATACTGGTTACAAATATTTTCTTCTTCAGCAACATCAAGTACAATATTACAATATACATTTCCTGGCTAGAACAATATGTAAATTTATAATTTTTTTTGGATGACGATGTGATTCAGTTTGAAAAAAACCTTCTGCTGTACGTTTCTTCATGTATGTTTTAAGGTAACCTTTATGGTAAAATCTTTTGTTTGGTAAAACAACACAGAAATAAAACTAGTGTAAAAAGACCAATTATCTCTAAAGTTTAAACTTTGGCAGCTGCACTTTTTTTTTTTTTTTGGTAATTTAATGAATATATTTTAGATGATAAACTGTAAACTGTAAAAGCATTGGAAATTTTCTACCTGAGCAGAATCTCTGACAGAGGTGTTTCGAGCACATTTCTATTGTATTCCTAACTGTTTTAACTCTTCCTGAACTCCCGTCCAATTCGCTCCTTTCACACAGGCGTCGACCTGCATGAAAGTTTAACGCAGATAAACCGAGCAGATGTTTAAACGTTGCGTTGTGTCCAAGCAGCGGCGCTGTGTTGCAGCTGAGGTTCAGCAAACGAGTATTTGTGTTCTTTTTTCCTGGCGAAGTTCAGTGAGATTAAAAGGGAGAAAACTCCTTATAAAGGAAAAATATGCTGGATGGTGGCTATGCACTCCAGTGTTTTTTCCCTCAGCTGCACACACACACACACACACACACACACACACACTCACACACTCACTCACTCACTTACTCGCGCACATATGCACACACTGTCGCTAATTAATGTTTGTACTGAAAACTAGTCCTAATCTTAACATCAGTGGATAATATAAATAAGTAATATTCAAATTATTTAGAATTGTATTTGTTTTAATATTAAACACACCCATGAGTATTACATCATATGGACAAAGGTATTGGGACATCTGACCTTTCCAGCCATATCTGGTCCTTCCTCAAACTGTTACACAATTTTATAGGATGTCTTTGTATGCAGTAATATTGCATTTCCCATTCACTTGAACTAGAAGACCCAAACCTGTTCCAGTAAGACAATACGAAGATATGCTGCACATGGTTTGGAGTGGAAGATCTTGAGTGGATTGCTATACAGATCTGACCTTAAACCTGGTGAACACCTTTGAGTTGAATTGGAACACTGACTGCACCCCAGACCTCCTCACCTCACCTACCCGACTTTACTAACACCCTTGTTGCTGAATGAACACAAATCTACACAAACACACTAAAATCTCATGGACCGTCTTCCCAGAAGAGTGGAGGTTATTTTAAAAGCAGATGTGAACTAAATGTGGAGAGGGATATTAGTTACCCCTGAGTAATGTGTGACCTGTTACTTAATTAAGCATAGTTAGATGTTGTATTGGTTAATTGAAATTTTGGAAATTATATATGTCACTGTATAGGGGACAAACGTACACTTTTAAAGAAGATCTTATTTATTCTTCATCACCACATTATCTGTGAAAAGCTGATTTGAGACAATGTTCATTGTTAAAAGCGCTATAGAATAGAATAGAATAGAATAGAATAGAATAGAATAGAATAGAATAGAATAGAATAGAATAGAATAGAATGGATGTTCAAAAAACACATACCAATCTTATGGACAGGTGTCCACAAACCTTTGTCTGTATAGTGTTTTATGGTGTTAATGTTCTATCAAAGCAGCTCTAATAGTAGCCATTGTTTGTGTGTGTGTGTGTGTGTGTGTGTGTGTGTGTGTGTGTGTGTGTGTGTGTGTGTGTGTGTGTGAAATTCATCGGCCCTCGGCCTATTTATCAAAACACTCACACTTATATTGATTAAAAGATAAGCAAAAATGCGTAAAGGTTTTTTTTTACTTGCCACATATACATTACAGCACGGTGAAATTCTTTCTTTGGATTATCCCACCGATGTTAGAAAGCTGGAGTTGGAGCGTAGGGTCAATTCCCTGTGTAAAAAATAAATATAAAAATATTTGTTTTATTTACATTTCATTTTGTCAAGGCTGCAGGGAGCTACAGGAGGGGGGCTGAAGAGCCGCATGTGGCTTCAGAACCGCGGGTTCCCGACCCCCCCCCCGGTCTAGGACCATGGTGCTCCATAAAACTACACAAACCTACACAGGACTGCAAAACGTGCAAGTGTGAGTGTGTGTGTATAAGTGTGTGTGAGCTGATGTCAGTTCACTCTCTGGGTATTGAGGAGTCTTGAAGAAACTGTTACACAGTCTGACCACGAGAACCCAAATGCTTTGGTCGCTTTTGCCAGATGGCAGGAGGGTGAAGAGTGTGTGTGAGTGGTGAGTGGGGGTCATCCATAATGCTGCTGATAATGTCTGTGATGGAGGGAAGAGAGACTTCAGTGATCTTCTCAGCTGTCCTCACTACCCGCATGTGATCAGGAAGCTCTCAATGAGAAACAAATAGCATCATAATGAATCGACTGTTATTGCTGCTCAGCCGTCTAGTCTGGTCTGTTATACCAATACTTCAGAAATACCTCCCATTTATGCACAAGTTCCTCATCTTTTGGTGGGGCTGATGTCTGTCGTGGGGCTTTTGCTCTGTCACGTTCATCCATGTTTGTTGATACAGCTTACCTCTAATAGTTGCTAGTGTCTGCCTTGGTGATGTAAATAAAATAAAATTAATCAGTAGACATTTTTCTATTCTCTATTGAAGGAACTCATTTGCAGGAATTCCAGACACACACACACACACACACACACACACACACACACACACACACACACACACACACACACACACACACACACACACATATATATATATATATATATGTATATGTATATACGGAACAGCACACCTCAACAGTGATAGAACTAAAATGAATGTGTGTCCTTTTCTTTGACTTCTGCTTTCATACTTAAATGTGTACTTGTAATTAGATTCTATTAACACTTGTGTTAAATGGCCTCGAGGGGATGCAAACTTTTTGCCCTTGGCATCTGGAGGTATTTTCTACTGTGGAAGAGCTACAGCTAGCACCTTACTATGGATAGGGAAACAAAATGAGCATGAGTCATGTTATTTTTCTCCAAGTATTTTCGTATTATATATGGTTTCGGTAACGCTTGCTGTTGATTTTTACCCTAGTGCCTCAAAGGGTTTTTTTCCCCGCTGAGATTCCATCCCGCACCAATCTCTCGGCATCTGGAGGTGGTGTGGATAATCCGATCACATTCCGAGCTTAGCCAGTGGAATTTGGATGAGACTTTCAAAAAAGTTGTTATATTTAAGTTGTGCTCGCTCACTCTCTCTCTCGCTCTCTCTCTCTCTCTCTCTCTCTCTCGCTCACTCTCTCTCTCGCTCTCTCTCTCTCTCTCTCTCTCTCTCTCTCTCTCTCTCTCTCTCTCTCTCTCTCTTGATGGATAGATGGATAGATAGATAGATAGATAGATAGATAGATAGATAGATAGATAGATAGATAGATAGATAGATAGATAGATAGATAGATAGATAGATAGATAGATAGATAGATAGATAGATAGATAGATAGATAGCATGAGCGAGAGAAAGAGATATAATATATATAGACACACACACACATTTACGGCAATTAGCAGATGCCCCTATCCAGAGTGAGATATAAAAGTGCTTTAAGGCTAAACTCTGTTGAAAGGAATTATAGCACATTTATAACAAACAGTAAAAAAAATCTTTGTGTTTCAGGAAGAGGTAGGTCTTCACCTGATGTTTGAAAAATGTCAGTAACTGGACATCTAAGAGAAGTTCATTCCATCAGCTCGGTGCCAAGTGTCAAGTCTTAATGTATGTGTATGTATATATATATATATATATATATATAATATGTAGTGCCCGAGTTATGATGGTATTAACGCGCAATTAATGCAGCGCACATTTCTGTGACCATTTCTATAAAAATTTTTAATAAATACAGTCAGACCCTGACGTATCGACGCATTTTTGGGGGTTTGCGACGGACGGTTAAGACTGGAAAGAGAGCAAGCAGGATGTTAATACTCTCTGTATTTTACAACAATCTCCCATAATGTTCACCACTCTGGGTATATACTGGGTATATACTGGGTATATATATATATATATATATATATATATATATATATATATATATATATATATATATATATATATATATATATACACACAGTGGTCCCCCGGTTATCGAACTTAATTCGTCCCTTAAAACCGTTCGAAATCCGAAATGTTCGAAAACCGGACCTAATTATCCCAAAAGAAATAATGGAAAACCAATGAATCCGTTCCCAAACTTTTTGGTGGCTGTCATACCTCAGTGCTTCAGGGAATGCCCTGTTCCTTCGCTCATGCGTGCCCCTCCCACATTGAGCTCATCGCAATTGGGTTTCCTCCGTAAAGCACCGTGGATATTATTTATGGACTGCCCTTTGCCGGGTTATCCCGATCTCTGTGGGTATTTAGTGTTGGCTCGGTAACAGTATAAATTAACAACTTTACAAGAGTAAGAAACAAAATGATTACTGTACTTACCGCTAAATATCACTAATATTGTTCACAAACAGAGGTTGCGATAAAAACTCAGCGATGGTTGAAGCGGAAGCAGTTTCTTCCCCTCTTTGGGTGGCGTTCGATAACTGGAACTTTGTTCGTTCACCGGACCCAAATTTGGTTCGGAAAAACGTTCGCTAACCGGAATGTTCGATATCCGAGCCGTACAATAACTGGGGGACCACTGTATATAATGGTCCCCACATATATATATATACCCAGAGTGGTGAACATTATAGGAGATTGTTGTAAAATACAGAGAGTATTAACATCCTGCTTGCTCTCTTTCCAGTCTTTTTGTTAAGATCTTTTCTTGTCCTTTCATAGAGGCACATCCTGTTCCTAATGATGTCACTGTGATGCTCGATGTTCTTAGTTTGTTAATGATGGCCTGTATGGTGTTCCACGGTACATTTAATATTTTGAAAATAATTTTGCACTCTTTTCCTGATCGATACCTTTTGACATGTAAGATGTATAAAGGATGAAAACAAGTACAAGAGCATGCATGCATTATAATCCCTATAAGGACCATGGCTTCAGCAGTCAAAAAAATAAACCATAAAGATGTGACGAAAATCATCCAGGATCCTACAGCTGATCTTTATTTGAGGTTAAGCAGAATAGATTCAGTGATAATGGCAGCTAGACAATGATTACTTTTAATGGAACCTGGTCTTGCATGTGGACGTTTTAAAAGGATCTTTTTTTTTTTTTATAGTTTTTTAAATAATTAAAAAGAATAAACAATATGTTTTTTCCTCTACGTGTTTATTAATATGGGGGGGGGGGGTTCACTTCATTTTTATGCGTTATAATTTCACTATGAAGCTGGAAAATGTTTCTCTCTTTTTTTTTCTTTTTTTTTATATCATTTTTAGTGAGGTGTTTACATTTTTTTCCCCAAGAATCAGTACATATATGCTCTTTTCATGCAGGACCCCTTTATCCCTGTACATATGTACATGTAGAAACAGGAGGCTTAACCCAAGCACACACTACTACAGAATAATGTCCACATAGTGCCAGGTGGTATCCTTTTTTGTGTGACACTGCCAGAAAAATCTCATCAGCTCCAGGCAATTGCTCAGCGCTTGCCAAAACTAATTACACCCCACCTACAGCTTTTATAGGGGAAGTCAGATTTCTCTGCTTGTGTACTGCATAAAGCTTAAACTATTTTGTTTGACTGTCTGCATTGTTCTTGTTTAAGGTCCTGACAGGAGGTGTGTTCTATCACACAAAGGATTTAGTAGAAGGTTGCACAGCTAGAGCTTAGACTGGAGGGATTTTGAATACAGAAAACAGTCAGACTGAAGCACAGAGGCTCGCATGCAATGTGATTTTCTGTCAGAATGTTTTTTATTTTTACTTTGTGCCCTTTAAACATTCCACACGTAGTCCCTATTTGCTCTTATGATAACCTCCACTCTTCTGGGAAGATGTTCCACTAGATTTTGGAGTGTGTTTGTGGAGATTTGTACTCATTCAGCAATAAGGGTGTTACTAAAGTCAGGTACTGGGGTGCAGTTAGTGTTCCAGTTTATCCCGAAGTTGTTCAGTAGAGTTGAGATCAGAGCTCTATAGCAGATCACTCAACATCTTCACCAATCCAAGTAAAGCATATCTTCATGGATCTGGCTTTGTGCACATGGGGTGTTGTCATGCTGGAACAGTTTTCTTCAGGTTCGAGTAAAAGCTGCATCCAAAGACATTCTAAACAATTGTGTGTTGTTTGGGGAGGAACCACATATGGCTGGAAAAATTGTCACAATGATTTGGTCCATATAGTGTACCATCTGGTTTACACCGTTTTATGGCAGATGTGTACATTCTTTTAGTGTATAGTTGCTGGATCATGGTGTTATATTCTATAGTTATCAAGTCAAGTTTATTTGTATAGCGCTTTTCACAACAGACATTGTCTCAAAGCAGCTTTACAGAAAACAACAGTGAAGGTGAATGATGTGTATTTATCCCTGATGAGCAGCCGTGGTGACTGTGGCAAGGAAAAACTCCCTTAGATGATATGAGGAAGAAACCTTGAGAGGAACCAGACTCAAAGGGGAACCCATCCTCATATGGGTGACATCAAGAGTTTGATCATAAATCTTTCAACAATACAGAACACTGGAGAGAGAGAACTAACATGAGTACTGGAGTATAAGATTATAAGTGAATGTTCTTTTTTACAGTCTTTGGTATAAAAAGCTCAACATTTGTGATCATCATAGATCCAGCATCAGCTTCTCCATGCCAGGGCCTTAAGCACGCGGCATCTACTTCTTCATGATCATCCATAGGTCCATAATCATCCCTGGGGAGAGAAAGAGAAGCAGTGGAGAGGAATTAGCGTAGCTGCTGTTCATGATATTAACAGCACAAGTTGATAATGTGCATGTGATCAGATGTTCTGGAGCACAAGGTTGTGATGTGATGTGATGTGATGTGTGTGATGTGTGTTATGTGTAGGCTTTGCTAAAAAGATATGTTTTTAATCTACACTTAAACTGGGAGAGTGTATCTGAACCCCGAACACTGTCAGGAATCACTTTACAGTATAGATTTTTTCTAGGATTTCTGTAATATTTTGAATCCCCATTAATCAGAAATGTCCAATAGTCTATTCTACTGGTTTATACATTTAAATTTGTAGTAATTTCTTGAATTTTATGTACCTCTATTAGAAGAAAATTGGAGACATGACATAACTTTGTCAGTTAGCCATAACTATACAAATAGACTTACCAATTAGTTAGTTAATTAGTTAGTTAATTAGTAATTTTGCTGAAAGATTATTCACCAATTATTATTATTATTAGTCGTAGTTTTTTGAGGTCCCTGGTGGTCTCGTGGTTAGGATGCAGCTCTCTCACCGCTGCGGCCCGGGTTCGATTCCCGGTCAGGGAACCGACTCCAGCCATTAGGGTTGCACAAGCCAGTGCACTCTTAGTGCCGGTCCCAAGCCCATGATAAATGGGGAGGGTTGCGTTAGGAAGGGCATCCAACATAAAAACATGCCAAATCGAACATGCTGATCATGAATACGGATGATCCGCTGTGGCGACCCCTAATGGGAGAAGCCAAAAGAAAGTTTTATTAGTCATAGTTCTTTGAAAATGTCTGTCTTTAAAAAGTGCTCTACAAATAACTTAAAGAATCAAATCAATTGAATTGGAATCTCCCACAGTCATTATTTAGTTCTTTCTTTCCTTGACACACCTACATATTTGTTTTTCAGGATCTGAAGATTTTTACTGTAAACAAAATAATTACTAAATCCCTTCCATTGTTTTAGCCTTATTCGTGACATAGTGTCGTTTTTTTTCCTTCAGGAAAATGTCGTCATATCCGATATGGGAATCGATACCTTTTTTTTTTATGTACTTTTTGAAGTTTGTTTTTTTTTGAGAGAAAACGTATCATTATGCAGCTTTTATAATTATTGTATATATGCACTATACATATACAATACATAAACAATAATTATGAAAGCTGCATGCATTTTTTTAATGTCTAATCTTCATAACGCATGAAGAGAATGGTTTGGGTTATTTACTGTATTTAAAAAGAGTGAAAATGAATGTCAACATGAGGATGAAAGCAGGAAGTAAGAATGAGTTTGTTTGAGAAAATATGTGAAAGTGTTAGCAATATTTAGAAAATTGTTACATTTTTGTATCTAACAAAGACGCATCTCAGACCTGTATTTTTTTTTATGAGAAGGAAAGGATGCAAAAACACTGGTTAAAAGGAATTTTCTGTGCCATATTTCAGATTTTACAGATTGCTAGGACTTTTGCTATACCTCTTGCCGTAAAAAGCAAATTTCTGTCAAAAAAACCTAAATAAAAAAATTCATAAAATGTCCTCGTTATAAACAATAAATGTTAATGTTTACTAAGTAAAATACCCCAAAATAGACATTTTTCCACATAGATATCTTACTTTATTTTCAGGAGAAACATTATAAAATGTTTAGTAAACAGTTACTAGGGCATGTTGGGTGCTTTTTGTTAGCTCCACCTATAAAGGTTTCATCTTCTGCTTTCCTAAGATAAAATGCCAGTGGCTCTGAAATGAACTGAAGGTTCATAATGTCTTAACTTCATCCTAGTCTTAACTCTCCCAGGCACTCTCCCCTTTTTTATATCGTGCAAACCTTCGAATGGAAAAACGCTCAAGTTAATCCCCATTGACAAGCCTGTTACAGTCCGACCTTAAGTAGGGAATTCTCAAATCCTTGAACCTGAAAATTCGAGTCTTCTGTGAGGAATGATTTTCAGAGTGAACCGGACAGCAGGGTGGAAGCCAGAGACAGGGAAGCACAGACCTACTCAGTGGATTCTTTATCGCAGTGGCATCTTATTCATGGTGGTCTGATTTCCAACCCAGCACTGCTCAGTGTAGAGTTCGCTCTGCTTTGATACTGTGATATTTACCAAATTTAACCTTGAGGCCGTTTTACATTTTGAACCTGATTTTCTTTTGGAGGCTGGACAGAGGCAAGCACACAGGATTGTTCCCAAGAATAATCTTTTTTTATTTATCTTAACTGTTAGCACAGACACAAATAAGCGCTCTTTCAAATGCAGCTGGGACTCTTGTATTATTTCTGACGTTCCAACATCAACCCAGTGCAATCCAATCCAACTAACTTCTCAGCTTCTTTACTGCTGCCATTACATAGCTGTCTAAATGTTAACTCTAAACATTCCTGCTTCTAACTGCTTTTTGAACAAGTGATTCCTATTTCTAGAACTTCTAAGAGCACATTCTAAGGTGCTCATTATATTCCTTTTATACCCAAGCAAATTCTATTGATGGCAACTTCAGATTTTATTCGAATATTCCTCTTATCACTTACATTATTGCAGCTAGAAACAATCTTTCCCTCAGCAGACTAATGTTTTGTTGTTCTATTAATATTAAAATGCAGCCAGATAAATATGCAAAGACTTCCCTTTGATTCTAGCCTTTTTGGCGTCCTAGACAAGATTCCCATTGTCACCTTCCATGGCTCCGCCCTCCCACCACATTGCTCCACCCTCAACCATACAAATCATTCGCAACCTTCCATAAAAAAGGTTCAACACATTTCATAAATGTTGCAAAATTAGGCTCAATGGCGCCCCCCAGCTGGTCGCGCCCCACGCAACCGCTTGTTTTGCCTACGCCTACAAACAGCGCTGGTTGTGACAGTCTTACTATGCGACACTGGAGACTCCTTCCGCAAATGTTTAAATAAATAAATGTTCCCTGACAAAAAACTTTACCATCTCAACAGATTCACGTTTTATTATCCTTTTGTTCGATTGTCACTGCATAGAGAATCTTGGATTCAACAGTATTTTGTATACATGGTCCAACAAGACTTGCATTTAAAAAAGTTCCTCTTCTTCTTGCGGCTGCTCCCGTTAAGGGTCTATCTCTATATCACCCTGTCCTCTACATCTGCCTCTTTCAAACCACCCACCTGCATGTCTTTCCTCACCACATCCATAAACCTCCCCCTTGGCCTTCCTCTTTTTCTTCTGCCTAGCAGCATCATCCTCAGCATTCTTCTATTGATGTGCGTTTTAGAATGTTATAACTCAAAATTTACAAAGACAGATTTCCTTTAATATATAAGCATCTGACGTTTGATGTTTATTTGATGTTCATAGCATGCATTATTGTGTTATGGTCGCACCTGACAAATGTACAGATGTAATATATTAAGTAGAAATTGAACAGTTCCTAAAGTTGATGTGTTGGAATCAGGAAAAATGGGCAAGTGTAGGATCTAAAAACTTTTGAAGGGCCAAATTGTGATGGTTGTACAGCTGGTTCTCCAACCATCTGTGCCCCTAGTTCCTGTTACTAAAGGCCTACCAATGCCAATCTAGTTTGAGGACAAGAATTCAAGGTTTTGACTTGCCTTTTAAATTCCCCAGTCCTCAGTTTGCTCATCTGTGGAATGTGCAGAACCATATCTCACCTGTAAAAGGTCAGAGGTCTTGTGGAGTCCAAATCTTTACGGCGCAAGGTGGGCCTACATAATATT
>NC_139577.1:28578417-28595917 GCF_946808225.1 Silurus aristotelis | reverse complement strand
TTGCATGGAGCCCCAGTCTGAGGGCGATTGACAGTCATGTTTAGCTTCTTCGTTTTTCTAATGATTACTCCAACAGTGGACCTTTTTTTACCAAGCTGCTTGGCAATTTCCCCGTAGCCCTTTCCAGCCTTGTGGAGGTGTACAATTTTGTCTCTAGTGTCTTTGGACAGCTCTTTGGTCTTGGTAATGTTAGTAGTTGGATTCTTACTGATTGTATGGGGTGGACAGGTGTCTTAATGCAGCTAACGACCTCAAACAGGTGCATCTAATTTAGGATAATAAATGTAGTGGAGGTGGACATTTTAAAGGCAGACTAACAGGTCTTTGAGGGTCAGAATTCTAGCTGATAGACAGGTGTTCAAATACTTATTTGCAGCTGTATCATACAAATAAATAGTTAAAAAATCATATATTGTGATTTCTGGATTTTTTTTTTTTAGATTATGTCTCTCACAGTGGACATGCACCTACGATGAAAATTTCAGACCCCTCCATGATTTCTAAGTGGGAGAACTTGCAAAATAGCAGGGTGTCAAATACTTATTTTCCTCACTGTACATAGTTAGAACATAATGCACAATGAAGAGTCAAAAGAAAGAGGTAAAGATCTGGTGTATGTGGAGAACCCAGTGAAAAGAAACAATAGAAACCCTCATAGAATTTAAATGCTTATACTATAATGGGAATTGTAAGAAATTATAGTGGATCTTCTATTGGTGACATGTCTAGTAGATACTTTTAAGGACTTGAACACCTTTGGCAAATTGTAGCGCACATGCTGGTATCTACTGGGCACAGTGGTGGATGAAGTACACAAACCATGTACTTGAGTACAGATACAGTATGTAAAATGTGACTCCAGTAAAAGTAAAAGTTCTCCTTTTAAACTTTCACTTGAGTAAAATTACAAAAGTATTTGCCTTTAAATGTACTTAAGTATCCAAAGTACTATTATTTATTATGGTGTATTCCTATTATCATTTTTATCACAGGATAATTTTTGCTTAATCAACTTAGTTTATGTGAAAAGACTGTAATGTTACTCTTAGTACATCAATCTATTAAAATAATGATATTAATGAGTCTGATATCCTATTGTTCGGAGGTGTTAATGTTTAACAATAGATTAAATGAAAAGAGTCAAGATCCAGCCATTAGGGTTGCACAAGTCAGTGGACTCTTAGCGCCGGTCCCAAGCCCGGATAAATGGGAAGGTTGCGTTATGAAGGACATCCAGCGTAAAACATGTGCCAAATCAAATATGCGGATTAGGATACCTGATTCCAAAATAGCAGGGTACCGGTGGAAATTGGGCTACTGTTGGCCGAAGGAGGAGAAGGAGAGGAGGAAGACGTCTACAAAAACAACAGAAAATGCAGAAGTGTAGGAGAGAGGAGGTCCGGGTTGGTACTTTAAATGTTGGTACTATGACTGGTAAAGGGAGAGAGGTAGCTGATAGGAGAAAGGTAGATATGTTGTGTGTTCGGGAGTAAGGCCAGGAGTGAGGACACTGTTCTATCATGGTGTGGCTGGAAAGAGAAACGGTGTAGGGGTGATCCTGAAGGAAGAGTACAGTAAGAGTGTAGTGGAGGTGAAAAGAGTTTCTGATAGGGTGATAAACGTGAAGCTGGAAGTTGACGGGGTGATGATAAATGTCATCAGTGCTTATGCATTAGTTTGTTGTGAGATGAAGGAGAAAAAACAATTCTGAAGTGAGTTAGATGGAGTGGTAGAAGGTGTACCTAGGAATGAAAGATTGCTGATTGAGGCAGACTTTAATGGGAATGTTGGTGAAGGGAACAGAGGTTTAGAGGAGGTATGGCCTTAAGGAGAGGAATGAGGAGAGGCAGGTGGAAATGGCAGTGATGAACACTTATTTTAAGAAGAAGGAGGAGCATGAGCTGACTTATAAGAGTGGAAGAAGGTGTATACAGGTGGACTATGTTCTATGTATGATGTATTGTATGCAACCTAAAGGAGATTGGAGACTGTAAGGTGTTGGCAGGGGACAGTGTAGCTAGACAGCATCGGATGGTGATCTGTAGGATGGTTTTAAGGGTGAAGAAGAAGAGAATGAGAGTGAAGACTGAAAGAAGAATATAATGGTGGAAACTGAAGCAGGAAGACTGTAGTGTGAGATTAAGGGAAGAGGTCAGACAGGGGCTCGGTGGTGGTGGTGAAGAGGTGCTGGATGATTGGGCAACTACTGCAGAAGTGATAAGGGAGACAGCTAGAAAGGTACTTGGTGTGACATCCGGAAATAGAAAGGAAGACAAAGAGACGTGGTGGTGGAATGAGGAACTGCAGGAGATCGTAAGGAGAAAGAGGTTGGCGAGACAGAATTAGGATCGACAGAGTGATGAGAAAAGTAGGCAGGAATACAAGGAGATGCAGCAGCAGGTAAAGAGGGATGTGGCAAAAGCCAAGGAAAAGGCATATGAGGAGCTGTATGAGAAGTTGGACACTAAGGAAGGAGAAAAGGATTTGTACCGATTGGCCAGGCAGAGGGACCGAGCTGGGAAGGATGTGCTGCAAGTTAGAGCAATAAAGGATGGAGATGGAAATGTGTTGACTAGTGAGGAGAGTGTGTTGAGAAGATGGAGGGAATATTTTGAAAAGCTGATGAATGAGGAAAATGAGAGAGAGAGAAGGTAGGATGGTGTGGAGATGGTGAAGCAGGAAGTGGATAGGATTAGTAAGGAGGAACTGAGAGCAGCAATTAAGAGGATAAAAAGTGGAAAGTCGGTAGGACCCGATGACATACCAGCAGAAGCATGCAGATGTTTAGGAGAGATGGCAGTGGAGTTTTTAACAATATTGTTGAACAGGATTTTGGAAGGTGAGATGATGCCTGAGGAATGGAGAAGGAGTGTGCTGGTACCGATCTTTAAGAATATGGGAGATGTGCAGACCTGCAGTAACAACAGGGGAATAAAGTTAATAAAGAGTAGTGGAAACCAGGCTGAGAGAAGAGGTGACCATCTGTGAGCAGCAGTATTGTTTCATGCTGAGGAAGAGCACCACAGAGAAAGCATACGACAGGGTGCCAAGAGAGGAGTTGTGGTACTGTATGAGGAAGTCAGGAGTGTCAGAAAAATATGTGAGGGTGGTGCAGGACATGTATGAGGACAGTGTGGAGTAGGAACGACAGACTGGTTTAAGATTGAAGTTGGACGCATCAAGGATCGGCTCTGAGCCCTTTTCTGTTTGCAGTGGTGATGGACAGATTGACGGACTGTAACCATGACTAACTATAAATCATTCTAAAGGTCTAAGCCTCAAGCAGTGATTTCAGATCACTGTTTTTTAATGGAAAACGTATAACGAATGTATTTGCTGAATGTGTGTAAGCAGTACACAACAACATGCATAAAAAGATGCAGTACTTACACAATTATTGTAATAACGAGTCACAAACCCATCCACTGCTGCTAATCCCGGTTTATTTGGAAAGATAAGTGTCCACTAAACAACATGCCATAAAGCAGGGGTCACAAACCTTTTTATAACTGAGAGCTACTTCTTGGGTACCGATTAATGTGAAGGGCTATCGGTTTAATACACACAGTTTTCAGTTTAATCTGAAAGAACAAATTTGCTCAATTTACCTTTTATTATATGTTATATATTAATAATTAATGATGTTCATCTATGTGAAGACACTGATCATGTTAATGATTTCTCATAATAATTATCAACAATGATTTTACAAAGTAGAAAACAGCTATTTTTAGAAAAGGCTTGCGGGCTACTCATGTGGTCCTTGCGGGCTACCTGGTGACCCCTGCCGTAAAGCATTTTTTGTCCAACGAAACAATAGTGCTGTAATTTAGATGGTTATTCTTTTGTTTATGTAACAGTACTTCGATGGGTATATTGTTTGTATATGTTTTCCGAATAACTTTCACGTAAAAAACGCCATCTTGGTGGTAAAAAAACAAATATGGCTGGCGGAATATAGTGTTAGAAAACAAATAAGATAGCAATGTCAGTGGAGAAGTCTTTTAATATACTTTATATATCAGATTTCTCAAATTATGGTTTTCTACTGTGGCGGATTGTAATGGTGACTCGGAAAGCAGTTGGAACCTGACTTCACATTGGAGATTTCAAAATAAAGAGGTGAGAATGAGGGGAGCTGTGTGTGGGTGATGTTTCACAAACAGTAATTGGCCCATAACATGGAGGGAAACTACCAGACATTGTCTACATTAGTTCTGACATACTCTACAGACGTGGAAGAATAGGGCTAAGGAGGGCCAGAATTCTGTCATGGCAAATGGGTCAAATGCAAAGCACCTTTTCTAAAGTCCCATAATAAATCCTTGCTTTCTATTTTTGTTCTAGCTTAAGGGGTTTAAGTGCAATCTTCAGTATCAGTGTGCTGCTCAGTGTTTGTTGAGCTTATATGGCTTTTCATATGGGAAGGAGACTATTTGTATTGTTGGCTACCGTTACTGCTGTAAGCTTAAAAATAACGTGGCAATGTTGGAAGATTAATGTTTAATGAAGTGTTTTTTTTTTTTTTTTTTTAGAATGTATGGGTTGGATTTGGATTTCATCCTTCTAAGTTAATCACCGGCCAAATCTGACAAATGAGGAACACCATCCGGTGGTTGCTAATGAAATCTAATTCCACGTGTACATTTTAATGAGGTGTGACTTCTGCGAACTTCATGCCAATCAACAAGGTCAAAGAGCCATATTTCACACCAAATTCCTTTTCAAATAGTGTTGGGCAAGTGATAGAAGTGGATACCAACTTGGTTTTCATTTTAGAACTTATTGCAAACTGAAACAAGTTCACTTGTACAGCACAAGAGGGTGCTGGATATATCCAGTGCTGTTTGTCTTCACCAGGTCGCACTGTCACCATGAATCTGTTGGTGGTTGTCTTATTTATGGCTGTCATTTCCAGATGGAAGCAGAGTTCAGGGGTTGTTAACATGCACACATGGGTCTCAGGATACTATCATAAACATGTCAAGCCTCTTGACGCCTACCCAACTTTCACCCCTCATTCCCAGGCACGTGCCAGACCCTCTGTCCATACTCAAGCCATTCCATAGCCATTCGAAAGTCATTTCATAGCCCTACCTTGCACTAATCAAACAAGACCAGCATACCCCCAGGTTTTGTATAAACATAACTGACATCTACCCTAAACATCTCTTAGTTTATTCTTAAACTCTACTCAAACTATTCCCATGTTATTAAACATGATCTTCATAAACTCTTGCTAACGTTTCGCTTTAAATTCAAGCCTGCCTATATTTTCCTAAATTCAACCAAACCAGCTTTATGCCTAACCTCTTTGCAAATTGTCTTCACGCTAGACTACGTTTGTCCCTCAGCCTCCCCAAATACTACACAAAGTCGACAAAGCTCTCTTCTGCCTAAGCTCTTCCCAAATACTATTTAAACTAATGAAATCTGTCCTTCCGCCTGTGCCATTTTTAACACAATCTCTAGCATACCTGCCTAAACGTTATTCACTTTCTACTCAAACAAAGCAAACCCATGTGTATGACTTGGACTAAAATCTAATCAACCTCATCTTAAATTATGTAACTTTGTCTAACTATAAACAAGCATTGTCAAGTTTTTTCTTTATACACATTCTTAACCAAACTTCTAAACTCAACTCTGTCAAATGTCAATTCAAACCTTACTCATGTTCAGCTCAACTTTGGCCATCTAAAGCCTCTTCTTAATTCAATTTTAACTCAAGCAAACTTGTATCTCTGCCTGGTCCTCTGCAGAGTCTACTTGGAATTAGGCCAAACTTATCCAAGGCCCGTTTTATAAGTCAATTCCTAAACGCTACTCAAAGTCAACTAAAGCTTAAACATGTCTTTCTGTCAGGCTAAGTTGAAACTCTACTCAAATTCTGCATGAACTCTACTGAAATTATATTTGAACTCAATCAGTGCAACCAATACTGTTTTAAGGTTTAAATTCTACAAAAATTTTGCCTAAAGTCAGACATGTCTCTTAAGCCATGCCCAAACTAATAAGTTTTCGGCACAAAAAAATAAACGCATATTTTTCTCTCAGATTTGGCCTTTCGTCCATACTGAAACGCCAAAATTTAACTTTTTTAAAATGCTCTCCAAAGTGGATGAATTTGAAAATGTTTTTAAAAAAAAATTACGCATTTTTTAGTCATGTGACGCTGCCATTTCTTGACATTGCCGCAACATTTCAAAAAGCCGGAAAGTAAATAAACACCAGTTTAAATCATCTTACTCACGTTTCAGTAACTTTTCCCTGTGTTTGTTCAACGGATTTTTTGCAAATCTGTCCTCTTTCACTCTTCAAGGTGGCCAATATAAAATTCGCATGAATCTACTGGGCACAGAAATGCGCGATTATAGATTATAAGTGTTCTTTTTTTTCCAGACTTTTTGGCTCAGCTGAAAAACAAAATGTCAGACTTTCAGACAGTCAAGTGTAACAGTTATTGCCAGTGTATAATGTTGCTTGTGTGGTACTCACAGTAATTCAGATAATGTTAGCTTTACCCTCGTTCCTTCTTCACCTTTGTGAATATTTATTATGACTCTCTCTA
Organism: Silurus aristotelis; assembly: GCF_946808225.1. Lineage (NCBI taxonomy): Eukaryota > Metazoa > Chordata > Actinopteri > Siluriformes > Siluridae > Silurus > Silurus aristotelis. Next base: position 28,589,346 of record NC_139577.1, on the reverse strand, counting down.
CATGAAATGTTGTAGATCAATACTGAATATGAAATGTGGTCTACTATGAACATATCTGTTTTGGTTCTTGTTTTCGTGGTTCACTAGGCCTTTTTCATCTACATTTGTAAATATTTGGGACTGTAGTTATTATTTTCCTAAATGGCTCGCTTCTCTATTTCCTTTTTTTGATATGTTGCAACTCAGTCATCTAGACAGTTTTGCAAACCATTTGAAGGATTTTTGTCTTGTTTTGTTTGAAAATCCATTTCTGTCGGATTGCTGTATCAGGTTGAGATAATGCATCTCCAATTTTCCACACTTACTGCAGACCTTCATTTGATGTACCACAGGCAGAAAAAGCTTCCATTCCTGCTTTTATTGGCAGCTGCCCAAAGCGCACTCTACACCTCAAAATACGCTCTCGACTGCTCATCTAGAGCGTGCTGAAGCGTTTGTCCTAATTTTCCACCATTCTGCATCTGAACACGGCTTTATGGCTGGAACTGTGCTGCTGCTGATACCCATGGCCACTTCTGTTTTTTAGAACAAGTCATGTGGAGGAGATTTCTTCTCATATTAGATCTCATAACACACTACAACATCTATAACATAACACCTAACAATTCTGAGCAGAAAAGCAATTTTGTTTAGACTTTAGAGCAGCACTGCTTACTACTCTTACTACTTTTTTTTTTTTTCCCCTGATTAGAACAATAAGACCTTTTGAGCCTGGCACTATTATGTTGAGATGTTTTTGCAATTTTGGCCTTTGTTCTTTAAAGTTGAGCAGCATGATTTGCTAATGGCTACAAATATTTTGTACAGCCTGACAAACACTGATTCATTATGAGCTTATATAAAACTGCCAATGTGTTTAATCTATTGGAAACTGGTGAGTGAATGACAGTTTGAAGATGCTGTAACAAAAGTGATAACAGGAAATACACTGTTTGAACAAAAGGTTGTGGACACCTGAGCATAAGATGTGTGTGTGTGATTTTTAAATATCCTATTCCACATTTAGTTCCCATTTGCTGTTATAATAAACTCCACATATCTGGAAATAGAGAGACACTCGATTCTGCAGTGTGGTTGTATAGGTTTTTGCTGACTCATGTATGGTGAGGAGGTCTGGGGTGTATTCAGCTTTCCAATTCACCCCAAAGGTGTTTATTATTAGGGTTTTAGGGTCGGAGCTCTATAGCAGGTCACTAAAGATCTTCTACTCCAACCCATGTAAAGCCTGTCTTTATTGACTTGGCTTTATACATATATTTGTATTTTTCAATACAAATCATGTTTCCGGTACGGATCAACTACCGCAGTGTCACTGTTTAGCAATATGAATATATACACTTTCTTTCTTTCGGCTTCTCCCATCAGGGGGCGCCACAGCGGATCATCCGCATGTTTGATTTGGCACATGTACGCTGGATGCCCTTCCTAACGCAACCCTCCCCATTTATCCGGGCTTGGGACCGGCACTAAGAGTGGCTGGGGATGGTTCATATAAACAAATTAATACATTTTAATGAAAAAGTGTATTGCATTAATTTGATTTATTCTATTTTATCTTTATAAATTGTATTTTTTTTTATTTGAACCAAGCAGGCATTTTATAAAAAAATTTAAACTTTTAATGTTCACAACGTTAATCAAAAAAACGACGAAATTAAACCGAACCGTGACTTAAAACCCTTATATAAAGAGACTTATATGAATGGATATGTTATTGTTCTTTAATAAATATAACCGTCTTTTGTTAACTCAAACCAGCACCATTTCAAGATTGTTGTCTGTGAATTCCAAAGCGATAAACTATTTCTAAAATCCTAAGCCGATCTCGTCTGTCGCCAGCACGTATTCTACAATGATTTTATTTATGATTTTATGCATTGCAATGCTGACGCATGATTGGCTGTGAATTGGGATAATTGTTCAAATGAGCAGATATTTCTGTAAGAGTGGTTGGTTGGTAAGGGCAAACTAACTCTGACTTTAGAACATATATTTACATTTACATTTGCGGCATTTAGCAGACGCCCTTATCCAGAACGACATACAAAAGTGCTTTGAGTTTTTAGCAATGAATAAATCTACACTGGTACGCAAGATTACATATATTACATTAATATTAATATAAATGTATAATGTCATCTGCACTATGCAAACATAATCCTGTAATTCATTTCAGTGAAGAAAAGTGTCATTTAATATTTAGTGAAGCAGATCATTTTAGTAAAACTACCAAAAAAACAAATAAAGAACTACAATGCCAAAAACCTTAGTACGAAGATGAGGACCAAGAACAATAACAACACCCATGGAAGACAAATGTGAGACAAAGAATGCTGTGAAAGATAAGGTTTAAAATAAACGCTAATCAGGTGCACAATCAATCAAGAGATGGTGAGATGCAGTGGCTGCTGGGAGATGTAGTCATGCGGCTCTGGGCATTTGGTCCCCTCTGTCCACTCCCTAAAGATGTACCAGCTCCAGTTGATTTCAGACATTGGAGGATAAATAACTTCTTAATCAATGCTCAAGATAACATTCTAAGATGTTACTTTTCTATCATTAAACATTTAAAAGCGTTGGCATGGAGGAGTTGTTGTTGAATCTATAATAATCTTAGATAAACTTTCTTTCGGCTTCCCCCATTAGGGGTCGCCACAGCGGACCATCCGCATGTTTGATTTGGCACATGTTTTTATGCTGGATGCCCTTTCTAACGCAACCCTTCCCATTTATCCGGGTTTGGGACCGGCACTAAGGCTTGTGCAACCGTAATGGCTGGGGTTGGTTCTTTGACTGGGGATCGAACCCGGGCCGCAGCGGTGAGAGCGCAGCATCCTAACCACTAGACCACCAGGGAACCTATAATAATCTTAGATAATGAGCTAATTTTACTGTTTATTTAGGAGCATCTGGTTCCACAACTCCAACTGACTGTATAAGACTGTAGAAAGGACAAACTCATCATCTTACACTGCGTTGCTCATGATATTTCTCCCTCTCTGGTGTTTATGTTTTACGTTGATGTCACCAAAATGAGGATGGGTTTCCCTTTTGAGTCTGGTTCCTCTCAGGGTTTCTTCCTCATAACGTCTAAGTGAGTTTTTTTTTTTTTCCATAGTTGCCCCCTCAGGCTGCTCATCAAGAATAAATACACACAAATTAAAATATAAGAGAATTTTGTTCTCTAATTCTTACATTCTGTAAATCTGCTTTGAGACGATGTTCATTGTAAAAAGCGCTATCGAAATCAAATAAATTGAATCTGTCTTGCAAACATTTCTCATACCCTTGTGAGGAAAGCAGAAATACTACACAATACTGCCCTTATTTATACATTTATTTCTGGAATCCTTGATTTTTCTCCCAGTTAAGTTCCAGAACCCGAACTATGGCGTTTAAATCGTGTGATAGCCACCATTATAGGATGGTATGACCAGGCACCATTTCTTTATCTTTACTGTAACATGCATACAGGATATATTAGTGTACTTGGAGAAAACCCTAACAGCCCTGTGATTGGCTAATCTTACTAATTGACAAGTCATATTCTCATTAAAATATGGCCACAGCTACATTTAAAAACTAATTCAGTCGACCATATAAGACAGCTTTTACCTCAGGAAGAACAAGTGCTGTCCCAGAAAAAATTACCCATTGGGTAAATCCTGAATGGAGGCTGGGCTATCCTATAATATTATGTGTGTTTAATATTAAAGTGTATCATATGCTGATTATTGGCTCAAGTCTCATTTTGACCTTTGAATCCAAAACTAGTTTGGCTCTGAAAAGGATTTAAGGATTAAAGATTATTATTAATCCTCTTAAAAAATGCCTTCGTGTAAAGCCGTGTGGTACTCGGTGCACTTACTTGCCATCCAGTGTATTCCAAAGGTCCCTCTTTGGGCTATTCAAGGTTGTCAGTGATACGAGCCTGAATGTCAAAACGGAGCAACCGTGATATGGACAAGGACAAAATGAATCACTTGTTTTGTTTTCTTTCCTTTTTCTTGTTTTTTTTTTTTTTCCATCTAATGATATCCAGCAGCGTTTCATTTCCCATTTGGACCACCTTTCTGAGCTTTCTTGCTTGACCAGTCCGTGGCAGGCCTGTGAATTCATCACAACCCGTCCGTATATATACAGTGGGTACGGAAAGTATTCAGACCCCCTTCAATTTTTCACTTTTTGTTATATTGCAGCCATTTGCTAAAATCATTTAAGTTCATTTCTTTTCCTCATGAATGTACACATAGCACCCCATACTGACAGAAAAACACAGAATTGTTGACCTTTTTGCAGATTTATTAAAAAAGAAAAACTGAAATATCACATGGTCCTAAGTATTCAGACTCTTTGCTGTGACACTCAAATATTTAACTCAGGTGCTCTCCATTTCTTCTGATCATCCTTGAGATGGTTCTACACCTTCATTTGAGTCCAGAAATTTTTGATTATACTGATTGGACTTGATTAGGAAAGCCACACACCTGTTTATATAAGACCTTACAGATCACAATGCATGTCAGAGCAAATGAGAATCATTAAGGTCAAAGGAACTGCCTGAAGAGCTCAGAGACAGAATTGTGGCAAGGCACAGATCTGGCCAAGGTTCCATAAATTTTTTTGCTGCACTTAAGGGTTCTAAGAGCACAGTGGCCTCCATAATCCTCAAATGGAAGAAGTTTGGGACGACCAGAACCATTCCTAGAGCTGGCCGTCCGGCCAAACTGAGCTATCGGGGGAGAAGAGCCTTGGTGAGAGAGGTAAAGAAGAACCCAAAGATCACTGTGGCTGAGCTCCAGAGATGCAGTCGGGAGATGGAAGAAAGTTGTAGAAAGTCAACCATCACTGCAGCCCTTCACCAGTGGGGCTTTATAGCAGAGTGGCCCGACGGAAGCCTCTCCTCAGTGCAGGACACATGAAAACCCGCATGGAGTTCTCCAAGATGGTGAGAAATAAGATTCTCTGGTCTGATGAGACCAAGATAGAACTTTTTGGCCTTAATTCTAAGCGGTATGTGTGGAGAAAACCAGGCACTGCTCATCACCTGTCCAGTATAGTCTCAACAATGAAGCATGGTGGTGGCAGCATCATGCTGTGGGGGTGTTTTTCAGCTGCAGGGACAGGACGACTGGTTGCAATCAAGGGAAAGATGAATGCGGCCAAGCACAGGGATATCCTGGACGAAAACCTTCTCCAGAGTGCTCTGGACCTCAGACTGGGCTGAAGGTTTACCTTCCAACAAGACAATGACCCTAAGCACACAGCTAAAATAACGATGGAGTGGCTTCACAACAACTCTGTGACTGTTCTTGAATGGCCCAGCCAGAGCCCTGACTTAAACCCAATTGAGCATCTCTGGAGAGACCTAAAAATAGCTGTCCACCAACGTTTACCGTCCAACCTGACAGAACTGGAGAGGATCTGCAAGGAGGAATGGCAGAGGATCCCTGAATCTAGGTGTGAAAAACTTGTTGCATCCTTCCCAAAAAGACTCCTGGCTGTATTAGATCAAAAGGGGGCTTCTACTAAATACTGAGCAAAGGGTCTGAATACTTAGGACCATGTGATATTTTGGTTTTTCTTTTTTAATAAATCTGCAACAGTGTCAACAATTCTGTGTTTTTCTGTCAATATAGGGTGCTATGTGTACATTCATGAGGAAAAGAAATGAACTTAAATGATTTTAGCAAATGGCTGCAAAATAAAAAAAAGTGAAAAATTTAAGGGGGTCTGAATACTTTCCGTACCCACTGAATATATATATTTGTCTCGGCTATTCCTCACTCTCTGGCTCTCTTTTTGTCTCTCTATTTCCGGGATTTCTTTCTCCTCACTTTATCTGTCATTATGTTTATTGGTCATTCATATCCAGTTCCAATAAGTTTTTAATAAGCGCTTGTGCACTCAATCATTTATTACTTCTGACATTCATTTGTTTATAACCAAGCTCAGATTTTTTGGATTTTACGTTCTTTACTAGATGATTCACTACAAACATTTGACTTTTTGTCTAATATTCAGGCAGTACTCTGCCTACAGCTTTCATCTTCTTTTGTTTATCTAGTGCTTGAGCTCTGGTTTTACTCTCCTTTTTTTTTTTAAGGCTTCTCAGCCTTGAACATAGTCAAGGTTTCTGTTACATGTTCAGCTCTTCAGCCCTCTTAAAGCCCAACTCATTCTTCAGAACGCCTTGAAGAATTGTTCTGCTGGTTCTATTAAACACCAAAAAGCAATATCTGTAATCTTCTGCATGTGGAGCACTATTTCATGGAACAGAATGTGATCTGATGGAAGTGCTGGGTCGGAATACAATGTCTTCTTGATCTTATAGATCATTCACACGGCCTTGAATTGCACATGTGAGACATAAAATTTGCCTAATAACAGGGGAAGTGGTAGCTCAGTGGTTAAGATGTTGGACTTGGATCAGAAGGTTCTGAGTTCAAATCCCAACACCACCAAGCCGCCACTGCTGGACCTTTGAGCAAAGCGCTTAACCCCCTTAACTGCTCGGTTGTATAAACAAGATAAGTCACTCTGAATCTGCCAACTCCCATAAAATGTACAAATTTATTTAAAAAAAAACAGATGACTGTCAGTATGGCAAACCTTTGTTATATTTGTTTAGCAATTGTGAGAGCTTTGTCAAGGTGCCTGAGGTTTTCTTGTTTGTTTGTAAAATAATATTTTATTGTTAAGTTTTTTTTTTTTTTAGCAATGACCTGCTTGACAGGTGTTTCAAAGCACCAACTGTGACTATTAAATGGAAAATGTGTGACATGTCCTTCATTTATAATTTGGAAATTGCAGTAACACACTCTGGACTGAATTATTATAGAAGAATATCAGGACTCAGAGGTGTATATTTGTTCAACTATAACATTACATGTGTGATATATAAAAAAATGTTTATTATTGATTTCTTGCATGCTGTCTGTCATTCTTAGCCCTGTTTCAAGATACAGAGATAATTTCTCTCTTGCTCTCTCTCTTTCTCTCTCTCTCTCTCTCTCTCTCTCTCTCTCTCTCTGACTCTGTCTCTTTTTGTCTGACTCTGTCTCTTTTTGTCTGTCTTTCTCTCTCAACTTTTTATGTTTGACTCTGTTTCTCTATTTGTCTGTTTCCCTCACTGTCTGTCGTTTTTGTCTGTCTTTCTCTGTCACTCTCTTCCTCTCTCTCTCTCTCTCTCTCTCTCTCTCTCTCTCTCTCTCTCTCTCTCTCTCTCTCTCTCTCTCTGTCTGACTTTGTCTGTCTCTCTCTCTGTCTTTCTGACTCTGTCTTTCTCTCTCTGTCTAACTTTGTCTCTCTCTTTGTCTGCTTGACTCTCTCTCTCTCTCTCTCTCTCTCTCTCTCTCTCTCTCTCTCTCTCTCTCTCTCTCTCTCTCTCTTCAGTCCCGTGAGCCCCTGAAGCTCTCTGAGCTCAAGGCTGAAGTGTCTCCACGGATCTCAGCTGAGGATCTGATTGATCTGTGTGAGCTTACCGGCCCGTCTCACTTCAAAACTCCTGTAAAGCGACCCAAGGCGGTCAAGACAAAGATCATAGCAGTGGACATCAGGAGCAACGAGGAGTATCCTTTAACCGCCACACTGCAAACATGCATTTACTCCCTGACCGCCTTAATACAGCCATAAATCACATCCTGCTTATTTCCACCCTGCATTTCCACTCACCAGTTGGTTATCAGTGAAGTCAATTAAAATCAAGCCAAATAAAAATAGTACATAAATTCACATTTATCACAAATTTATCACATATTTGTACTTAAAATTGGGCTATACATCAATTCGATGTACAAACAGTCTAAAGGTTTTCTTTTATTAACAGAATCTGAGGTCAGGTTTAACTTTTGCTTGTGCCCTAACATTTATCATCTCCATTAACAATTTTCTCAGTCCCCACAAAGATAGGAAGACGTGTGTGTGTGTGTGTGTGTGTGTGTGTGTGTGTGTGTGTGTGTGTGTGTGTGTGTGTGTGTGTGTGTGTGTGTGTGTGTGTGTGTGTGTGTGTGTGTGTGTGTGTGTGTGTGTGTGAGAGAGAGAGAGAGAGAGAGAGAGAGAAAATGTGCTCTTATAAACCCAACATTAACACTCCTGAAGTTACTGATGCATCACTGCTGGGTTATTGCGCTCACACACCACCTGCATTCTCACCTTAGAGAGCTCTGAAATTGCCTGATTGCAACACACACTTACACATACACTGCCTACACAGGCAGCAGTTACCCAAAGCACTATTCTTACTCAAACACTCACGCCCACACACACACACACACACACACACTGCCAGCTCATGCTCCATATGGCCTTTATTTTGCATGCCTCTTTACCTCTTTACATTTACTCAAAGATTATTAGCTTTGTGTTGCCAGATCACATTTACATTTTTCATGGAGCTGTACAGTACGTAAATCAGCAGTTATGTGTCTAATCTAATTTCAGGATTGTTAGCGATTCAAATCCCACTATCTCAGTTATATGAAGCTATAAAGAGTTCGATTAAAGCATGAAAGAATGTGAATGATATGTGAAGAGACTTTATGGCACTATATATGGACAACAATATTGGGACACCTGACATCTCCAGCCATATGTGGTTCTTCTCCAAACTGTTACCACAAATCTGAAGGCACAATTTATATCAGATTTATTTTGGATGCAGTAGCATTACATTTTCCCTTCATTTGCACTGAGAGACCCAAACCGAGCTCGACACCTACATCAGTACCTGACTTTACGTTCTTGTGGTTGAATAAACACAAATCTCCACAAGCTCACTCCAAAATCTAGTGAAACATCTTCCCAAAACAGTGGAGGCTATTATAACCAGAAATGTTCAAAAAGTACATACAAAGCTTATGTCCATGCAGTGTATGTTGCTTGGTGAGAGTCTTTATGAGACTTTTCAGAGCAGAAAAAATGTCAAATGTAACATCTCCTGTACAAATAAAGTAAATAGTAAATATTAGTGTAATATAATGGATTAATCAGATTTGTCCAATTTTTACCTCAGAGAGTTATGCAAGTTTATGATGAAAGGAGACAGCACATGTTTATGAAGTGTCAATAATAAATTGTTCATATCACAGTTAAGCCTCATAACTACAGTAACTTTTACTCATTAGGGAAAAGGTACAGTAGCTCAGTCATTAAGGTTACTGATCGAAAGGTCTGAGATTCAAGCTCCAGCCTCTCCAAGCTGCCACTCTGGAAGCCCTTGAGCAAGGCCCTTAACCCTCTGTCCTCCAGGAGTGGGGTATCACAGCTGACCCTGCACTCTGACCCCAGATTCTTAACATCGCTGTGATATACGAAGAAAAAATTTCACTGTGCTGTAAAGTACATGTGACAAGTAGATAAGAACCTTATTAGGCTACATAGGCCACATGTTTTCTGCATAAGCATTTAATAGCTTTGAAACTTTGTTGAACAACTCAAACTCTCCGTAAACCACAAAATTGTTAGATATATCATGACATAGGTGAGAACAAGGATTTCTACATGCTAAAAGAAGAGATTAATGAAATTGAAGTCTTATTGGCTGTACATTTAAAACAACCTTTTTTTAAAATTTCAAGTGTACACTATACAATACTTTCAAATATCATTTTCTCATATGTTAATATGGTAAACGTTTTTTTTTTTTTTTTTTTTTAATAAAGCCATCAGTTTTTGCCTAAAACAACACAACACCACTTGGGTACAGGTGCAGATTTGTTTTCGTGCCAGCTCATCTTTTGTTAATTTGAACGCAAATCAGACAATTTACGTCTGAACGGTTTTTACGGGTGATTTTATACAAAAATTGGTTCTGCGTGTTTTTTTCGCCAACGAGAAAGTTGTGTTGTGTCGAGAAAGTTGTGTAGTTGTGTCTTGTACGGTAGGTTTAGGCCTTTAATGTGTTCATCATTTGGAACACATTTCCAATATCCATCAGTTTGTTTCACTCTTTTATCTAAAGAGTTTTGTGTGGGGTTTTTTTTGTTTTTTTGTGAAAAAGGGTTTTAAAATATGTGAGAAAATCGCATTCTCGCTCATTAAACAGAGCAGCAAAATGCAGATTGTATAAAAAAAAATACTTTTTTGATCAAAGACAAAAAAATATCATTTGAAAATCAAACACATTGCATAAGTAATGATCTTTTTTGTTGTTGTTGTTGTTGCTCCCCCCTTCATTCATTTCCTTACCAGGAAGTGAATTCTATGCGATGTATGGTCCTCCATTTTAGTTTCTGAATTTGGGATAATGTCTGTTTATCAAATCGAATGTATGTTTCTTCTGAGATTTCTGGCTTTCCTCCAAAAACATTGGGCGCTCATGAGTGGATTAACTTGGCTAAATAGCCTCTAGGTGTGAATAAGTGTGTTGGCTCCAAATCCACTATAGGATCAAATATTTATTACTTTTATTTTTAATCATTTATTGATCTTCTGTAAGCATTTTATCCTGGTCAGAGACACTGTAAATATAAAGCCCGTGCCGTAAATATTACACAGAAGGCACGAATGGTTTCAGTCAAATGTGTATAAAAAAAGAAAAGTAGCTCACTGATTGATTTCTCAGTAAAAGCCATCATCGGATTTATCCATCAACATTGAACATGACCTGTGAAACTTCTCTTTCGGGTATAATACCTGATTGTAACATTGAAGCCCCTATAACCCCTCACCACCAACTCCCTTTTGCAGGAAGCCACTTCAGCACAATCAGATGGTGGTCATTTGCATTTGAAATAGAAAAAAATAAAAATGAAACAGTTTGCGGCTGTTTTTTAATCCCTTTGTCACTTCTTACATTCCCAGAATTAGCTTCAGATCCAGCACGGATAAAGCATTCACTGCAGATGAAGGAATGAATTTTGAAAACTGGCTCTTAACGCTTGTTTTTCCACTCCGTTATTCTTGCGTTAGCACTTTATCCTGGTCAGA
>NC_139577.1:28365917-28575917 GCF_946808225.1 Silurus aristotelis | reverse complement strand
CTTGTGGAGGTTTGTGCTCATTCTGCAATAAGGGTGTTAGTAAAGTCAGGTACTGATGTAGGTGAGGTGAGGAGGCCAGGGGTGCAGTCAGTGTTCACATTCATCCTAAAAGTGTTCAGTAGGATTGAGATCAGAGCATTAAGCCATTTAAGATCTTCCACTCCAACCCATGTAAAGCATATCATCATTGTGCACAGGGGTATCGTCATGCCGGAACAGGTTTGGGTCTCCTAGTTCAATTGAAGGGGAAAAAAATGATGCTACTTCATCCAGAGTCATCAGATACAATTTACAACATACTGTATGGCTGGAAAGGTCTTTGGTGTCCTAATACTTTGGTTCAAAAGATTTTTGTAATGCAGGATGCCAATTTTTTTTAACAAATAGAAAATGTATACTTACTGAAAACAGAAATGCTACATTGATATTTATGGCATTTAGCAGATGCCCTTTTCTAGAGCGACTTACATTTATAAACACAACTTTCACAGCCAAAGTCCAAGCCTTAACCACTAAGTTGCCACCACCACTACAAAGCTGCACTACCTAATCTTTGATTCTTATTCTATAATAGATAGATCCTATATTTCGTACCTTTGAGGTAATTGGTTTACATACTGAACATGTGATTTGAGTCATTTGAGATCCATCTATTCAATCTTAAGACAACTACAGGACGTGTACACATTTACATTTACAGCATTTATCATACGTCCGTGTGATAAAGCATAGAGCCTAAAACTCTGATGAGAGGATTCTATTTATTTGTTCGTAAAAGACAAAGCAAACCTGGAAAAGTGCTAGTTTAAGTGTTTCAGAAAGAGGAAGGTCTTCACCTGTCACTCGATGATGACTAGTTCAGACTGTTCAGACATCTAGAGAAAGTTTAGACCACCACCTCGGTGCCAGAACAGAAGAGCCTTGAAGTATACTTACCGCCTACCCTGAGAGAAGGTGGTACCAGTCAAGCAGTGCTGGAGGATCTCGGGCAGCGTGTTGCAGTGCGAGGTGTGATGAGGTTTCTGAGGTACGAAGGTGCTGGTCCATTTTTGGATCTGTGAAGCCAGTAAAGGGAGCGCAGCAGCAAGGTGGTGTGGGAGAACTTGGAGTTTTCATTTGAAGTGGCCGAATACACAACGATTACAAAAGCATCCGTCGATTCTCAAAAAGGCAACACGATCCATTAAGAGTCCTGGGGGAGTGGGGGGGGTAAACTTTTAAACAAGATTATTGGGGTTCGTTTTTCGGCTTAGAAACATCTAGATATTGTATTTACAGTAGCTTTTGAAGAGCAATGAAAAAAGATTAAGACAAAAAAATATTCCTTTTCAATCTGTTTAGAAGTTTATATCCCCACCCCCAGACCTCCAGCTTTTAATGCCTCGTTTTGGCCTGCTTTTTTTTTATTTTTATGAACCTGCTTTGTTTTAATATGTAATCAGCATCTTTGAGGGCGATTAATGCTCAAAAGCTTCCTAAACATCTTAGCTGCCTTGATTTTTTTGCCATGACCGTGCCAAGATTAATAATTATGAGAAATGTGTGTAATTATGAATCATAAAATCTGTAAACTTGTGTTTTAAAAAACGTAAACAAAAAGGACATTTTATAAACATCTGATTACAAAAGAACTGAAAATGGCCTGTGGACTTAATGCATACTGTAGGTTGTGACTGTGTGTGTGTGTGTGTGTGTGTGTCTGTGTGTGTGTGTGTGTGTGTGTGTGTGATGCAATGAAAGACAGTGGTGACTGTCATTGCATAGTCATTAGAGCGAACCGAATCCGCAGAACAAGGTTTCTGTTCCTCTCTCACACTGAGCAGCACTGGCACACAGTCTGGCACTACACACACTACACACACACATACACACACACACACACACATTGCCCATGCAGACTGAGCAGCTTTGTGTGAAAGGAAAAGCGATGTAGAAATAATGAGCTAGAGAGAGAGGGAGAGTAAGGATCTGATTATGACTAATGTAAATGTGAAGATCTTTATATTAGGTTCAAATGACATGATTTGCTGATTTTTTTTTCACTTGAACGAACTCTGCCAGTGTGTTTCATGTGTGCGAGTCTTTGTAGAGAGCCGAGTATCGAGATCGAGATTGTGTGTGAGTAGGAAGTCTACACGACTCGACTAGAGTTTCATCCTGAAAGCGAATTTATCAACGAACCTCTGCATAGTAACTGGGAGATCATTTTTATCAAATCACTTCAAGGTTTCAATCGAAGTCTGGTCACATAGACTTGTGTAGGAAATGCTGTAGAAATGACCTGAATGCCTTGTTTTTTTCCTTTTCACTCTTCTTATTTTTCCTCTTTCTCTTCCTGGTATTGTTTTTCTTTAAATTCCAATTCATTTTTTATTCTAATCCTAATTTCAGGTCTTTTACAATTTTCCATTCTTATAAAAATGTTTTTTTTCTTCTGCTTTTAATCCATGCTCTATTCCTGCTGCTAGTTCTTCTCCTCTTTTTTCTTTTCCTATATCCCATTCATTTTATTGCCTCTGTCGTTTCATTCTATAGCTCCTAGTTTTCATTTTTTATCTTAATATTTTTTCTTAATATCCTCTTTTGTTGTTTTTATCCCTGTGGCCAAAAGTTTGTGGACACCTGATCATCACACCCATATGCTTCCAAAACTGATGCCAACACACAATTGTACTGAAAGTCATTGTTCTAAAAGGCACAAAATCCTGTTTCAGCATGAAAGCGTGACAATGCCCAGAGCTCCATGAAGACATGATGTATCAAGGTTGAATTAGAAGGACTGCCCTACAAAGACCCCCACCCCAATTGAACACCCCAGACCCCTCATCTCTCAGCAACATCAGTGCCTGATCTCTCTAAAGCTCTTGTACCTGAATACATCCTCACAGCCATGCTCAAAAGTTGAGTTGAATGCCTCCTGAGAAGAGTGGAGAAGATTAGTTCTCACTTCCCAAAAATAGAACAAATCAATAGTAATGCTCGTGGATTTAGAATCAGGTGTTCAATCAATACATCCCATATATCTAACCAGATATCTCTTTTTCTTCTATAGCTACTTTTCTTTCTGCTGCTGCAACTGTTATATTCTTCATGCCTTCGTTTGTTTATTTTCTATATGCCTTCAATTTGTTCTTACTCATCTTGTATATATTCTGCCGTTGCTTTTTCCACATCTGCTGCTGCACTTACTTTTGCTTCTTTCTCTTTGTCTTTCATTTTCTGCTCCAAATTCAATCTTTTTTGACGTTTTTTGTTTCTTCGTTTTTTTCCTTCTGTTTCTTCTTGTGTAGTTCTGTTGACTTTTTCTTTGCTTTTATTCTTAATTTCCTTATTCATACTTCTCTTTTCCGTCCTTATTCTACAACTACTTGCGTTTCATCTTCTGCTGCTTAAAATAACTTCTTTACTTGATATCTCCTCTTTTGCTTGACCTATTCTCCTTCTTCTTCCCTTCACATAGCCTCTGCTTTCACACTCAAATGACACTTGACAGGCTTTTCAAAATTATTGCCCAAATTCTGACACCACAGGAGGTAAGATATTTCGGCCATGAGTCGGGAATCCAATCTGAGAAGTAAAATAAAATAAAAAAAGCCCCCAAATAACCAGGAAGTGTGTGTGTAATTGGACTCACAGTATCATGCTGCCCGTCCTCTATGTGACAGGAGTCTGAATTTAACCGCTGATTAACGATAATGAATCACTGAAACACTCAAAAATGTCAATCCGAAATCTCCCATAGGGGTTTGGATGGGGGTGAGAGCTGGCAACTGTGGAGACCAGCTCAAAAGAATTACTCATTACTCTTTAAGCTTTAGAGTGAGCCTTTGTGCTGTGTGGATGGGGTGGAGTCATCCTGTTAGAGACCACTCCTATCAAGTGTCTAATCATGTCAGTCAAATTAACTTATAAATGCCAATGAAAAAAAGAGCTGTCGTTTTCTACTCTATCATTTAAATTAAATGAAGATTGATTATGATGTGGTTCTAAAACGTTTTGAGACTAGCACGCCACAGATACGGTCGCTTCCGCCAAATGTCGTCCATCAGATGTCTTAAAACCCGGCAGTGGAACTGGCTACTGATGCTCTGGCCCCTGGGGACAAATCCTCAATGCACAATGTTGAAAAAGACAATGAGCATCCACTTGGTCGAGCTGCAGACCTGCCTCACTTTTTTCGGTCGTGGAGATTATTGGTTTTTCCACTGTGAAGACTGTTGGTATGTCTCATGGTCGTACCTGTACACTCAGGTTTTCACAACTGTAATGATCCTCATTAAGGACGGGTCGTCCATGGCTCGATGCTCCTTCTGCTCCTAGGTCTGCAGCCTGTGGACAAATTTGGCAGTGACATGAAGCATGTTCAACTCACAGGTGAGGATCACCTGGACTGTTCCGTATACACACCAACAATGGCAGCAATGTTGTGAAATGTTTTCCGACGATGATCATGCACAAAATGTCGAATGGTTTTGACATTTCCGGTGTTTGAGCATGTTGACGGTCCTCCTGATCTCTTATCGTCTTTCAGTAAAGTTCTTCCGCCTCGAATGCCTCATTGCAACATCGCCATAAAATTTGAAGAATCATGTCAAACATCTTTGTGCAAAATTTGCCCAGTTTCATGCAGAATTTCACATTTGATCTTTGTTCTAACTTGCTGTGCATGATGAAATTGTAGAGGTGGTAATGCACGTGGTCAGAATAGCACCCGTTGCACAGCTCCCCATGTGCACAGGATGATATCTTTCAGCAAACTGACTTATGAAGGTCGGTGCTCACCGTGACTGTGCATGCAGCCTCGTGCTGCCATCTGTTGGCGTGTTACAAAACTAGTCTTAAAAATTTGAGATAAACAACCATGCTCTTTAATTTCCTTTTTTTTTTCATGCTTTATTTCTTCTTTTTTTTATGAGAAGCGATGTGCATATACAGCACTGTGTAAACGTTTTATACAGGTATAAAAAAAATGCTGTAAACTAAAAATGCTTTCAAAAATAAATGTTAATATTTCATTTTTAGCATTTCACAAAGAAGAGAAATCTAAACTAAATCTGTATTTGGCGTGACACCCTTTGCCTGCAAAACAGCATCACAGTTTTTGAAGGAACTTCGCCGGTATGTTATTTTAAACATCTTGGAGAACTAACTACAGATCTTCTGTGGATGTAGGCTTCCTCAAATCCCTCAGTCTCTACATGTAATTCCAGACAGACTCAAGGTTAAGATCAGGGCTCTAAACCATCACTTCCAGAACTTCTTGTTCTTTTCTACACTGAAGATAGTTCTTAATGATTTCAGCTGTATGTTTGGGGTAATTGTCCTGCTGCAAAATAAGTCTGGGGCCAATCAGACACCTCCCTGATGGTATTGCATGATGGATAAGTGTCTGGTTGTATTTCACAGCACTGAGGACACCATTAATCCTGACCAAATCTCTAACTGCAGCCCCAAACCTGCAGAAAACCTCCACCATGCTTCACTGTTGCCTGTAGACACTCATTATTGTACCTCTCTTTAGCCCTTTGACAAACAACTTTTTTTTTTGCTATAGCCTAATATTTCATATTTCAACTCGTCAGTCCAGAGCACCTGCTGTCATTTTTCTGCAGACCAATTCCTATGTTTTTGTGTAAAGTTGAGTTGCTTAGCCTTGTTTTCAAGTCAAAGGTGTGGCATTTTGGCCACAGTCCTTCTATGAAGATCACCTCTGTCCAGGCTTTTCCATACTGTAAATGTGTGTATTAGGGTCCCACTGGTTTTCATAATGGCACTGCTGGGCATCTTCTGATGTCAAAGAAAAGTAACAATAATGTGTCTTTTATCAGCTGCATTGAGTTTCTGGGCCACTCCACAAAGTCAACTCCATGAAGATATGGTTTACATGGGTTGGAGTGAAAGATCTTGAGTGTTCTGCTATAAAGTGCCTCCTCACCCTACACCATTACTTGTCTTTACTAATGCCCTTCTAATGGACATGCCAAAATTAAGTGGAATATCTTCTCAGAAGAGTTGCCAGGTCAAGTCAAGTCAAGTTTATTTCTGTAGCGCTTTTCACATTATTCTAATAAGGGTAAAGTGTTAGTTTAGATTTTAACATAAGAACAAA
The DNA here is from genome assembly GCF_946808225.1 of Silurus aristotelis. Classification (NCBI taxonomy): domain Eukaryota; kingdom Metazoa; phylum Chordata; class Actinopteri; order Siluriformes; family Siluridae; genus Silurus; species Silurus aristotelis. The sequence goes on along the minus strand of NC_139577.1, from coordinate 28,569,808 downwards.
TACTCTACTGTTTAATGCAATTAAGTGTAACAGTGGTACAGTTTTTAAACCATTTAAAACATCGATCTTGCGCATCCGTCTTACACTGTATATGTACAGACTGTTACTCCATTAAATGTGATTTCACAGTACATTTCCATGAAACTTGATCAAGTGTCACTCATTCAATCATAACTGAAGGAAAACCAGTTTACAACCACTGAGGCTATTTCTTTTTTTCATATTCAATTCCCTTTTAGCTTCCTAATTAAATTCCTATTTTTAAGTTGTCCTTTTAACATTCAAACTTCTAAACATTGTTTAATTAGTGCCTACATCTTTACCTTTAAGTGAAATTGTAAAAAAAAATATATATATAATAATAAAATTTGATTATTCACTAATTTCTTCAATTATCTGGGGCTCCCACACAAGCTATTAGAAACTAAGTACCCATTTTAATAAGCTATTTTTGACATGGCTCAAAATCTAATTTTTCTTTATCATTTTTATCTAAGTGTTATTTTATACAATGGTTTTTTTGGTAATGGTAACTGAAATATCGTACTGAACAGGTTCCACTTCAGATCCATGTGTGTTTCCTGAAGGATAGTAAATGTTGTTGGATCTTTCGACACATAAGCCATGTTTATGCTATAAAAAAGAATTATAGGTTCCATAAATAATCTGCTTTTCATGTGCTCATATGAATATTTTAATCTATTTCCAACTTGCTGAAAGTGTGACCACAGGTTGCTCTGAGGACAGACAGCAGGATTGAGGACTTGCAGGAGAGCCTGATTCTGTGGCCTTGCTTTTAGCACTGGGTATGAAGATATTTGGTCCCACACAGATCACTCCAGCTCCCGTGTTAATTATTATTTTTTTTGCTATTATATTATGGGCAATGCCGTGTTTGGCATTTATTAAACACCTTTCCTGCCTCTCAAAGCACAGTTGCCCTTTTATTTCAGAATTGTCTCGGTGAGTAACAAGAAATTCAACGCGAATGCGATTAGCATTTCACTTCCTGAACTGATCAGTATGGAGATGGATTTGGACAGTTCAGGAAACACTTTGACGACTGCTATTTGTCCTATTAACTGCTTCAGAGCAAAATACTGTCATTTAAAAGAACAGTGTCTTGTGTCTTAGGTGTTTCTAAATTGGCAATAAAGATATACATTCAATATGTTTATGAGCAAACAAACAAAATAATGTTAAAAAAAGTGTTAGCTAAAATTACCCCAGTACAGTAAAACCCCGTTGTATGAGTGTAATTCGTTCTTAAAAATTGCTCGTAGGTTCATTTGCTCGTACGTTTGAACTGATTTTCCCCATAAGAATAAATGTAAAAGCGATTTAATCCGTTCCAAGACCTCATTTGATCGCTTATTTCTCAAATTACCGTACGGTAAACATAATTTAACACCCATGTGGTAGTGGTTGATTGCGAGTGTGAGACGAACAGGGCTACACCACGCTCGTACTTTTCGATTATTTCCGTCTTGGTTTCCATTTACTTTCTTTTTCACAGCACCATCAGTGCTTTTCTTGGGAGGCATTTTTCTAAATTTCTAGTAAAATAAAAATAGAACACTAAAAAAAATGTACGTTTTTGCTGCACTGAACAACGAGAGCGACCGAGCGACACGAGATCCACTAAGCGACTGATGCTACCCCCGGCCGAAAGCAGGGAACAGGCAGTGTGGGTTTGTTGTAAGCCTATTTCATTAAATGCATTATCCTTTACTATTCTCATAATGAGATGAGTAATAGAGCCGCATACACACCTTTATCTTTTGCACGTTTCCCCCGCTACCTTTTTCCTCTTTTTTTCTGAATGGGCTCCTAAGGGTTTGCATTTTTTTGGGATCCAGAATTTTAATTTGGATTCTGCTCTCCTTACTGATACCCCGCCTTTCTCTTCTGAGTGTATGAGTGAGGGAACTTCTCTGAGTCCTGACCAGGCTCGTTCACCATGACATATCATAATAATGGACGTTACCATGCAAAAAAGCGGTATGGAAAAAAACAACAACAATGATCAATCGATTTTTTTTTCTGCCCTGGCCATCGGCAATCAAAACAAGAGCGCGTGCTCTACGCTGATTGGTAACTTTTGATCGGTTACGTTTTTATCCGCTAAAAAATAAAAAGAAACGACTGATTTTGCGAAATGTAGTTGAGTAAAAAGTAAAAAATTTGACTTAGTGACTTTAAAGTAAAAGTCTCCCCAAATGGAAATACTTGAGTAAAGTACAGATACACAAAAAAAGGTACTTAAGTACAGTAACGATTTACATTTACTTCGTTACTGTCCACCACTGTAAAGCAGTGGCCAAAGTTTCTAGCTAGCCCCTTAAATATTAGAATAACATTAGAATTATATTGTGCAAAATAATAGGTAGTTTTTCAGCAAGCTGGCTAATGGTCCATTGTCTCAAAGCAGTTTTACACAGATAAGTATTACTTTATATCTTATTGCCTGTAAATTTATCCCTGATGAGTGAGCCAGTGGTGACAGTGGCAAGGAAAGAATTCCGCCTTGAGGGGAACTGGACTCAAAAAGAAACCTGTCCTCATGTGGGTGGTGCCGAATGTCCATTGATTACAGTTTCATCTTTTTATTGTAATGTATTATATTGTACTATTATAGAGTAAAATCCACTAGTAACAGTGGCAACGACTAAATCAGATGTAAACTGTTATTTTCTTACACAAGAAATAAATTATTCATTTTCTCAGATAATTCTAAACACTAATCACTGCATTCATTACCAACTAGATCCTACCCTTTCTTAATCTTTAGTTTTACTCTGTCATTTACTGGAAAAGGGAAAACGAGTACTTTAAGCCTTCACCCTTTTTCCTCCCCCCCCCTCTTCCTCCCTTCTATCTTAATCTCCTGATCTACTGAGGCAGTGCGAGCTGAAGGCTGAGATTTGTTTTAGACCAGTGCCAGGATATAGAAAGGTGTCAATTAATCCTAGCATGCTGTTTATTTGTTTACAGACTACCTGAAGTTGTTCATTTGACTTTTACCAAAGCAGCACCATTTTTCTTCTCATCGTTTGAAAGGTGTAGTGTGTGAACAGGGTGGTAGGGTGCACAAGCCACAAGAGTATACTGGGCATAAATGTCATCATTAAGGTACAAGGCAGTAATATAAGTAATGTATCACAGGTAGATAAACAGAGGGAGAGAAACAGAGCAATGCCACAGAAGCGTTAACAGAAGCTATAAAATAGGAATAGGCAGATTGAAGTGTAAATACTTATCATATTGGTGTTGTATGGAGTGAATTGATTCTCACATTTAGATATTTTTCCAGCCTTGGATATTATTTTGAAAAAGTGAGTTTGATATTAACTGAATGTGAACAGAAACGATCTATTTTTTTCTGCTGTGCCTCGATTCCGTGTACAAACAAGTCAGCATTCTGTCACATTCATATATCGGTGGTTCACTGCATCATTTATACCTTCTGAGAGATTTTTTTTTTGAAAGCAGGTAATCAAAGAAGAAACTGGCTCAAGGAGAACATTCTCTGGTTTCTTCACAAAAGTGGAAGGAATGTAGAAACCTTATGTGATCATCTGAATACAGTTTGTGTAAAGGATTACATTTAGTTACAATTTTGTTGGATTACTAATGTTTTGAAAGAAAAAAAAAAAATGTTTTTTAAATAAATGTCACAAAAGTGTGCTGGACAGTGTTGTCTATTTAATCTTAATACTTATGGCTTTCAAAAATACCGGTACTGGTATTAATATCAACAATATACAATTTATACAACAGTTGAATAAACAAGAAATCTGTATTGAGTAAGTGACAAAAAAAATGTGCATTGTTTAAGTTTCAGTACAGAACAAAGTGCTTGTGATTTTTGCTAGTGCTCAGCAAGGGGTAGCCTATAAAAAGCTTGAAACATGCAGAGGCATAATTATCACTGGTTTATGTTTTAATATACATTTTCCATGACTAACCCAGCCATTATGGATGCACAAGCCAGTGCACTCTTAGTGCCGGTCCCAAGTCCGGGTAAATGGGGAGGGTTGAGTTAGGAAGGGCTTCCAGCGTAAAACATGTGCCAAATCAAATATGCGGATCACAAATGAGAATTCCATACCGGATCGGTCAAGGCCCAGGTTAACAACGACGCCACAGGTATCGTTAGCCGACAGGGTACCGGTGGAAATTGGGCTACTGTTGGCCGAAGGAGGAGAAGGAGAGGAGGAAGACGTCTACAGAGACGGCAGGGAAAGGAGCAGTGCAGGAGAGTGGAGGTTCGGGTTGGTACTTTAAATGTTGGTACTATGACGGGTAAAGGGAGAGAGATAGCTGATATGATGGAGAGGAGAAAGGTAGATATGTTGTGTGTTTAGGAGACCAAGTGGAAGGGGAGTAAGGCTAGGAACATTGGAGGTGGGTTTAAACTGTTTTATCATGGTGTGGATGGAAAGAGAAATAGTGTAGGGGTGATTCTGAAGGAAGAGTACAGTAAGAGTGTAGTGGAGGTGAAGAGAGTTTCTGATAGGTTGATAATTGTGAAGGTGGAAGTTGAAGGGATGATGATAAATGTACATACTTTAATGGACATGTAGGCGAAGGGAACAGAGGTGATGAGGAAGTGATGGGTAGGTATGGTTTTAAGGAGAGGAATGTGGAAGGGCAGATGGTGGTAGATTTTGCTAAAAGGATGGAAATGGCAGTGGTGAACACGTATTTTAAGAAGGAGGAGGATCATAGGGTGACGTATAAGAGTGGAGGAAGGTGCACACAGGTGGACTATGTGCTATGCAGGAGATGCAACCTGAAGGAGATTGGAGACTGTAAGGTGTTGGCAGGGGACAGTGTAGCTAGACAGCATCGGATGGTGGTCTGTAGGATGGTTTTGGAGGTGAAGAAGAAGAGGATGAGAGTGAGGACTGAAAGAAGAATAAGATGGTGGAAACTGAAGGAGGAAGCGTGTAGTGTGAGGTTCAGGGAAGAGGTCAGACAGGGGCTTGGTGGTGGTGAAGAGGTGTTGGATGATTGGGGAACTACCGCAGGAGTGATGAGGGAGGCAGCTAGAAAAGTACTTGGTGTAACATCTGGAAATAGAAAGCAAGACAAGGAGACATGGTGGTGGAATAAGGAAGTGCAGGATAGCATAAGGAGAAAGAGGTTGGCAAAACAGAAGTGGGATAGACAGAGTGATGAGAAAAGTAGGCAGGAGTACAAGGAGATGCGGCAGCAGGTAAAGAGGGATGTGGCGAAAGCCAAGGAAAAGGCATATGAGGAACTGTATAAGAGGTTGGACACTAAGGAAGGAGAAAAGGATTTATACCGATTGGCCAGGCAGAGGGACCGAGCTGGGAAGGATGTGCTGCAAGTTAGAGCAATAAAGGATGGAGAGGGAAATGTGTTGACTAGTGAGGAGAGTGTGTTGAGAAGGTGGAGGGAGTATTTTGAGCAGCTGATGAATGAGGAAAATCAGAGAGAGAGAAGGTTGGATGATGTGGAGTTGGTGAAGCAGGAAGTGGATAGGATTAGTAATGAGGCAGTGAGAGCAGCGATTAAGAGGATGAAGAATGGAAAGTCGGTTGGACCAGATGACATACCGGTAGAAGCGTGGAGATGTTTAGGAGAGATGGCAGTGGAGTTTTTAACCAGATTGTTTAACAGGATTTTGAAAGGTGAGAAGATGCCTGAGGAATGAAGAAGGAGTGTGCTGGTACTGATCTTTAAGCATAAGGGTGATGTGCAGACCTGCAGTAACTACAGGGGAATTAAGTTGATCAGTCACACCATGAAGTTATGGGAAAGAGTAGTGGAAGCCAGGCTGAGAGAAGAGGTGACCATCTGTGAGCAACAGTATGGTTTCATGCCGAGGAAGAGCACCACAGACGCATTATTTGCTTTGAGGATGTTGATGGAGAAGTATAGAGAAGAACAGAAGGAATTGCATTGTGTATTTGTGGATTTAGAGAAAGCGTACGACAGAGTGCCAAGAGAGGAGTTGTGGTATTGTATGAGGAAGTCAGGTGTGTCAGAGAAGTATGTGAGGGTGGTGCAGGACATGTATGAGGACAGTGTGACGGCAGTGAAGTGTGCAGTAGGAAAGACTGGTTCAGGGTAAAGGTTGGACTGCATCAAGGATCGGCCCTGAGCCTTTTCTTGTTTGCAGTGGTGATGGACAGGTTGACGGATGAGGTCAGACAGGAGTCTCCCTGGACTATGATGTTTGCAGATGATATTGTGATTTGTGGTGAGAGTAGGAAGCAGGTTGAGAAGAGCCTGGAGAGGTGGAGATATGCGCTGGAGAGAAGGGGAATAAAAGTCAGTAGCAGTAAGACAGAGTACATGTGTGTGAATGAGAGGGAGGGCAGTGGAGTGATGCGGTTGCAGGGAAAAGAGGTGGAGAAGGTGGAGGAGTTCAGGTACCTGGGGTCAACAGTGCAAAGTAATGGAGAGTGTGTTAGGGAAGTAAAGAAAAGAGTGCAGGCAGGGTGGAGTGGGTGGAGAAGAGTAACAGGAGTGATTTGTGATAGTAGGGTATCTGCAAGAATGAAAGGGAAAGTTTATAGGACTGTGGTGAGACCTGCGATGTTGTATGGATTAGAGACAGTGGCATTGAGTAAAAGACAGGAGGTGAAGCTGGAGGTAGCAGAGCTGAAGATGTTAAGGTTTTCGTTGGGAGTGACGAGGATGGACAAGATTAGAAATGAGTTTATTAGAGGAACAGCGCATGTAGGATGTTTTGGTGACAAGGTGAGGGAGGTGAGATTGAGATGGTTTGAACATGTACAGAGGAGGGACATGAGTTATATTGGTAGAAGAATGCTGAGGATGGAGCCACCAGGTAGGAAGAAAAGAGGAAGGCCAAGGAGGAGGTTCATGGATGTGGTGAGGGAAGACATGCAGGTAGTTGGTGTGAAAGAGGCAGATGTAGAGGACAGGGTGGTATGGAGACGGATGATCCGCTGTGGCAACCCCTAATGGGAGCAGCCGAAAGAAGAAGAAGAAGGAGATACATTTTCCATGACTATATGTTTTTAGTTATTCCCAATAGTCCATTCTTTTAATTTCATAGCTTTTTTTCTCAGGTACGCTGCTTCAAGTAGTGTATGTTTATGTTAGAGTTTCTATCCAATCATATTCAGCCATCACATCTCATGTTGGTGGGGTCAAAGGAAAATGCACGAGGGGTTCTAAATCAGTGTGGGTGCCTGGTAACATAAACTACATGTTGTTTGAAGCCTTTATTTTAACCAATAAGATTTTGAGTCAGCAAAACTGGGGCCATCCAGCAGGCATACAAAAAATTTTTCAACGTTTTTTACATTTTTGGATTATATATTAAATAGCTCGCTAGTTAGAGTTTACAAACAGCATCTGAAGCAAACTGCATAAGCTCAAATATATTTCTGTGGATTTAATAGCTGACAGAAGGGAAGAAATTGATTTGGTCACAAATACACTAAGGTCATATTCAAAACAGACTTTAAACGAAAAGCTGGACATCGAGAAGAAACGTCAGCCAAAACAGTTCAAACCGGTTGTTAAGCTTTCTCAGGAACCATTGAGATATCTGCGTTTTCTTTCCTGTAAAATTTATTCAAAAACACATGAAAACTGTAATGCACAGAAAAGATGCATTTTATGAGGTTAATATTGAAATGATCTTTTAACCCAGCCATTAGGGGGGCACAAGCCAGTGTACTCTTAGTGCCGGTTCCAAGCCCGGGTAAATGGGGAGGGTTGCGTTAGGAAGGGCATCCAGCGTAAAACATGTGCCAAATCAAATATGCGGATCACAAATGAGAATTTCATACCGGATCGGTCGAGGCCCGGGTTAACAACGACCGCCACAGGTATCGTTAGCCGACAGGGTACCGGTGGAAATTGGGCTACTGTTGGCCGAAAAAGGAGAAAGAGAGGAGGAAGGCATCTACAGAGACGGCAGGAAAAGGAGCAGTGTAGGAGAGTAGAGGTTCGGGTTGGTACTTTAAATGTTGGTACTATGACGGGTAAAGGGAGAGAGATAGCTGATATGATGGAGAGGAGAAAGGTAGATGTGTTGTGTGTTCAGGAGACCAAGTGGAAAGGGAGTAAGGCCAGGAACATTGGAGGTGTGTTTAAACTGTTTTATCATGGTGTGGATGGGAAGAGAAATGGTGTAGGGGTGATTCTGAAGGAAGAGTACAGTAAGAGTGTAGTGGAGGTGAAGAGAGTTTCTGATAGGGTGATGATCGTCAAGGTGGAAGTTGAAGGGATGATGATAAATGTCATCAGTGCCTATGCTCCACAAGTTGGCTGTGAGATGGAGGAGAAGGAAAGATTCTGGAGTGAATTAGATGAAGTGGTAGATGGTGTACCTAGGAAAGAACGATTGGTGATTGGGGCAGACTTTAATGGGCATGTAGGTGAAGGGAACAGAGGTGATGAGGAGGTGATGGGTAGGTATGGTTTTAAGGAGAGGAATGTGGAAGGGCAGATGGTGGTAGATTTTGCTAAAAGGATGGAAATGGCAGTGGTGAACACGTATTTTAGGAAGAAGGAGGATCATAGGGTGACGTATAAGAGTGGAGGAAGGTGCACACAGGTGGATTATCTTCTGTGTAGGAGATGCAACCTAAAGGAGATTGGAGACTGTAAGGTGTTGGCGGGGGTCAGTGTAGCTAGACAGCATCGGATGGTGGTCTGTAGGATGGTTTTGGAGGCGAAGAAGAAGAGGAGGAAAGTAAGGTTTGAAAGAAGAATAAGATGGGGGAAACTGAAGGAGGAAGAGTGTAGTGTGAGGTTCAGGCAAGAGGTCAGACAGGGGCTTGGTGGTGGTGAAGAGGTGCCAGATGATTGGGCAACTACTGCAGGAGTGATGAGGGAGGCAGCTAGAAAAGTACTTGGTGTGACATCTGGAAATAGAAAGCAAGACAAGGAGACATGGTGGTGGAATGAGGAAGTGCAGGAGAGCATTAGGGGAAAGAGGTTGGCAAAACAGAAGTGGGATCGACAGAGTGATGAGAAAAGTAGGCAGGAGTACAAGGAGATGCGGCAGCAGGTTAAAAGGGATGTGGCGAAAGCCAAGGAAAAGGCATATGAGGAACTGTATTAGAGGTTGGACACTAAGGAAGGAGAAAAGGATTTATACCGATTGGCCAAGCAGAGGGACCGAGCTGGGAAGGATGTACTGCAAGTTAGAGCAATAAAGGATGGAGAGGGAAATGTGTTGACTAGTGAGGAGAGTGTGTTGAGAAGATAGAGGGAGTATTTTGAGCAGCTGATGAATGAGGAAAATCAGAGAGAGAGAAGGTTGGAGGATGTGGAGTTGGTGAAGCAGGATGTAGATAGGATTAGTAAGGAGGAAGTGAGAGCAGCGATTAAGAGGATGAAGAATGGAAAGTCGGTTGGACCAGATGACATACCGGTAGAAGCGTGGAGATGTTTAGGAGAGATGGCAGTGGAGTTTTTAACCAGATTGTTTAACAGGATTCTGGAAGGGGAGAGGATGCCTGAGGAATGGAGAAGGAGTGTGCTGGTACCGATCTTTAAGCATAAGGGAGATGTGCAGACCTGCAGTAACTACAGGGGAATTAAGTTGATCAGTCACACCATGAAGTTATGGGAAAGAGTAGTGGAAGCCAGGCTGAGAGGAGAGGTGACCATCTGTGAGCAACAGTATGGTTTCATGCCGAGGAAGAGCACCACAGATGCCTTATTTGCTTTGAGGATGTTGATGGAGAAGTATAGAGAAGGACAGAAGGAGCTGCATTCTGTATTTGTGGATTTAGAGAATGCGTACGACAGGGTGCCGAGAGAGGAGTTGTGGTATTGTATGAGGAAGTCAGGTGTGTCAGAGAAGTATGTGAGGGTGGTGCAGGACATGTATGAGGACAGTGTGACGGCAGTAAAGTGTGCAGTAGGTACGACAGACTGGTTCAGGGTGAAGGTTGGACTGCATCAAGGATCGGCCCTGAGCCCTTTCCTGTTTGCAGTGGTGATGGACAGGTTGACGGACGAGGTCAGACAGGAGTCTCCCTGGACTATGATGTTTGCAGATGATATTGTGATTTGTGGTGAGAGTAGAGAGCAGGTTGAGAAGAGCCTGGAGAGGTGGAGATATGCGCTGGAGAGAAGGGGAATGAAAGTCAGTAGGAGTAAGACAGAGTACATGTGTGTGAATGAGAGGGAGGGCAGTGGAGTGATGCGGTTGCAGGGAGAAGAGGTGGAGAAGGTGGAGGAGTTCAGGTACCTGGGGTCAACAGTGCAAAGTAATGGAGAGTGTGTTAGGGAAGTAAAGAAAAGAGTGCAGGCAGGGTGGAGTGGGTGGAGAAGAGTGACAGGAGTGATTTGTGATAGAAGAGTATCTGCAAGAATGAAAGGGAAAGTTCATAGGACTGTGGTGAGACCTGCGATGTTGTATGGAATAGAAACAGTGGCATTGAGTAAAAGACAGGAGGTGGAGCTGGAGGTAGAAGAGCTGAAGATGTTGAGGTTTTCGTTGGGAGTGACGAGGATGGACAAGATTAGAAATGAGTTTATTAGAGGGACAGCGCATGTAGGATGTTTTGGTGACAAGGTGAGGGAGGCGAGATTGAGATGGTTTGGATATGTGCAGAGAAGGGACATGAATTATATTGGTAGAAAAATGCTGAAGATGGAGCCACCAGGTAGGAGGAAAAGAGGAAGGCCAAGGAGGATGTTCATGGATGTGGTGAGGGAAGACATGCAGGTAGTTGGTGTGAAAGAGGCAGATATAGAGGACAGGGTGGTATGGAGACGGATGATCTGCTGTGGCGACCCCTAATGGGAGCAGCCAAAAGAAGAGGAAGAATATTGAAATGATCTTTTAGAAATTCTAGAAATATTTTCTAGAAATTATGTATGTGGGTGACACAGATGTGGCTGCAGTGAAAGAAGACTTATTGAATTGTGTTCAATGGGTTCCTTGCTTAGTATCACCATTTATTATCTGCATTTGAGTTCCCGTGTAATACTGACGGTTTTTATAGCCGTGGCATCATAATGATGGTACAAAGAAGGCCTGGGTGTTCGCAACCTTGAGAAATTAACTCTTAACTGTGGTGTAATTATATGATGAATGTCATTTTTTTTCATATGGGAAGCCATACCTTTTGAAAGTCATTAATCCGGTATCTAATTTCTGGTCTGAGGAACTGTTATAGACACTGTGCTGATTCATATTTATTACAAATAATTTCTTCTTAATTATTTTTCTAAGCAATGTTTTTTTCCAGTTGATGACCCATGATGTTGAATCCCACAACACACTGCAGAAGGTTGGTATAAACAACACAGAAGGCATGATACAAAATACTCGATACAATACGTGTTGTAGCTTGCTTTTTTTTTTTTGCAATTGGGGAAATAGCGAGTAGGACAGTATTTTGGACACAATACACTAAATGCTATATAGCTATTACACTAAAAATCCTTAATGGGGGGCATGAAATTCATAATAGAGCCACAAATTTACAATAGTAGAAGCAGTAATTCTTATCGACTACAAAAAAATTAAGTGTTAATAATAATTTTTTTTGTTCGGGCCAAGATTTCACTGATAATGAAAGCTGAACATATTATTATTTTATCGCAGGTCTATTGTGTCCCCATCTCAAGTCTTAAGCTCTACTGTACTTTACAGCCTTTTATAGAGTACATCTAAGATATTATTTAGATCAAATTATTCAAGGTGACAAGTATTCATTTCAAAAGGCTTCTGAAATCGCATAGTGCAAACTGGCGTAATAAAATGTTACAACAAACAATAGGACTAATCACTTTACCTGCTATCGAAATCAGGTCACATAGAGTGACATAGAAAATGGGTCAAGCTATGGATAGTATGGAGAGTAAACCATGACATCAACCTTTGTTTGAACTCCGACTAAAGAACCGAGGTTATTTTAGCAACCGCTAGTTAAAAAACGCTGTAGGGAAGCTGTATCTATATTGGATTTTGATAACATATAGTAGCCGAAAACGATTTGGAGACTGCTGCTGCCGAGATGGAGAGGGCGGTTAGGAAGAATGATTATTCTAAATATTGGAATGCAAAACTCATGAGATCCCTGAGAGGAGCCTGCAGTCATTAGGCGTGACGTTGCATGGCACGTTATTGAGTGTCTTAGAGCCTGACAGTGACTTTAATATTCCACACTGTAAATTTGCACACAGGCGACAACCTATTAGGACATTAATAATCTTAATTCATGTCTAGAGGATTATCAGATCTACTGTAGCAATGCAGTATTTTATTTCAGAAAGTCAAGTATTTTCATTAGCAGCACCGTGTGATTGTTTCTGTCATATACACTTTATATAAACTTTATAGGCAGAAGTTTGTGGACACCTGTGCATAAGATTGAAATGTCATTTTTGAACATCGTTTCATTTCAAATTGAGTCTCTATTTGTTATTATTACCTCCACACTTTTGGGAAGATGTTCCACTAGATTTTAGAGAGTGCATGTGGAGATAAGGGTGTTAGGAAAGTCAGGTAATGTTATAGGTGAGGGGTGAAGTTAGCGTTCTAATTCACCCTAAAGGTGTTCAATAGGTTTGAGGGCAAAGCTTTAAAGCAGGAGATCTTCCAATCCAACCCATATAAAGCATATATTCATGGAACTGGCTTTGTGCAAGGGGTCAATGTCATTCTGGAACATGTTTGGGCCTCATATGCAAGTGAGGGGAAAATCTAATGCCAAAGCATCCAAAGACACCCTATACAATTGTGTGCCTCTACTTTTGTGGTAACTATTCGGGGGGAAAAAACACATATGATTGGAAAAGTCAGCTGTCAAAAATTCTATCTAATGTAAATAATAATGTATAGATATTTTCAGAAGCGTTGAAGTTCATCAAAAACATTACCAGACCTTAATTATCATATGTTTTACATAAAGAGTGTTACACTGTCATGTGTCTCTCTCTTCTTTAGACTTTTTAAGGACTCCATTTCGCCCTAAAAACCTTTTATTGCATGTTTCAGGTCCTTCAGTGGCCCAGGGAAACAGTGACACAACAACTGTCTACGCATAATATTAGTAGTTCAAATATCTTAGCCCCTCTTTCCCTGTGGTTTTCCAGTGATACTGGCTAATCTCAGGTGTCTGCTAAGCCACCTATCACACTTTGAAGCACTTACGAGTGCATATACCACAGCAAAAAGCATTTCAGTAATATTTGACACCAACCAACAATCCATGACTGATATATCCAGGTTTTTCGCACCTGTAGTAAGGCACCCAATATAGACCGCTGCAGTATCATGTGGCATCTTAGCCTCTTGTTGACTCCTCATTAACACCGTTCAGACCATGACTTCATGCGTCTGAAACACAACTCTGTCAGTTTGTCCCTTGGCTGCACCCGGGGACATATTTTGGTTTTTAGTAACATCGTAATCATCGCCTCTAGGACGCCGTCTCGGTCTGTCTCGACTGTCTTTTCCTCTAGACCACAGGGGTTCTGTGATCATTCCATCGTATAATGACATTTCAGGAGACAGACAAGCTGTGGAAAGAAGTCATGCAACAATTATGTAATTATTGCTGGGAAGAAATACAACAACGTTGTTGTGATTGTGTCATTATAAAAGTTCAGAATAGCAATTGTGGAGTTTTCTGTTAGCTAGGACTAACAAGCTCATGTGATACCTCTCTAAACAGAGAAATATAGCATATATATATATATATATATATATATATTACCTGCCCCCGTTTTGACCTGTAAAACATCTCGCTTTGCATAAAAATGTTGTTTTTGTTGTAAAGAGGATTGTTTCATTGGCACACAATCACAACAACATCGACGGGAAGCACTTGAGGAGAAAATTATTTCAAGACCTGCTTGTTTAGATGCTATGCGCTGTGCATGCCATGGGTTATTTTTGCACTTTTATTTTGCTCGAGCTTAGAACACATCTGGTGAAATTACTCTGGTTTGTGTTTCATCTGCTCTTAATGAAAAATGAACACTTAAGGTTTCTTTGGATGATGATCAGGGTGAACCTTTCTTTATCCAGAAGTGTTTTTCTATACATATGTAAAGCTCTAAACCATCAGACATTTCAGCATAGAGTTACTTAATTCTCAAATATCACTGGACCGAAGGTGGTCACTTTTCTAGGACTGTCACTGTGTCTATAGTAACAGCACATTCATGGGAACTTGCATGGCAGACGCCTCATATGATCAAACACATATTTATCGGGAATTTCCTAAAGAGAACATTATGCTTTTTGTTTTTTTAAGGTTTTTTTTTCTGCAGTGTCAAGCAGCCATGTAAACGCAATATAAAAACGCGTGGCATTACAGGTAAAGATAGGCATTTCGCATATTGAGGTTAAATACCATTTTTACTAAAGCAAGAAACCCATTTAAGACAACTCCAAACCTCTACACTACAACCGCAACTGTTCCACATACATCATCTGTAGCAGTTCAGAATCAATATTTGTCTAATAACATGACAAAAACATGAAAATGTTAATAAAATACAACCTACTCATGAGAGATGCAGACTGATAATTTGCAATGCTCCTAAAAGACTGTAAGCCCGTGGTACCGCTCGTATTCACCGGTTTGGAAGTGGCAAACCGACCATTTCCCAGGCTGAGACAAGCTAGCTAGCTTTGGGGTTGGCCGACTCATTCTCACGATGTCTAACTTTTCTTGAAAATGGATTTTTAAGAATATCAAATGAATTTCTCTTCCTCTGTCAGCCATTGTGGGCGTAAAAAAGTCAGATGTTTTAATGTGTGCAGAGTGCTACAGATGTCTTTTGCTAGTGAAACTTAGCTGTAACAGTTTCTCTCTGACCAACCAATCATAGGACGGAAAAATGCTGACGCTATTGGACCTGTGAGGCGAATTTGAAATCTGATTTAAGAATTGCTAATATAGTTTAATGTACAACGGCCAACACTACTGATTCTAAAGAGCCTGGGCAGTTTAGATTGACATGGCAGCACATAAGACAAAAAATTGACAAAAAATCTAACATCCACATATACTTTAATGCTGTTGATGTTTACAATTGTTAATAATAATAAACTGCATTAATTAGAAATCGACCAGCAATTGTATGTTTTGCATTTCTTCCCCGTAACCATACCGAACTTGAACCGAACCGTGATTCAAAAACTACTCAAAAAGATACTGCTTAATTTCAAAAGCTCAAATTCTATCTGAAGGCCAACACCTTATCCACTGAGCTAGCACTTTCTAAATAATAAATGCAATATGGCTGAAGGATACTTGGGAATGTCTAGAAAAAATATTGCAGATCAAAACTCAACTCTGTATCTCTGTTTGTTATTGGGATAGTTGCCTGTGAAAGTCTTGAGTGGAGTGAGGTAAGTCAATTCAGGACTGTACAAAACATGTAATATGATCATTTGTATTGTTTCAGGGAGCCTATTTTTTGTGTATGTGTGTGGTTGTTTTTTGGTGCATATAAATGAGCCACCTGTGTCATTTACACCTATTTGGCATTTTGAAAAAGAATCCTATTCTTGCAGATGTCTCTCATGCTAATCAAGTTACAGGCTTTTGTCTTGACTGGCAGATTTCTCTGTGGTGGAAGTAGAATTACAGCAGCAGACCTGTCATATTGTCATTAGTATGCAGCAGGGGGCCAGGCCCTGATGCACCCCTGCGTGAAGGCGTCACACGTTGATGGATAAAGTGCTGAAACCTGTCATTTGTGTCAATGTAATGCAATTTTGATCAATTTGAAAGTGATCTTTCTGCATAATAGCGTAGCTGAATCAGTAATGGGTATGAGTGGGCATATATCGCAGTGCAATAATGCATGCGCAGGATGAAGTGTGCGGTGAAAGCACTGTGAATATTCCACCAAATTTGTGTTTGTGGACTGGATTTGTTCTAATTCTGATGTTCTACTGTTCGATGCATACAGTAGCATTCTGTTTCAGATTCAGTATTTTTTTCGGTTTGTCTACAGAAATGTTTTGTTAATGGGGTCAGATTACGCAAGATTCACACAAATACCAAACTTACTCTGCGCTCATGCAATCAATCAATCAATTAATCAATCAATCAATCAATCAATCAATCAATCAATCAATCAATAAATAGCTTTCTACATGCTCATTACATTGGGTATATTCTAATGCACACTTATTAGATATAAAATTAAAACCACCTGACTTATACCGTATCGTCCCCCTCAAGCCACCAAAGCAGCTTTAGAGCCTGCAAGTCATGGACCTTTGAATATTGATCAGATGGACCTTGAATTCAAATCAACCACTGGAGTCCATTGATGTGCACTGGTATGGTGTAACAATGTTTAGGGATGTGGTACATGTCAAAGTAATATGCCAGGATCAGAGGTTTCCGAGCAAAACATTGCCCACAGCATCACACTGCTTTTTACAGGTTTGTCTATTTCCCATAGTGTGTCCTGGAGCCATCTCTTTGACAAGTAAGCACCTGCCAATAGGTATCTAAAATATAGTCTGCCTCCAGTCTAATCTATAGTCTAGAGTTGTTCAATGTGCACTTTTTATGGTGTCACCATAGACATACTGCATGCTAGCTATTTGTTTTGATATAACAAATACAATATAGCTAAAATGTGCTTAAGAAACTATATCCTATGGATCCATCTAGATAATAGTTAATAGATAATATAGATAATACTCTGTCTTACTCCTACTTACTTTCATTCCCCTTCTCTCCAGCACGTACCTCCATCTCTCCAGGCTCTTCTCAACCTGCTCCCTACTCTCACCACAAATCACAATATCAATATTTAATATTAATATATTTAATATAAATATATTAAAGGAGATTCTGAGCTATATATTTTATGAATTTTATTAAAGACATGTTTTTAATGTTGCTGAAAGTGTAATTAGAAAAGCAAGCATTGAGTACTGACCTCTGAGAGGGAGTAAAGTAACATTTGTGCTTTTGGTATAATATCAATTTTGCTTTAGAAAACCAATTAGACATTGGATTTACCTCCAAATAATCAGTTTTAATTGACTTTTTCTGCAAACAGAGCATGAAAGAAGGACTTATTTTTCCAGGCTGAAAATCTATTAATTAAATCAATACAGCGTTAACTCTACAGTGCTAATAATTCATTTTGTCAAGAGCAGCATTAATAAGGTAGCTAATTTCCTGACCAGATGCACAGATAAAGATTTTGCCATTGATGAACTTACAGACAGGAAAAGTAATAATCTAGATGGACTCACTAAACCAAATACTAGCAGATGTTACCGGCTTGCTCAATATAATAAATACTGTATATATGCACTACAGATGTCGACCAATTAGTTGGTAATCCTCCAAGAAAAATGAAGAACCCAAACAAGTAGCTTTTGTAGCTCTTAATAAGACTTAACAAGTAGTCTAGCCCACTTCATGAGCAAACTGCTCCAGCTGTCTCAAGTTTCAAGCACTTTTCAACTCTTTTCATGGATGTTCAACAGGATTCAAATCAGGGCTTATGGAAGACCACTTCAAAATAGTACAGTTTTTTGTTTCTCGCTATTATTAAATGCTTTTAGATGGAGGGTTTGTGTTATTATCCTATTGGAGGACCTGTGAGCTGTGACTGAGATTTCTGATGTTTGGTAGTATGTTTCTTTCTAGAATTGATTGGCAGTCTTGAGATTGTATTGTGCTTTGGATAGATTAAAGTCTCAAGATAGATACCAGACACAAAATAGCATACTCGTGGCACATCCATGTTAGACACAAGGCAGCTGATGTGCCTTGTCTTCATCACTATAATCTAATTATTACTATTTCTATGCTAGGGGGTACCAAAAAAAGCATTGTTTATTGCATAGATAATTTATAGACTCGGTTTAGTCTCATTTGTTTTTGTTTGTCTTGAAATTAAATCTAGTCGTTTTCGATTTTCACTCAGTCTAATTAAAGCAGTGAGTTCTCATCCTCTTCAGATCAATAAAATATTAATTCCTGCTGAGCCTTTTGAAATTAATTCATTATTACCTCATGGAAAACTGAACACCAACCCACATGAATTGCTTACATATTTGTTGTCACCAGCCTACATGTGTAATAATCTAATATTTTTTTTATTTAAATGCATCGTTACTTTACAAAGCAAGCCAGCGCTGAACACGGCAGTAATTTATAAGCTTTTATCTCTTTTTTATCTCTTGTATTGAGACAGTAGAGTAGGAACCCGATGAAAGTGCTAGTTATTTTATTAATCATTCATCATCCTTCACAATTACTGTAAACATATAATTTGCCTTGCAGACAGAACTGTTATCAGGCAGTTCATAAAATCAAGCAGTTACAGACCAAGAGCTTTATTTAGTGTTCACATCAAATATCTGAATGGGAACTAATTGTTATCTCAATTACTTTAATTGTCCAAGTTCAAGTTTATTTCTATAGAGTTTTTCACAATAGACATTGTCTTAAAGCAGAACTTATGAATTAAAGTGAACGTCTATTTATACCTGATGAGAAGCCTGGGATTACTGTGGCAAGAAAAAACTCCCTTAGATGGATGAGAAAGAAAGAAAGGAGAGGATCCAGACTCAAAAGGGAACCAATCCTCATTTGGGTGATATCAAGAGTGCGATTATAGTCTTTAAAACAATACAAAACACAGAAGAGTGAGATCTACTATGAGCACCAGAGTGAGTTTATGAGTAATGCTCTTTCTACAGTCTTATACTGTCAGCTGACTTTGTGGAATCAGGAGCTACTGAGCAACTCATAAAATAGCTCAACATTTGAGATCATCACAGATCCAACACCAGATTCTCCATGCCAGAGCCTTTAAACACTCAAAGAGGTCCAATGTCCAAACTCTACATGAAGTGGAATCCAATTGGCGCTGGTACATCTCTAGATAGTTTGGGATGTTTACAGGGTCGGTATTTACTAATCGGTCCTAATTTACTAATAGGTTCATAATCTTCATGAGGTGGGACACAACTGGAGCTGGCACAATCTCAGGATGCTTAGGATGGGTAGAAAAAGAAAAGCAGTGGAGAGGAATTAGCGTTGCTGCTGTTCATAATATTAACAAGCACAATTTGATAAAGTGCATTTGATCAGATGTACTAGAGCACAAGGTCATGATATGTGATGTGTGTTATTTGCTTAAAAAAAAAAAAAAAAAAAAGACGTCTTTAATCTGCACTTAAACTGGGAGAGAGTGTCTGAGCCATTTTATTCCAAAGTTTAGAAGCTAAATACGAAAATGCTCTACCGCCTTTAGTGGACTCTGCTATTCTAGGAACTACTAGAAGTCCATAGTTTTGAGATCTTAAATAGTGTGACTGATTGTAGCATGTTAGAAGACTGGATAGATACATGGGAGCCAAACCATTTAGGGATTTATAGGTAAGTAGCAATAGTTTGTAGTCGATTCAAAACTTAACAGGCAGCTAATTGTGGCATAGTTGTGCAAAGATGAGCCGGTTGAGTGTGTGTTAGTTTCATACACAACAATCACTTTGTTGATGAGAGAGGTCAGAGTGGAATGGACAGGTCAGTTTCAACTGACAGGAGGCATATGGTAAAATCAAATAATCATGCTGTACAATTGTGGAGTGGAAAAGAATCTCAGTGGGCACTAGTGATTGGAACATTAGATCGTTTTAGTGACTTGGTTCTTTAAATCCCGTTTATCATTTAGTAAATTTTTTTTTTCAATCAAAAATAATATAAAATGTTAAATTTTTAATAAGCTGATCCCTCAAAATATCTACATACAAAAACTTTGACTATATTTCCAAAAAGAAAAATATGACAATGCAGCTAAGAACAAATTATGATAAACATAATGAGTAGCTCACCTCTCATATCTTCTGATCCGTGTCATTACTTATTTTGTCATGTGATTCCTATGATTATTGTAACAATAATGTCAAGATTTAGCCAAAAACCTGAGCTATTGCATTGTGTAGCGTCTATGGGTGTCATGTGATAAAAAAACGACTCGGACGAGAAGAGTCAAAAGATGAACTACTCAATTCTGATTCCTGTACATATCCTATGGAGATTTTGTAATGCTTTGCTCATACGCATCCAGTAGAAAATCTATGAATCACTTGTTGAGTTGACTCATTCTTCTGAGCCACACTGAAGGCTGGTTCAAAATGAATGAATTGTTTAGAACATCCTCTTTACCAGTCTACAATGTGTTTTTAAAATTAAGGTGAATAGGCTACAACAGCAGAAGTCATATAGTGGGTTGACAAGTACTGAAATCTGAGGCTGAAATTCACTAACACTGACATCAATGATGAAATTACTTTTCATATATATATATATATATATATATATATATATATATATATATATATATATATATATATATATATATATATGTATGTATATGTATATATATATATATATATATATATATATATATATATATATATATATATATATATATATATATATATATATATATATGTATATATATATGTATATATATATATATATATATATATATATATATATATATATATATATATATATATATATATATATATATACAGTGAGGAAAACAAGTATTTGAACACCCTGCTATTTTGCAAGTTCTCCCACTTAGAAATCATGGAGGGGTCTGAAATTGTCATCGTAGGTGCATGTCCATTGTTAGAGACATAATCTAAAAAAAAAAAAATCCAGAAATCACAATATATGATTTTTAAACTATTTATTTGTATGATACAGCTGCAAATAAGTATTTGAACACCTGTCTATCAGCTAGAATTCTGACCCCTTAAAGACCTGTTAGTCTGCCTTTAAAATGTCCACCTCCACTACATTTATTATCCTAAATTAGATGCACCTGTTTGAGGTCATTAGCTGCATAAAGACACCTGTCCACCCCATACAATCAGTAAGAATACAACTACTAACATGGCCAAGACCAAATAGCTGTCCAAAGACACTAGAGACAAAATTGTACACCTCCACAAGGCTGGAAAGGGCTACGGGGAAATTGCCAAGCAACTTGGTGAAAAAAGGTTCACTGTTGGAGCAATCATTAGAAAATGGAAGAAGCTAAACATGACTGTCAATCTCCCTCGGACTGGGGCTCCATGCAAGATCTCACCTCGTGGGGTCTCAATGATCCTAAGGAAGGTGAGAAATCAGCCCAGAACTACACGGGAGGAGCTGGTCAATGACCTGAAAAGAGCTGGGACCACCGTTTCCAAGGTTACTGTTGGTAATACACTAATACGTCATGGTTTGAAATCATGCATGGCACGGAAGGTTCCCCTGCTTGAACCAGCACATGTCCAGGCACGTCTTAAGGCACGACATTAAGTGGCCTAGCCAGTCTCTAGACCTAAACCCAATAGAGAATCTTTGGAGGGAGCTCAAACTCTGTGTTTCTCAGCGACAGGCCAGAAACCTGACTGATCTAGAGATCTGTGTGGAGGAGTGGGCCAAAATCACTCCTGCAGTGTGTGCAAACCTGGTGAAAAACTACAGGAAACGTTTGACTTCTGAAATTGCAAACAAAGGCTACAGTACCAAATATTAACATTGACTTTCTCAGGTGTTAACCCAGCCATTATGGATGCACAAGCCAGTGCACTCTTAGTGCCGGTCCCAAGCCCGGGTAAATGGGGAGGGTTGCGTTAGGAAGGGCATCCAGCGTAAAACATGTGCCAAATCAAATATGTGGATCACAAATGAGAATTTCATACCGGATCGGTCGAGGCCCAGGTTAACAACGACCGCCACAGGTATCGTTAGCCGACAGGGTACCAGTGGAAATTGGGCTACTGTTGGCCGAAGGAGGAGAAGGAGAGTTGAAGGGATGATGATAAATGTCATCAGTGTCTATGGTCCACAAGTTGGCTGTGAGATGGAGGAGAAGGAAAGATTCTGGAGTGAATTAGATGAAGTGGTGGATGGTGTACCTAGGAAAGAATGATTGGTGATTGGGGCAGACTTTAATGGGCATGTAGGTGAAGGGAACAGAGGTGATGAGGAGGTGATGGGTAGGTATGGTTTTAAGGAGAGGAATGTGGAAGGGCAGATGGTGGTGGATTTTGCTAAAAGGATGGAAATGGCAGTGGTGAACACTTATTTTAAGAAGAAGGAGGATCATAGGATGACTTATTAGAGTGGCGGAAGGTGCACACAGGTGGACTATGTGCTATGCAGGAAATGCAACCTAAAGGAGATTGGAGACTGTAAGGTGTTGGCAGGGGACAGTGTAGCTAGACAGCATCGGATGGTGGTCTGTAAGATGGTTTTGGAGGCGAAGAAGAAGAGAAGGAGAGTGAGGACTGAAAGAAGAATAAGATGGTGGAAACTGAAGGAGGAAGACAGTAGTGTGAGGTTCAGGGAAGAGGTCAGACAGAGGCTCAGGGGTGTTAAGAAGGTGTTGGATGATTGGGCAACTACTGCAGGAGTGATGAGGGAGGCAGCTAGAAAAGTACTTGGTGTAACATCTGGAAATAGAAAGCAAGACAAGGAGACGTGGTGGTGGAATGAGGAAGTGCAGGAGAGCATAAGGAGAAAGAGGTTGGCAAAACAGAAGTGGAATAGATAGAGTGGTGAGAAAAGTAGGCGGGAGTACAAGGAGATGCGGCAGCAGGTTAAGAGGGATGTGGCGAAAGCCAAGGAAAAGGCATATGAGGAGCTGTATGAGAGGTTGGACACTAAGGAAGGAGAAAAGGATTTGTACCGATTGGCCAGGCAGAGAGACTGAGCTTGGAAGGATGTGCTGCAAGTTAGAGCAATAAAGGATGGAGAGGGAAATGTGTTGACTAGTGAGGAGAGTGTGTTGAGAAGGTGGAGGGAGTATTTTGAGCAGCTGATGAATGAGGAAAATCAGAGAGAGAGAAGGTTGGATGATGTGGAGTTGGTGAAGCAGGAAGTGGACAGGATTAGTAAGGAGGAAGTGAGAGCAGCGATTAAGAGGATGAAGAGTGGAAAGTCGGTTGAACCAGATGACATACCGGTAGAAGTGTGGAGTTGTTTAAGAGAGATGGCAGTGGAGTTTTTGACCAGATTGTTTAACAGGATTTTGGAAGGTGAGAAGATGCCTGAGGAATGGAGAAGAAGTGTGCTGGTACCGATCTTTAAGCATAGGGGAGATGTGCAGACCTGCAGTAACTACAGGGGAATAAAGTTGATCAGTCACACCATGAAGTTATGGGAAAGAGTAGTGGAAGCCAGGCTGAGAGAAGTGGTGACCATTTGTGAGCAACAGTATGGTTTCATGCCGAGGAAGAGCACCACAGATGCCTTATTTGCTTTAAGAATGTTGATGGAGAAGTATAGAGAAGGACAGAAGGACAGAAGCATTGTGTATTTGTGGATTTAGAGAAGGCGTACGACAGGGTGCCAAGAGAGGAGTTGTGGTATTATATGAGGAAGTCAGGTGTGTCAGAGATGTATGTGTGGGTGGTGCAGGACATGTATGAGGACAGTGTGACGGCAGTGAAGTGTGCAGTAGGAACGACAGACTGGTTCAGGGTGAAGGTTGGGCTGCATCAAGGATCGGCCCTGAGCCCTTTCCTGTTTGCAGTGGTGATGGACAGGTTGACGGACGAGGTCAGACAGGAGTCTCCCTGGACTATGATGTTTGCAGATGATATTGTGATTTGTTGTGAGAGTAGGGAGCAGGTTGAGAAGAGCCTGGAGAGGTGGAGATATGTGCTGGAGAGAAGGGGAATGAAACTCGGTAGGAGTAAGACAGAATACATGTGTGTGAATGAGAGGGAGGGCAGTGGAGTTGTGCGGTTGCAGGGAGAAGAGCTGGAAAAGGTGGAGGAATTCAGGTACCTGGGGTGAACAGTGCAAAGTAATGGAGAGTGTGTTAGAGAAGTGAAGAAAAGAGTGCAGGCAGGGTGGAGTGGGTGAAGAAGAGTGACAGAAGTGATTTGTGATAGTAGGGTATCTGCAAAAATAAAAGGGAAAGTTTATAGGTCTGTGGTGAGACCTGCTATGTTGTATGAATTAGAGACAGTGGCATTGAGTAAAAGACAGGAGGTGGAGCTGGAGGTAGCAGAGCTAAAGATGTTGAGGTTTTCGTTGGGAGTGACGAGGATGGATAATTAGAAATGAGTTTATTAGAGGGACAGCGCATGTGCAGAGGAGGGACATTATATTGGTAGAAGAATGCTGAGAATGGAGCCACCAGGTAGGAGGAAAAGAGGAAGGCCAAGGAGGAGGTTCATGGATGTGTTGAGGGAAGACATGCAGGTAGTTGGTGTAAAAGAGGCAGATGTAGAGGGCAGGGTGGTATGGCAACAGATGATCCGCTGTGGCGACCCCTAATGGGAGCAGCCGAAAGAAGAAGAAGAAGACTTTCTCAGGTGTTCAAATACTTATTTGCAGCTGTATCATACAAATAAATAGTTAAAAAATCATACATTGTGATTTCTGGATTTTTTTTTTAGATTATGTCTCTCACAGTGGACATGCACATACAATGACAATTTCAGACCCCTCCATGATTTCTAAGTGGGAAACCTTGCAAAATAGCAGAGTGTTCAAATACTTATTTTCCTCACTGTAGATATGCTGCTTTGTTTGCCTGCTTTGCGAAATGTTTTTTTTTTTTTTTTTACAATTTTATTGTATCATTATTGTAATATCGATGAATCATAGGTTGAACCATCAAAACTCAGGGACCATCTGTATACATGAAAGTTTTCTAGCGGTAGTTTATGGAATAATGAGCTGGTTTAGGGTTTATTTATTGAGAGAAAATTCTAATAATTCTGTAAAAAAATGTGAAATGTGTTCTGATGGGTGAAACCTTGATCCTGTGCATAATAAGCATCCAAAATTCATCCAGGAGATGTAGAAAAAAAATCAGTGTAACAAATTCAAGAGGAAAAAGTTTTTAGCAGGAAACCCTTCTGAGCACCAACTTTTCTGTGTCTTTTAACTTTGCAGTTATTGTACTCCTGTACTCTCTAATTCTGTGCACATATATTTTATTATTTAATTCTACCTGTCTGTTTTCATTTGAATATGTAATTATCTGTGATTATCATATCCGCGTGAAATGGCCTCCGCTATAGACCTTGACTCCCATTCATGTAAAAGCCTTAATGTAGGGTCTGTGTGATTAAATCCACCCACCACTAGCTCTCCTGTTTGTTAAATCCACAGCAATTCCACCAGCAAGTCAATTTCTACATTTTAATAAAGGTGTGTTAGTAAAAGCACACATAAATATGCTGAAGTCAGAGTCCTCAGTGTTTGATATGGAAATGAGCGCATGGAGACCGGACTATTTAATCTGTCAGCCGCAGACAGGAAGACTGTGAAATGAGCATTCCCCTTTCTAAACAGACACATTTTTTCTATTCATAATTATCTTACGTAACGCTAGCACACAGAGTGCAAAAGTGACATTAATTATGCTGTCAGCGTTCACGACAAGATTAACTAAACTCCAGCAAACATGAGCGAATAAGGGGAAAAAATGTCCACTACATCACATATTAAGCCAATATGTTATAAGTTAATGAGTTATATGTCAATCAAGTTGGAGTAAATTTTGCGTAATGCCGTAATAAAGCAGTAATGGTCAGCGTTTGCAAAAAATAAATAAATAAAAAACAGTTCATAGCAACATTGATGGTTCATGTGGGTCCATGTAAGTTTGAAAGTTTGTTTTATGTTGGAAAAAACTATTTATGAAATAATTATTTTAAAAAACAATGTTCACTCAAATTTTAAATAGTTAAAACAAGCCTCATTTATAGTTTCTTGCTTTTTTTTATTCCTTTTTTCTTTTTCTTTTTTTACTTATATGAGTTATTTGGATTTGTGGGACACTTGAACAACCCAGATGTAAAATAACTAATTACCCATCAACAAATAATCCATCAGTGGCTTCATCCAGCATTCTTACTTCACTCTGAGAAGTGATTAAGGATCACTACGTGCTTTTCAAAAGCGAGGGTGAGAGCAAATGGAATGTTTGGCTTGTTCGCACAGTGTTATGCTACACACTAAATCTTCACACACTCGTTGCAGAGCAGCCCCAACAGCCCCACCCCACCCCGCCCCACCTTACCCTGCCCCACCACCAAACCATTGTCTGTAATCACTAAATATGTTGCTCTGGTTTCTAACATATTCTTTGTTATTTGTGCAAATAGATCCAAAGTGGATATTTTTTTTTCTAAGAAAAGACTGTCAGTGAAATTATTTCCAGGTTTGGATGTTAGATTGGAAATATTGTGAAAAAATATTGTGTAAAATTCTAGTGTTTTTATACACAATAATTCGATTGCATTCAAATAAACAAATATTAAACTAAAATTATAGTGTCCATCTGCAATACAAACAAAAATGAATGTTTCTCTTTGTTTTGTTTTTACTTCTTTTTTTTTTTTTTTTGCATTATTACATTTACTGATATGTATGCATATGCAAAGTAAACTCTTTTGAATTTGTATGGCAAATGAAAACAAGCTATTCTTTTTTGTTTCAGACAGCTAATAACTAGGAATATTTTATTATAGATATATGTTTATGAATATAGTAATTTTGGAATATTTGTATTATAGTTTTTATACCTATGATAACCCTGGGGCCAGTTTAAACCCTGCTCATGTATATTCATAATCTAATGTTGCAGACTAACATTTGCAATTTTTCACACGTTTCAAACAGTTTTATTTCTGTAGGGTTTCATATCAAATCAAATCAAATCAAATTTTATTTGTCACATACATACAGAGTACGACATGCAGTGAAATGCTTTTTACATCTGTCTGGCATTCAAGCTTAAAAAGGAATGGAATTAAGGATAAAAATAAACTGGGTTATAGGGGTATACTGCCGTATGCCTTTTTACAGTATATGGACGAATGTTGGTAGACACCTGGCCATGAGATTTGTATGTGCTTTTTGAAAAATCTCAGTAAAGTCAGGTACTGATGTAGGGTGAGGGGGCCTGGATGCAGTCAGCATTCCGATGTTTCCCAAATGTGTCCAATAAGGTTGAGGACAGAGCTCTATATGAGGCCACTCAAGATCATACTCTATTCCAAATAAAGCATGTCTTCATTGAGGTTGCTTTGCTCAGAGGGGCTGAAACAGGTTATGGGTCTCCTAGTAGTGAAGGGAAATAATAATGCTACCACACCGAAGACTTTTCTCCAATTTTGGAGACACACAATTGTGGCAAAGTTTTAAGTAAGAACCTCATATGCCTGTAAAAGTAACAAGTAAACATATCAGATAAGAGATGGAGCATTTTGAATTTAGGGTTGTATGCAGTTTAAGGGGAAGTATTACTTCAATAAAGGAAAAAAAATTATTAAAGTTATTAAAATTTATTTACCAGAATTCCCAATGCTCTGAAGCAATATTTTGACCGAAACATATATTTTATATATATATATATATATATATATATATATATATATATATATATATATATATATATATATATATATATATATATATATATATGCATATATGATATTTGAATTTTATGAGATTTGTTTAAAGGATTATCCACACACACTATTAGAAGTGCTTGGGGAGTCTAACTGTCTAATTATCCATATGATAATTAATGTAAGGTACTTTAATTTAATTTTTTACTCTTGATTCCTGTCTAGGTGATAGAGCTTTGAGTACTTTTCTGAGGAGAGCAATGTTCTCAACCCCAATGCTCTGTTTGCCAGGAGAGACGAGTCATTATGTGTGTAGGTATTAAAACATTAGCCTGCATGGGTTATATTTATTTATTTACTTTTACAACATGTTTTACATGTAATTATGTTTAAAAAAATTGGCCAAAGATTTTCATACCTTGTTACTTAAGATGTAGGATTATCACTATAAGGATATTTTAAAAGTATTACTTTTATCTCGTCTTGAACGTTTAAAGATTTATGTTAGACCAGAGGCAAGACATGTTCATGAAACAGTTCTATCTATGGGAGTGTTCTTTTCACAGTCATCAGATCTCCACATAGTTGAACTTCTACGAGACACTGTGTGATGTGTGGCGTGTGACGTGTCAGACAGCTTCCTCCGCCATTGACAAAATACCTCCTGAAAAAGAATTATGTTCATCCCTCCAGAGACTTATAGAATCTATGCCACAGTAAAGCTGTTCTCTTTTCTGGTTTTCTCCCATCTCTCTAGCACATGCCCTGTAGATAGGTGACCTACTTGATATTTCATGATACAGTCTTAGAAAACATGGTTCCTCTGTTCTTTAAACGGTTTGTTCCATGCTACAATGATGGGTCTAAGGTAACTTTTTATATCCCATTTTATGGTATTTCATTCTCCATGGCTTACAAATGATCTGTATATTTCAGAATACAGAATATGCAATAAAATTGATTTCCATGCACCACCTCTATTTGTGGTACAGCATTGTAAAGCAAATTTTGAAACATTAACATATTCATGATTTTTGTATTTAAAGTAGTGAAAAAGAAAACAGGACTGCTTGTATTGATTCCAGGATTATAGACTAGAACTAAATCTCCCATCAGCCGCTGCACCTCTCTGAACCATGCGTTGTTAATGTTTGCACACCTGAATTTAAGCTTTCTAGCACTCAGATACAGACTCAGCACTCAGTTGTTACTTGTGAAAGCGAGAGAGAGAGAGAGAGAGAGAGAGAGAGAGAGAGAGAGAGAGAGATGGAATTGATGGATGGATGGATGGATGGATGGATGGATAGATGGATTGAACTGTAGCTAATTCCTCCTATTCCAAAGTATTTTTAAAGTCTCTGAAGTTGATCTGAATATGATGTTAATCTTCTTGCGGTTTCAAGTTGCTCCACATTGACTTGAGCAGGTTATGCATTATGATTTTGCCTACAGTATTCATTTCCTAAAAATTAACCTTTGTCTGTTTGAAAAAGAAAAAGACTGACATAGCACCAGTGCTGCTTCATAGTAATTATAGCTTTTCAAAAATAACTGACTTGCCTTGAGGATTAACAACACACATAGGAATCTCAGTTGTTAGCTTTAATGCCCTAATATATGACATGATTATATGTTGTAATTTGTCCGTAGGGATGAGCCATGGATACAGCAAGTGTACTTTGAGTCAAGCTTGCATGATTTTGGCCAAAATACAAGTAGTTTATGGATTGCAGTTTGGCTCAGAAGAGGCTTAAATAATGTCTTGCTGTAGCAAAACTTCCGTTGTGTTCTCACACTTATTTTTTCATCATTATCTGATATTATAGAGTTCATCGTTATCTGCATCTCAGTGGTGGAGTATAGAATATTTTTACTTTATTACTGCATTTAAGTACATTCAGGTTTTCATGTAATAGAACTTTATAAGTATTTTATTTGGGGAAACGTTTACTTTATTACATTTTAATGCGTAACATCTACAGATAAACATGCTGTTTTTCAGCCAGGTTGCAGTTCTAGAAACATTCGAAAACTCTCTATAAAGATTTATGATGTGCAGGACAATTAAACACTGACCTGCATCAATCAATCAAATAAATAGTAGTTTTCATATTTCAGTACTTTTGGTACTTACATACATTATAATACAAATACTTTTGTACCTTTACTCATCTATAGATATCTAAAAAAAAGTACTGTTCTATATATTAACATTAGTATTTTGTAGATGGGCCACATAATGTGTTATGCTAAAGATGGAAATCCAGTCCAGATCATGCACTCAATCATTGTTACTTTTTTTTCTTTGAATAAAATTTTTTAATTAAAATGAAATACCAATGAACATCTCTTTTGTAATGTTTTATTTTTGAAGACAGTGCCTGTTTTTTGTTTCCATAGCCTCCTCATAGACATTACCCCAAGGAACGCTTCACTGGGGCTGTATGCACTGAAACGATGGTGCAGTTAAGGAAAGATCTGAAAGCCCTCAGGGGTGAAATTGAACCGAGGTACACTTATCTGAAGCTTCCACATGACCACTTAAATCCAAATCATGTGGACAATACCCTAAAACAATAGCTGCAATCAGTACAAAAATGCACTGTGTTCATAGTTGTGTAATACTTTTCAATATTTTTTCCAATTTGATACAGCAACACACCTGGCATTCTGGAAAAACAATTATAGTAGAAGCTGATTACGCTGCATCAGAGTAATGTGCTATATACTGTACCTACAATAACACCTCTGTAAGAGTATTACAATCATTTTGTAAAAGAACTCTGCTGAAAAAAAAACACTGAAACATTTGTAATAGTTTTAATATTAATGATGGGGATTGTATTGGTTTTAGTGAAAACTAGAATGATTCTTGTGGGTCTGATAATTTGCTGCAATCTAATGGTGCCATGTTATTTCTAGTGAATGCCATTAAGGACCAATAGAACACATTTGGCAACTTGTTGATCACATTTTGGTGTCTACTGGACACCAATAGGAAGCATTAAGATGTCATTAAGCATCCGGATTCAAATAAGTTTATACAATTGGTTTTGGTTTGAAGATAATGATTTAATGATGCATATGTAATGTAAACCCAGTATTGGGGTGTGCATTTCACCTCTAGGCCTTCACTGGCAAACGCAATCAATTCACCTCTTTACACCATCATTGTGATGCAAGAGCAATGAGACTTAATGAGCAAAATTGATCAAGTCTCTTTTCACTGCAGCCACAGCTGCACCACCTGCATTCATCATCTCTTGCACAAGCACCAATGTTAACTCTATAAAATGAATCCAGTTTTTCCAGTGGATTTCTGTGCATTTTTTCTAGACATGATGTTCGCAATCTAATTTTCTAAGAAAGAAAATGAAACAAATAAATGGTCGATGAAAAACCTTTGAACAGTTTTGAAATGTGTTGGACAACCTTTTCTCACGATGTCCAGCTTTTCTTGAAAAGTTTGTCTTGAAAATAGCTTTATAAGTATGTCAGTGACTAAATCAATTTCTGCTCCTTTGTCAGCCATTTTGGAATAAAAAATATTTATTGTATTAAGTCTAAATAAATATATTTAAGCTTGTGCAGTTTGCTACAGAAGTGGTTTGCGAGTCTGACTAGTGCGCTCTCTGTCCAGTCAATCAAAATACATCAAATAGCCGATGTTATTGTTTGCCTTCTAGATGGCCCCAGGTGTCACCAACTCTAAATCTGATTGCTATAAGCAACAGCTTCAAGCAACACTTACTTTCTTAAATTCTGGCAACATGTGATGGTTGAAAATTGGAAATAATTGTATACATAATTATGGGAAAAAATATACATTAAAAAGTAAGACAGTGATTTTGTCTTTACACCTGCAGAAAAGGCCTTGTCGGTTTGTTGATGGTTTCTACTGTTTTTTCTTTTCATCAAGGATAAAATACAACAAACCAGAAACGAAAGAATGAATGCAAAAATGTGTTTATTTAAGCAATCACTTCATTTCACACTCAATCATTTTAGTTTACAAAAGAAAGATTTCATGTTACATGATGAAATAATAATTAGGTGCTGAAAGCATTAGGAAAAAGCAGCATAGGAATCTTATCTGGCCAATTCATTTTTTTTTTTTCCATTTTTTTCCATTTCCTTTTATTAGGTTAAAAAATAAAAGAAAATAATTTCATCTATTTTAGCATTACAGATTACATTCAGCGAGGGTAAACTAGAGGTGAAACATTTCTAAGTAGTGGTGGTAATTACAATTCATTCCTGTAACTCAAATCTTTTTATTCCATTCACCCAAAAAATTGAAGTGAAAAAAAAGAGATTCGTCCACTGATTCGTTCAGTGACTCTTTTCATAAGTACATCAGTGCAGGATAATGTTAGCCTTGCTAGTTAGCAAAGAATTGCTGTAGCTAAGCTGATAAAGTAGATAGTAGACTTTTTCTTGTTGTTTTTGCCCTTTAATATAAAGGATTATGACTATAATTTATTGTAGCAATCAGTTGTGCAATGTAATGATTTTCTCAGTTAACATATTTTATTCAAATATCTTTAAGATCTTTGTAAACAACGGCATATCTAATATTGCAAAAGCATTTATGTTGTACACTAACATTCTGTTATCATTGTGTAATACAGTAAAAAGTTGTATAGGGAGGTGGTAGTTTAGTGGTTAAGGCATTGGACTTTGGATTGGAAGGTCACAAGTGAAAGTTTAAAGGGAGCACTTTTAATTGTACCTCAGTCATATTTTCCCAAGTGTAGCCATATGTGATTCTTCAGCATAAAATTTCCCCTTAACTTAAATTAGGAGACCCAAACCTGTTAAACTCTCAGTTTAAATACGATTAAAAATTTTATAAGCTTTTCAATGTCCCTGTGCAAGCTAGTGTCGGACTTTATAATACAGTTGAATTTAAAATTAGATTCAGAGTAAAGTCGATTTTACGGCTTGTAGCCATAAAGGTAACACAAGCAGAAATCATACACTGACTTTTAGAGAAACCTATTGTGAAAAAAGACATTAAACTACAGTACAACCAACAAAATAAGGTAAGCCATATGGCCGATTACAATAAACTGGTCCTGACTGCACCCCAGGCCTTCTTACAGAACATCCGTGCCTGACCTCACTAATGCTCTTGTGGCCGAATGAACATAAATCCCATTCTGCCACACTCTGAAATCGAGTGGTAAGCCTTTCCAGAAGAGATTACTATAAGAGCAAAAGACTAAATCACGAATGGGATTTTCAGCAAGCACATTATCAGTGTGATGGTCAGGTCTCACAGGTCACACAAACATTTGTCTATATAGTTTTGGTTTAGAACTACATTTACCTTTATGGCATTTTGCAGAAGCACTAATTAAAAGCGATTTACAATTTAACTATAATTGCCACAATGATCAGTTGATGACCTCAACAATGAGGAAAATATAATGAATGGAAATATGGAGTTTTCACAAGTACGGGTTGGTTTCCTTTGAGTCTGGTTCTTCTTAAGGTTCCTTGCTAATAAATTTATTTCTGTAAAGCTGCAAAAATATATTTTATATATATATATATATATATATATATATATATATATATATATATATATATATATATATATATATATATATATATATATATAGATTAACCTCACTGAAACTGCTTCTTTCAATCACTTTTCCATATCCAGTTACTCTATTGATGTCAGGTTCAGGTCCAGTGGTAGCTCAGTGGTTGAGACATTGAGTTTGCAGATGAAACTTCATAAGTTCAAATCCCAGCACTACCAAGCTGCCACATGTAAATGTCCTTAACTGCTCAATTGTATAAATTAGATCGCTATTTAAATTAAACTATTTTTGTCATCATATTACATCTCCAGGGTTTGAGAATTGATCCTGAGCTTTGGTTACTTAAGTTCCACAGTGTCCATTTGGGTTTTCTCTGTGTTTTCTTTTACCTTTCAAAAACATACTGGGAGGTGAATTTTTAACTGTAAATTACCACTGGGAAACATTTGGAAAGTGTGTGTGCATTGTGTCCTGCATCTTTTCTAGTATTGTTCCCAGTGATCTTAAATAGACTCTGGACTACTGTGACAAGGATAAAGCCGTTGACAAGGAATAAATGATATCATTGCATACACAAGTACAGGTGGCGTTATTTTTTGTTTATTCAGTGTACTACAGATGCCATGATGTTGAACTCCAACTCAGAGAAGGCATGTCTCCTGACCTTGTGATTCTTTACATTTTCTTAAATTCCATCTTTATCTTGTTCCATTCCTGACCAGAGAAAAGCGAAAAACACTCCACATGTGACAAGGAAACGTATTTCCAGGCAACTTTGGTCAGTTGTGTTGGTTATTGCAGATAAATTTTGTTTTGTCAGTCAGCAGAAACTAAAATTAACAAACACACATAAGACAAATGTAACTGTAAAGTGTACATTCACAACTTTTATTGGCATAAATCTTTAAATACTGACATAATTTGTCTAAAACAAGTGTGAGGACAGTGTAGGGAGCGGAGGAAGGAATGGGAAGATCCAGGTCAAAAGATCAGCATGTCCTATTGTAAGAGTTAAAGGGTTACACACGCGTATCATATGCCAATACAGGATGGCTGATACAGCCACTTAAAATTGTAATGCAAAAACAATTTGATGGTAGATTACAGAATACATAATGCCAAGAAAACACTTGAAATTCGGGGGTCATGTAAACATCGCCCTGCATCACTTACACATGTTAAAGGATTCACATACTGTAATTCTGCACTAGCAAAGCATTTTTTTTTTCAAATATATCTATAATATATATATTATATATATATATATATATATATATATATATATATATATATATATATATATATATATATATATATATACACACGGATACATTTACAATAATACAATGGAAACACGCTGTCTCTCAGGGTCGTGTTTAAGCACACAATGCTCTCGTTGGGTAGTTTTTGTTCTGTTTAAAAAAAAAAAAAAAAAAAAAAAAAAAAAGGCTTTAAAATGGCAGTCTCAAGAGCAAACGTGTGGCCGTGGCACAGCCGGGTCCGTTTTTCCTCTTGTCTCATTGGAAATCATACGGAAGTGTATGACATTTCGAAAAAGAAATTGGCACATTTTCCTTGTTTTCAAAACTACTGAATTTCTTTATTCCGTACACAATTTGTTCCCCCTAGAGTAGGCATAGCAGGCGTTTGTCCGCTGTAGGAGGCGCTCTCGTAATCTTGAGGGAAGTCCACGAGAAAGCAGTTCTCACTTTTCTTTCTTAAGCGAATCGTCAGGCGAAAAGGTTTTCCATTTGTGTTTTGTTTTTGTTTGTTAGAGTCTCCTCAGGTTGTGTTCTTCCTGACAGACTCCTTTCCTAAGACTGATGTCATCCAGAACCATTTCGCCAGTATGGCCTCTCCGTCGTTCACCCTTTACAATCACCTGCACAAACACAAACACACACGCACACACACACACGCACACACACACACACACACACACACACACACACACACACACACACACACACACACACAAACACATTAAGATCACTCATTTGGAACAGCATTAATTCAAAATGCTAATGTCCACTTTTAAAATGAATCTAATTTCTCTGAGCGGAGGATTAAACTGAGCTCTTGGGTTTGGTCTTATAACCAAATAAATTTCACTCTAATAATTTCCAATATGGTGGCCTGTCATTTCCATCAGTGAATCAATCAACAGCAAAAAACTCATGGTCCACGGATCAAGGACTCCAACTCCTGGTCTAGAGAGTGTGTCAAGTCAAGGCAAATAAAGTGTATTTCTATAGCGCTTTTCACAACAGACATTGTCTCAAAGCAGCTTTACAGAATTGAACAGTTAAGGTGAACGGTGTGTATTTATTCCTGATGAGCAGCCGTGGTGACTGTGGCAAGGAAAAACTCCCTTAGATGTTATGAGGAAGAAACCTTGAGAGGAACCAGACTCAAAAGGGGAACCCATCCTCATTTGGGTGACATCAAGAGTGTGATTATAGTCTTTAAACAATACAGAACACTGGAGAGTGAGAACTAACATGAGCACTGGAGTATAAGATTATGAGTAATGTTCTTTCTTCAGTCTTATACAGTCATTGTGGTTATAGAACCAGGAGCTACTGAGCAACTCATAAAATAGCTCAACATTTGCGATCATCACAGATCCAACACCAACTTCTCCATGCCAGAGCCTTTAAACACTCAAAGAGGTCCAGTGTCCAAACTCCACATGAAGTGGGATCCAATTGGCACTCGTACGTCTCTGGATGGTTCGGTTCAGTGTTTAGACTATTACTAATTAATACAATCAACTTAAATTTGTCAGTGTTATTTAAAATTTTTGGCTGGTTGATGATCGTCACCTGACAAATTGTAGACAGTATTTCTGACAGCATATTTTGTTTACAGTTGGTAAATGTCTACTGTGAACTAATAACATTTTATTTAGATACCATTTTTAGCAGTGTATAGTATAATGTCGAAGTGGTTTTATGGAAAACTGGATATAGATATCGAGTGTTTTCTTAATAAGCAAAACCAGAAGAGGCAACGTGTCAAAAATAAACTCCCGGAGATGACATGAGGTCATAAATTTAATGGTACAGAAATTTTGTTTAACATATCCTAAGTGTAAGTAGTAGTAGTTTATTTCTCTGCAGAGATTTAGAGTTAAAATTATAATATCTACATGAAGTTATCCACTGTATAATAAATTAGGCTTGAGAATAGTTTTTAGAGCAAGTTTCACTTCTCATGTCATACAGCTGCTTATTAAAAATAATGCCTATATTGCACTACTCTGTAGCCATAGTAATTTATGTTGAATGTTCCTATATTCATTTATTCTTTAACTCTTAAAGGGTATATTGTACTACACTTTAACAATGCCTTAATACAGTCTTATTAAGGAATGAGCTCAAGTGTAATCATGTATCATGCTCACACTCTCCAGGCCGTTGCCCCACAGTGTGATCTGTGTCGTCCTCCAGCCACTGCCTCCTGTGCGACCCCACACTGCCGGACTGTGCTGTCTGCCTTTCTGCACAAACACCTGCAGCATGCCCACGTGGTGACCTGCCAACTTGTGCCGGAAAGCCAGACACAGGTTGCCCTCGCTCCAGGGAGATGTCAAAGGAAGAATGAGCTGAGCTCCACGGCCGCTCCGTTTACCTGGTGCTTCAGAGATGGTCAGATACTTTCCACCTAAAACAGAAGCAACCACATGTGCTGGATTATTCCCAAAGGTGGAAAGTAAGGAATTACATTTACTCATGTTACTCTGGACTGTGTCACTTTATGTCCCCAATTGGACACTGTCCCCATGGACACTTTAAGGACAAATCACACTGGACTACTTTAATCTGTAATTATCTTTCATACACATGTATGCCTTTCTGTGCAATTCCTGTACACACACACACACATGTATATATATATATATATATATATATATATATATATATATATATATATATATATATATATATATATATATATATATACAGTGAGAAAAATAAGTATTTGAACACCCTGCTATTTTGCAAGTTCTCCCACTTAGAAATCATGGAGGGGTCTGAAATTGTCATCGTAGGTGCATGTCCACTGTAAGAGACATAATCTAAAAAAATAAATCCCGAAATCACAATATATGATTTTTTAACTATTTATTTGTATGATACAGCTGCAAATAAGTATTTGAACACCTGAGAAAGTCAATGTTAATATTTGGTACAGTAGCCTTTGTTTGCAATTACAGAGGTCAAATGTTTCCTGTAGTTTTTCACCAGGTTTGCACACACTGCAGGAGGGATTTTGGCCCACTCCTCCACACAGATCTTCTCTAGATCAGTCAGGTTTCTGGCCTGTCGCTGAGAAACACGGAGTTTGAGCTCCCTCCAAAGAGTCTCTATTGGGTTTAGGTCTGGAGACTGGCTAGACCACGCCAGAACCTTGATATGCTTCTTACAGAGCCACTCCTTGGTTATCCTGGCTGTGTGCTTCGGGTCATTGTCATGTTGGAAGACCCAGCCTTGACCCATCTTCAATGCTCTAACTGAGGAAAGGAGGTTGTTCCCCAAAATCTCGCAATACGTCGCCCCGGTCATCCTCTCCTTAATGCAGTGCAGTCGCCCTGTCCCATGTGCAAATAAACACCCCCAAAGCATGATGCTACCACCCCCATGCTTCACAGTAGGGATGGTGTTCTTGGGAAGGTACTCATCATTCTTCTTCCTCCAAACACGTTTAGTTGAATTCTGACCCAAAAGTTCTATTTTGGTCTCATCTGACCACATGACTTTTTCCCATGACTCCTCTGGATCATCCAAATGGTCATTGGCAAACTTAAGACGTGCCTGGACATGTGCTGGTTTAAGCAGGGAAACCTTCCGTGCCATGCATGATTTCAAACCATGACGTCTTAGTGTATTACCAACAGTAACCTTGGAAACGGTGGTCCCAGCTCTTTTCAGGTCATTGACCAGCTCCTCCCGTGTAGTTCTGGGCTGATTTTTCACCTTCCTTAGGATCATTGAGACCCCACGAGGTGAGATATTGCATGGAGCCCCAGTCTGAGGGAGATTGACAGTCATGTTTAGCTTCTTCCATTTTCTAATGATTGCTCTAACAGTGGACCTTTTTTCACCAAGCTGCTTGGCAATTTCCCCGTAGCCCTTTCCAGCCTTGTGGAGGTGTACAGTTTTGTCTCTAGTGTCTTTGGACAGCTCTTTGGTCTTGGCCATGTTAGTAGTTGTATTCTTACTGATTGTATGGGGTGGACAGGTGTCTTTATGCAGCTAACGACCTCAAACAGGTGCATCTAATTTAGGATAATAAATGTAGTGGAGGTGGACATTTTAAAGGCAGACTAACAGGTCTTTGAGGGTCAGAATTCTAGCTGATAGACAGGTGTTCAAATACTTATTTGCAGCTGTATCATACAAATAAATAGTTTAAAAATCATATATTGTGATTTCTGGATTTTCTTTTTTAGATTATGTCTCTCACAGTGGACATGCACCTACGATGAAAATTTCAGACCCCTCCATGAATTCTAAGTGGGAGAACTTGCAAAACTCGCATTAAATTCCAATCATGGCCTTTTTTTTTTGCTATTTCACTTTAATCAGTAAAGGTGTTCCTCAATTAAAAACACCCCTCCCCCCCTGCTGAAAAAAAAGTTACTCTTTTTACACATTTTTAATTAGCTTCTTTTTTCTTTTACTTAAGTAGGTTTTTAAGCTTTAAGTAAAATGTCATTGAAGTAACATGCCTTTTTACTTGAGTAGAATATTTGATTACTCTTTCCACCTGATTATTCCTCATCACAGTAATTATTTTATTAAATAAACTAGATGAAGGGTCACTGATTTAGTTTATTTGTAGCTACATAACCTCATTTCTATTAGGCAAAGCAGTTGCTACTGTTTAGGATTATTATCTACAATAGCTGTTTCTTCTTCTTCTTCTTTCGGCTGCTCCCGTTAGGGGTCTCCACAGCGGATCATCCGTCTCCATACCCCTCTGTCCTCTACATCTGCCTCTTTCACACCAACTACCTACATGTCTTCCCTCACCACATCCATGAACCTCCTCCTTGGCCTTCCTCTTTTCCTCCTTCCTGGTGGCTCCATCCTCAGCATTCTCCTACTGATATACCCCATGTCCCTCCTCTGCACATGTCCAAACAATCTCAATCTCGCCTCCCTCACCTTGTCACCAAAACGTCCTACATGCGCTGTCCCTCTAATAAACTCATTTCTAATCTTCGTCGTCACTCCCAACGAAATCCTCAACATCTTCAGCTCTGCTACCTCCAGCTCCACCTCCTGTCTTTTACTCAATGCCACTGTCTCTAAACCATACAACATCACAGGTAACACCACAGTCCTATAGCTGTTTTAAGATATGAAAAAAGAATATGATATTTTTATACCAAAGAGCAGATTTTTTTTATTCTGGTCGGAAGCTTTGACAGCAGAACGAGGCTCAGGATAAAATCATAGTCCACTAATCTGTTATCATTTCTATAGTAACAACAATACAATGTATCCTGGGCGTTCTGCATGAACAGATTCATTTTTTATCAATTGTAAATCCTGGAAAAAGTCTCCACTGTCGCTGTTTTTATCCGAAATAGGTGTTAAATGAATAGATGTATTTTTTTTATTTTTTTTTGGAGAGAAAGGCATTCATGGCATAAGCTGCTTTTTTGGGTATGTGGAATTACCTGAAGGGTCTGGTACTGTCTCCCAGTGCACGTCTCCCTCTTTGTGCTGGATCCAGTCGCAGAGGCCCTGATCAAAGGAGCAGCTCAGAAACCCAGCCTCTAAAATACCAAATACAGCATTACACAGCAAGTCAAAAATGCAGCTAGATTCCAAAAAATAAAACAAAACACACATCTGACGTAGTAACAAAAGCGCTAATCACACATCAGGTTAGCATTAATCAGATCTTTTATCTTTTTTTTTGAGAAATTGATATTTGCAATGTTTTAGGGGCCAATGAAAGCTCTGTCCATGCCAGCATGCAGACTGAAATCGTTAGACTATTTGTGTACCTCTGACCTCAGTTTTAACAGCATTCAAAAACAGTGGATAGCAACCTGGGCTCACTTCCCAGACACACACTGAACCTGGTTTTAGACTATAAAAGGAGTTTAAGCCATACATTAGGGGTGTAACGGGACACACAATTCCTGGTTCGGTACGTACTTCAGTTTTTAAGTCTCGGTTCAATTTCGGTATGGTGGGGGGAATGGGGGGGGGAATCCAAAACAGAAAATTGCTTGTAATTTATTATTAACACAGTTTATTATAATTGTATTTGTGTTCAACATTTGAACAGTTTACATTTAAAACATTTTTTATAATATATAAAATATTTTTTTTAAATAATATTTTATAAAAATAGAATCAATCAAATTAATGCAATACACTTTTTATGATATTGATTTAATTAAGTAATTAATTACATTGGCACACAGTAAATTAGGGCTGTAACAATTCCTCGAGAAACTTGAGTAATTCCAATACAAAAATCCATGCTTCGTTTAGTCCATTTAACTGAACACGGAGCACTGTGTTTCCCACAGACCATTATTACTGACGCACCGGCTATTTAACTCTGGAGCGTGCTGGACAGGTAACACAGAAGACGCTGCAAGATGAAAAATGGAGGAACAGGCGGAAAACAGAGAGGGGCGAGGAGAAGATTAAAATAAATAAAATTATTTATTTATTTAAACTAAAATAATCTATGGCAGCAACTCTACATTAAATGTATTAAATAAAATTAAATAAATGAAAAAAAAAGTTTACATTTGTTAGAACTCATTTGGGTAATACAGTGTGTGTGTGTGTGTGTGTGTGTGTGTGTGTGTGTGTGTGTGTGTGTGTGTGTGTGTGTGTGTGTTTTACATTAAAATATAAAATTTTTGAAAGATATGATCTACTTATCTGTTCTGTATATTTCAGCATACTTTAACAGATGTCTATTTCCCCCTCCATCCTTAATTCTTTTACTCCCTCGATATGTGGAATTATCAAGATTTTCTCCTTTTAAGAGAAATTCCAGGAAGTGGCTAGCGGCTAATGCTATGGATTCAAGATTTTCTTTTCACTGCAGCTATATCCTGCATATAACTATGTTTGCGACAAATAAAAATCAAATAAAAGAATCCATAGTGTTAGCATTAGCCGCTAGCCACTTCCCGGTGTTGCTTCTTTAGTTTTTTTTATTTCTGGTACAGAGTTAATAGCTACACTGACACTGCGCTAACTCTAGTTTCTTTTTTCTTCCCCTGCCATTGTTGTGTATGGGTTCAAGTTTAAAACTAATTAAAAATTACTTGTAAACATGAACACAAAAACAGCAATTGAGAGGTGCAAAACAGCATGTAAACAGTATAATATGATTAATATAATATAATATGGGTGGTGCTGAAGACATCTATGTGTGTGAAGTGAAGTGAAGTGAAGTGAAGTAAGTATTTAATGTGTGTTGAGTTCAGGTTGTAACAGTTTAGTAACACACAGTTGAGTGTGTGTGAGAGTTTTGTACAGTCAGTTCCGTGTGTTGAGGAGCCTGATGGCTTGAGAGAAACAGCTGTTGCAGTCTGGATGCGAGACACCACTTACACCCCTACCATGCATATAATGAATTATGAACCTTCATATGGCAATACTGTATATACATTATGATTTTACCTGAAATGCAATATTGTTTTTTTTT
Source organism: Silurus aristotelis (assembly GCF_946808225.1). Taxonomy (NCBI): domain Eukaryota; kingdom Metazoa; phylum Chordata; class Actinopteri; order Siluriformes; family Siluridae; genus Silurus; species Silurus aristotelis. The sequence goes on along the minus strand of NC_139577.1, from coordinate 28,528,195 downwards.
GTTTTTTTATGAGACACTGTACTACACAACTGCTTACAACACTATATTTAAAACTGCACTGTTCACGAAGAAAAATATGACTTAGGTTAATTTGTATAAAAAAATCATATTTGTATAAAAAAAAAAAAAAAAATATATATATATATATATATATATATATATATATATATATATATATATATATATATATATATATATATATATATACACAGTAATCCCCTGTTCATCATACTGTACTGTACTTATAATCGATCAATTCTATTTTTATTATTTAAATTGAATTATTTCAACATAAAACTCCATGGGGGGAGGGGGGTGTTATAACTGTATATAATACACAGAACATATTTGTGATATATCATATGCTAACAATTATAAAATGTTATGCATTGCCTTAACATCTTAATATACTACATTATTACACTTTATAAAGTTTATTCATAGATAAATGTAGCTATGAATTTTTATAGAAAATGTTAAGAAAAAAGCACAAATTATTATTATTATGTCAGACAGGATATCCCTAACAGAATGATATAGAATAAGAAATAAATCTTCAAAGATCAGGTTCAATATCGAGTGCACTGATGCTACCTTTCCGCTAAGCTGCGCTGAGCTGGTAAATATTGACAGCAGGTCAGACTACAAGGACATGGATGTATAATAAAAGTGTACTGCACCTGGGTCGTCTTTTAGCTCGTCTTCAGTGTTACCCAGTTCAATGTCTAAATCGGTCCCGAGAACATTGTTATCTCCATTATTCCGAGGTACTGCAGGAAGTAAGAAAAAAAAGAAGAAACATCAGGACAGCACAATGATGATGAATAGCTGCTCAGAAGATAAATGACACAGCATTGAATCTAGTACAGTCACACAACACCCCATCATTCTGTATGTTTACATGGTTGGAGCTTGTAGCTGCATGAAATATTCACACTAAACACATTAAATTTGTGTCTAAAACAAGCATTTTTTAGTGATATTTTACATATTGACCTTGCCACCATGACCTCATGATGGATTGTTTCGGTGTGCTGGTGTATTTTTGCAACCATTAATGTTTAGCTTTATTTTGAAGGCTCTTTGCCGGGTAAGTGAATTGTTGGTGTATTGTGGCAAATAGTAAAATAATCCATTATAATATTTCAAAAGAATCATCAAGGTATCATTTTTCCCAAATTTGCTCATGGCCAATTCCTTCCTGTCAGGCAATATGTGCCTATCAAATAGCAGCTACGGATATCTACAAGTTTAAGACATTCGAAGGAAAGATCTATACATTGCCGATTCAGCAATGCATAAGCTCACAGATGCCCTTGATTGGCTAGTGCCTCTGTTATTGATAAGGGAAAAAGAGTCTTCTGATCTTTTGGACTCATGGTCATCGATAGCTGTAGGAACATCAAGATTCAAACGTGCGATCTTTAAATAACAGGGTGAATGCTATGCTTTCCTAGCATTTAATCAAGGATTTTTCTGCAAAACAAAAGGTCACATTTGCCAATCTGAGCAAAAATGTCCTGATTGCCTGCTGCCAGTGGTTTAAAGCATAATATCTTTTGTGATAAAATCACACTTCTACGGAACAGTATGAAAGAAATAAAGTAATATACTGTATGTGGGCCAACATTGAGACATTCATTACTTCTTTGCTTTGAGGGCATCCACTGAAAAAGCACTGCTCTTAAAGAACCAGCACTTTTATTTCTAAAAGGTTTACCAAGATTCAACAAGGAGAACCTCTATGGGAGTGAAACTCTCTTTGGCAGCACATTCTAAAGAATCACACGCCACTGAGTGGGAAGTGGAGGCTCAGTGGTTAAGACTTTGAGTTATTAAACGAGAAAGGTTGTGAGCTGAAATCCCAGAACTGGCAAATTGCCACTGTTGGGACCTTGAGTAAAACTTTTAACCTTCTACTTTTCAGTCACTAAATAAATGGAAATGTAGTATCGCTTTTACTGTGGGTTTTGATGGAACACCAAGAAGCCTTAAACTCTTTTGTTAAGTGAGCCAGTGGCTTGGCAACCATTCACTGCTTATTAAATATGTTTGAAAGGGTTCCAGATCTGCAATAATGATGAAGTAAGTGGATGAAGTAAAAATTCACCTCTGCCCTCGACAACAAAAAGAAATTTCAATAAATCGTAAACTAAAACTGGCCACTAAATTAGACACACCAACACTTTTTTTCTCACCAACAACGTTTGTTGACTAAAATGGCCTATATGCATGTATTTCAGTATTTGCAGAATACAGAATACAGACAGAAAGTAGAAAGAAACCGATAATGACCAAGCGTAAGCTTCTGAGTCTTTCAAGGTATTCATTTGTGAATTCATGAAGCCTTGAGACATCCATAGCCATTCTTATGTATCTACAATGTCTATAATTCATAATATATTAATTGCAAACAGGCCAACATTACTTTGGTTAAGAAAAGAACCACTTACATGATCCTTTACTACATTATAGAAAATACACTTCCCAGAAAGTAGATGCTTTATAGATGAGCCTTTCATCAGTCATTCTGCATTGCTTTATATTACAGTGTGTACTGTATATAAATATAGAAATAAGTTATAAAGACTCATTGGATAGTTCCAAGAGGTCTAAGTATTCTTAAGGGGTTCTCCTTGGAACCCAATCTAACAGTCTTTTCTTTCTACATAGAGAGCCATAAGAGTTAAACTTCTGCAACCCCTAAAGTGTTATTGATTTGTTCATTCAGTTTTGTAGATTCAGTTTGAACAAAAAATAGTCTTGGACATAAAACATACGAACGGTAATTTGTTTGTTTCTGTAAGGAGACTTTACTGGATTTACAGAAAAAACATCCTGACTCAGCGCTTCAGAAGAGTCAAAGGTAAAGCTGCATCGTTACGTTTTGCTAAATGGGGAAGTCTTTAGGACAAAAGCTTTTGAGGATTAAGGTCCTTGCTCAAGAGCTCAAGAACTTTGGCAGGTTGGTGAGCTGGGATTTGAACTCACAGCCATTCAGTCACAAATCCATTGTCTTAACCACTGGGCTACCATTTCCCATAGTGGACCTCTGCCCAGAAAAACTACTAGCACTAGCGTGCTTTGTGTGTCATGCCTCAGGCTCCTTCCGCCAGTTTCACGCTGCCCTTTTGTCACCCTTTAACTCTCCACCTCCGCTGATCTTTGTTTCTATTCATTGCTCTTGGTTCTTTGTAAACATTATGAAAGCCAAACAGAACGGTGCCCAGAAGAGACCAATACACAGTCCAGGCTAAACAAGTCGACCCCCTCAATCTACTCTTCCAAAAGATTGATGAGAACCTGATGCTATGCTGGTGACATTTCCCTGCTCTGTGTATGTGCCAATTATAGAACAGGATAACAGTGAGGAGATAAGGCCAAGCACCCAAGCCTTCGTTTGTGATTACTACATTGATTTCAATTACCTCCCTATCTTGTAGTTGTAGAACGCCCCATTCCCCAGACGTGCCCTCATTCCGGTGCCGATAAATAAATTAATGAAATAAACTCACAGAGGACAAAGTCATTACAAAGCACTACAGGTGTAAGAGCTGCCGCTAGCAACACTGCCCCGACTGCTTCATTCAATCATTATTGTTTCAAATAAATTTCCAAAAGGTGCTTCTAATGAGCTTCTTCTCACATTGCCTAACATTTTAGAAGCAAGATTTTCTACAGCCGGTGGGTAAGTGTTTGGTTCCAGCATGAGGTAATTGACTGATGTGCTTTGGCAATGCTGGCCGGTAATGTAATAGTCTACGCTGTTTTTCTGTTCTCATTAGGTCTTGCCATCTGGAAGCCGGGGCTTTCAGATGTTATTTTCCTTCCCAGAGCAAAACTGATGTTTTCCCTACTGTTGAACCCCACTGATACAAAACAGCAGATCAGTCTGCAAGAAATATACACCAGACACATACGTTTATTGTTTATCATGAACATTATCATTTTGGAAAGTGAACCACTGTTAACGCAAAATGGCAGGCTACCGATTCAAGTATCTCAGTTGTTTCCCTAGTACTTAAAGAAAAACTGTAGCAGAACCCAACAAATATGTAAATAAACATGAACCAACAGGGTTCCTCACTTTTAGCCAATCATATACATTTATAGCAGAAAATAAGACCAAAGACTAGATACTGGACTAGGGGCTGGTGATATCCAGTCACCCTCTCTGTACTCATTAAAGACCACAGGACAAAAAGGTTGATCAAAAAAACCTTAAAAAAAGAACATCAATATGCATTTATTCTTCTCACAATAAATTCACATATCTGTTCAGAGCACTGCGGCACTAGTCGAAAGCGGTAACCTGATTCGTCACTGGAAAATGTTTAAGTATAAGGAAGAAACTTTAAATTTGTCTAACTTAGAGCCACGAACTAATCATCAAGGGGGTCTTTACATGCGTTTGTCAATCTAAATAAATTCACATTCCCAAAAGTACCTCTGAGTCCCTCTAAGCATTGTACTTGGTATTAAAAATGTGTTTACACGTCATTACATACATTCCCAACAAAATGTTTGGGCGAGTGCAGAGTGTCTGTCATAAAAAGTAAGTCCAAATAAATACATATACCACAGAATGTATTTTTGAATCCGATTATGAAGCATAAATGTTTACATGGCAAATAATTTTTCCTATATACCAAATGATTTCATTCAAGGTGTCAAGATGTTTACATAAAGGCTACTCAATTTAAATAAGATATTAGTTATTGATGGTTTATTGGGTTAGATGTAAAAGTAAAACTACCTAACATACTACACGTAGTCCCCGACTTACGATGAAGATGCGTTCCGATGACCGGATTGTAAAGTGAAACTATCGTACGTATTAACAAATGGTGATCAGTATGGGCGTAGTATACTGTAATTGTTACAGTGTAATAAGTGTAATAATTTAACAAATGACATCACATAATTTTAGCAAAACAAAGCAATTTAGTGTATTATACTGTACAAACTATACAGTATATATGTTTGTGGAAGTGGGCACATAGACGAGCACCTGCTCGTGAGTGGAGGGCGGAGCGTACACTGTTACGTTTTCCTGCTGTGCGAAACTTTAAATATTTTCTAATATTTAAGTCAAAGCATAGTAACTAGGGGACAATCTGTAGCTGCTTATCTAGAACTTTCTAACCATCGCAAATTTTAATGGTATACCAATGAAATGTAGAGACAAGTGGCATTCATTCTCTGTAAATGTGTACAGAATCACACCTGATTTCAGTATTCAGATAATCTTTATATTGCCTTGTGCATTGTCATGTCATAGTTATTTAGACACATTAACATTTTAGCTTTCTACCTCAAACCCTTGCTGACAAGAAATTACCCTGCTGTAGGGTTCTAAAAACTGTCAATAATTCCTCCAATAAAAAAAGAAATTGTTTAAGAAAACTTTATAGGTACATGCATTAAGGTTCTTAACTGGACTTTTGGATCATTGAGGACTTAAAAATAATTTTTCCTTCTACAATTTTCGATAAAACTATAAAAAGCCACTAAATAATAAGTAGGCTATGGGCTTGGACATATGCATACATTCTCAGAAAACGTCACTGAAGGTTTATTGGGGAGTTTTAAATGTATGATGTATACTGTTTATATATGCTAGGAACAGTCCAAAAACCTTTTAGGACATTAAAGGGTACTATACTTTAAGGGTACTACATGTACAGTACACATTATGGAAAAAAATGCAAGTTGAATCCAGAACCATTACATAAAGAACTCTTTACGTAAAGTGATTTCAGGTACTCTATTAGGATTGAAAGAGTCTTATGAAGAACACACAAAAACCTGAAAAGAGTATGGAAAAAGAGTTTTGCTTACTGTGGACATCACCCCTCTGTTTTTCGTTGTTGTCTTTATGGATGTTGTTGTCCAAGGGAGTAACTGGAGGGGTAGCTGGCACCCTTGGTGTTGTAGCTGGGGATTTAGTGGTTGTGCTGGTGGTGGTGGTGGTGGTGGTGGTGGTGGTGGTGGTGGTGGTGGTGATGGTGGTGGGACGATGAGGTGTGACATAGGGCTTATGGGTGACAACAGTGGAAAGTTTGTGTGAGGTTGTAGGTGGTTTACGTGTAGGGATGGTTGGCTTTTTGGGTGTTGGGGTGATTTTCTTCAAAGGTGTTTTGGTGGTTGGTGTGCTTGGAGAAATCCTCTTGGCAGTCACTGGTGGTTGAACAGTAGTAGTGGTCCTCTTTTTGTCTGTATCTGGAATTCTGTTGTTCCCAGGTGGGATCTTTCCTGGTCGGGGAGGCTCGATAATCACTCTGGGAATGGCTAAGTGCATTAAAAAAAATAAAAGTTTAGTATGTATTAGATAGTTTTATTGTAGATTACGTGTGCATTTATTTTTTTCTTTTTTTTAATACTGAATTTCAGGTGTTTTGTAGATACACTGGTGATTTCTTTTCCTATTCAAAAGCATTGGCATCATAAACATTTGCAGCCGAATATGAGGTATGCATTATAAATTAACCTAAAATTATATTTCCCTTAACTCTTATATTGCTAATAAGATTAATTTGAATAAAAATCAGTGCATTGATGATTCAGGACATTTAATACATTTAGTTAAGTCTGCACATAAACTTGATGTTTTATGGGAATTTAGTGAGCATTTTATATACACCTTGTGTGTCCAAACTTTTGGTCTGTACTGTATATATATATTATATATAAATATTATATATACAGTACAGACCAAAAGTTTATATATATTATATATACAGTACAGACCAAAAGTTTGGACACACCTGCTCATTCAAAGAGTTTTCTTCATTTTTATGACTATGAAAATTGTAGATTCACACTGAAGGCATCAAAACTATGAATTAACACATGTGGAATTATATACATAAAGAAGTGAACTGAAAATATGTCATATTGTAGGTTCTTCAAAGTAGGCATCAAGAGAATGCCAAGAGTGTGCAAAGCAGTAATCTAAGCAAAAGGTGGCTACATTGAAGAACCTACACAGTTTCACACTTTTTTGTTATGTATATAATTCCATATATAATTCCACGTGTTAATTCATAGTTTTGATGCCTTCAGTGTGAATCTACAATTTTCATAGTCATGAAAATAAAGAAAACTCTTTGAATGAGCAGGTGTGTCCAAACCTTTGGTCTGTACTGTACAGTACCAGAGAAAACTCCTGCTCGTTGATTAGTTTTATATAGTAACATATAGAACAGTGAGTTTGCTCAGGAATGTTGTTTATAGTTAACATCTTTCATGACAGCATTAATGGAATAAAAGACTGTTCCTCAAATAGCAACATGCCCATAAGGAGGCTTAATGAGGAATCATTTCTCCTTAAACAAACAGATGAATCTGGCAATTAGACCTCCTGTTATGCCAATAATTATTATATAGTTCATGTTTGCACAGACTGATGTGCTGAAAAACACAGATTTTCAAGACTTATGGAAATGTACTAAACACTAAGCACTATACCCTTTAGACATTTCCTCTAAATGAAAGGTAGATATTAACTTTGCATCACTTTGCATAGAAATGCATCACAATTCCTAGGGATTAAGTACTTAGATGTTTTTATGCCTGACTGAACAATAAAGAGGCAACAAATCCCCTGTACCTTTTCAGTGTGTGAGAACAGACACTGTGGTATAAGTAATGATTAGGATGTGTGTGAGAATGTGCATTTGTGCAGCATTCTAAATTGGAAGGTTGCTATATAATGTTCTTATATTTTTAACAAAAAGCAAGCTATTTTTGCATTTTTGTAGGACTAAAATGCTGGGGTTAAATTAATAGTAAATAAAGCAGATGATCAACAGAAGAGACTCATGCAGTCTATTTTTGAAAATAATCAGAAAATAATCACAATTTAAAAAAAAATGTCATTAAAAATCATGGAAAATCATCTGTGCTAATTCGAAAGTACAATGCAGATGTGTATATTTCAAAAAGTATTGGGCCACCTGCTCATAAGTATGGTATTGTATGTGATTTTTGAGCATCATGTTCTACATGTATTCCCAATTTGCTCTTATAATGTTCCACTAGATTTTGGGGTGTGCTTATGGATATTTTGTTCATCAGCCACAAGGGTATTACAAGAGTCAGGTACTGATGTAGGTGAGGAGACCTGGGGTGCAGTCAGTGTTCCAATTCATCCCAAAGGTGTTCAGTAGGGATGAGATCAGAGCTCTAAAAGGACACTCAAGATCTTCCTCTCCAAAGCATGTAAATCAGATCTTCAAGGAGCTCATTTTGTGCACAGGGGCATTGCCATGTTGGAACAGGTTTCGGTTTCCAAGTTCAAGTGAATGCAAAATTGTATTAAAGCACATCTAAAAACGTATTACACAAATAAGTGCCTCCAGCTTTGTGGTAACAGTTTGAAAAAAAAGAACCACATATAGCAGGAAAGATCAGGTGACCCAATACTTTTGTCAATATAGTGTATGTTAGACATATACAGCACTGACTACCAACAATCAATAGAATAAAATTTTCCCTCTGTCACTCTGTAATAAATAAATAAATTCATGCCAAAGAACATAAGAAAGAGCCAAGGAAGATTGGTATTTCCTTGCCCAGGCATTGCAGGGAGGTCATACAGGCACGTGGAGGCCACACACACTACTGAGCCTTATTTTGACTTGTTTTAAGGACATTACATCAAAGGTGGATCAGCCTGTAGTGTGTTCTTCCACTTTAATTTTCACTTTAAATTTCAGACCTCCATGGGTTAATACATTTGATTTTAATTGATCATTTTTGTGTGATTTTGTTGTCAGCACATTCAATTATGTAAAGAACAAAGTATTTAATAAGAATATTTCATTTATTCAGATCTAGGATGTGTTGTTTAAGTGCTCCCTTTATTTTTTTTGAGCAGTGTATATAGCATTAAATCTTCTTCTAATCAACTTGCTTTCTTTAAAAATAATATTAAAACATTAATAATATTAAAAATAAATATATATATATATATATATATATATATATATATATATATATATATATATATATATATATATATATATATATATATATATATATTGATAATTGGTCAATTTAGATAAGGTTTTATGATAAAGAAGGCCATATTTTATCTGAGTGTATGATTCTGTCCCGATGTTTGTGTGATGCAAAAAAAAACAACAACCTACATTAAAAAAAAAATGTTCACCTGGTGGTGTACACCCTATTGGGCTACAAAATCCAACAATATTTCTGTCCTGAACAGTGTTCATGTTTTATCATTTTTCAAACTTTGTTTTTGTCTGTTTTTTTGCAAATGAACAACACAATATTCAATAAATAACTTAACATTTCAACAAAAGCACTGAATAGCTAAAATGAACACACTGTACACTTCTGAGGTGAATGGAGTTACGAGGCTGCTCTGTACTCACGTTTGCACTCGTGACCCGTTCCGCCACGGAAACCGTCCTTGCACTTGCACTTGAAGGAACCTGGTGTGTTGTAGCAGGTGGAGAATGCTCTACACTGGTGTTGCCCAGTCAAGCACTCATCGATATCTGAAAGAATTACACCATCAGGCTTTACCATCAGAGACACTGCATGTATAGGTAAATAAAAACCAAATACCAAACTAGGTGCTAATGCTAATAGGATATGTGTATTTGTAGTTGCTTTGGGCAAATAATTATTCCTAATAAGCACTGGAATCTTTATTAAAATCATGAAGATCCACAGTACAGAGTTGACCAGAAAAAAAGAACTAGAGCTGGATCATATGAATAAATAGTTCTTGACAAGATTTATTAAATTGGTTCAACGTATTTAAAATGATAATGATATTTTAGAATCAAATACGGCCACCTAGAGATTTTCCAAATGCCCAAGTACACAACAAAAATCCTGAAGTGTTTACAATGTTCCTTTGTCTCCATCTGGACTTACACAAACTCCATAAGTGTTAATTCAGTAATAGGGATGTTGCTGTGTGCTGTCTCCTTCAGGCCATCTGTTTCATGGGATCGGCTACATTGCAGTGCCCAAATAAATTTTTGATACAGTACAATAAAAGTGTGTTCAAAAGAACATGCACTGTTTCTCAGGGCTTGTGACTGATTTACAAATTATGTGGGGATGAGATTGACGCAAGCGTCACATTGTACTTCAACTTCAATCGATCAGTCAAGGCAACTATGCCTGCCATATACTTCTTTTGTTTTGTGCTAGACCTTAAAGGCCTTAAAATAGCTAATGAGGAATTTTGTATGTTAATGCGTAAACCCAGTTTTCTATCACTGATTCAAAAGCAATCATTATTATTATAATAAAGGGGCCAGGTACCTTTTCTTCTCTATCTTTTTTTTTCTATATAGGTTGTCTATGGCAGCCTATAGATCCAGTAAAAAAACTTTCTTTCGGCTTCTCCCATTAGGGGGCCACAGCGGATCCGCATGTTTGATTTGGCACGTTTTTATGTTGGATGCCCTTCCTAACGCAACCTTCCCCATTTATACGAGCTTGGGACCGGCACTTAGAGTGCACTGGCTTGTGCAACCCTAATGGCTGGGGTTGGTTCCCTGACCGGGCCGCAGCAGTGAGAGCGCCATATCCTAACCACTAGACCACTATAGATCCAGTAAAACGTTGTGAAATTTGCATGAATGACTGGGAATGGCATAAGAAATTTTCTGACCAAATTTGAGTCAAATGCAATAAGTGGTTATGCAACACCTTGGGGCCTACTGTGAATAGATTTTCTGCCATCTTGGACCTACAAATTTATTTACAACTCTTGGTGGGCGTATTCAGAACCGAGACATGATGCTATGCAACAAATTTCTTGCAAACGCCCCCTACTGGTCACAATGACATGCTGAACATGCTTTCATCTATTGCTATTTCATGACATCGTGCTGCTCATTTGTTCACCAATCCCTTTCATTTTAGAGTCAAGGAATTGTTCCTGTCTGTGGTCCAATTATATACAGTACAGACCAAAAGTTTGGACACACCTTCTCATTCAAAGAGTTTTCTTTATTTTCATGACTATGAAAATTGTAGATTCACACTGAAGGCATCAAAACTATGAATTAACACATGTGGAATTATATACATAACAAAAAAGTGTGAAACAAGTGAAAATATGTCATATTGTAGGTTCTTCAAAGTAGCCACCTTTTGCTTAGATTACTGCTTTGCACACTCTTGGCATTCTCTTGATGCCTACTTTGAAGAACCTACAATATGACATATTTTCAGTTCACTTCTTTGAATGAGAAGGTGTGTCCAAACTTTTGATCTGTACTGTATATATAATATATATAAACTTTTGGTCTGTACTGTATATATAATATATATAAACTTTTGGTCTGTACTGTATATATAATATATATACAGTACAGACCAAAAGTTTGGACACACCTGCTCATTCAAAGAAGTGAACTGAAAATATGGAAACCAGATTAATACTGAATTATGCTTTTGTTTGACTGATTATGCAACAATTACTGTGTAAAGTTCTGCGTCTGTGAATGTGCAGCTCACATACGTGGTATATGGTATGGATACTTGTCCCCAAAATCAACTACTTTTCTCTAACAACTAAAGAAATTGCAGTGAAGAATAACAGCCCTATAACAGTTCCTTGTTTCATTGCATTTTTCCCTGAAACATTTCTATAAATAACTTTAAAAGAAAAAAAAGGTGAAAAGAAAGAAAGCTGCATTATACTTGTCACATGTACTTTACAGCACAGTGAAATTTTTTCTTCGCATATCCCAGTGATGTTAGGACCTGATTCAGCCATGATACATCCCCCCTGGAGCACTGAGGGTTAAGGGCCGTGCTCAAGGGCCCCAAGAGTGGCAGCTTGTCCATATCGGAGCTTGAACCCGCAACCTTCTATTCAGTAACCCAAAGCCTTACCTGCTGAAATACCACCTCTACAAGAATTTAATCAAAAACCCACTTAAAATAAAATCTTTAATATCCACTGTACCTGCTTATACATTATCACTGTAATCCTCATGCACATTGAGTCCAGATGTTTACAGATCTTAAAAATTTAATGCACCTTCAATATTTCATGTTACACAGCATACTTTTGTCCTTGCGCTTACCCAAACACTGGTATTTGCCGTTGATGTACTGCAGGTCGAAGCCATCGTGACACTTGCAGATGTAACTCCCGAATGTGTTGATGCACTTTCGGAAGCGTGGGCAAACGCTGCGGCCTGTGGCGCACTCGTCCACGTCTGAAAAAACAAGCAGCCTTTTTGAGTCATTCTTTCAGAGACTTCTCACCATCCTTCCTCTAGTTCTGACTGGTGTAACTTCCCCAGACTGTTTGGACTGGTGGATTATAGACTAATCTAGATAGAAAGCTTCAGTGGATCAATCTGTTGGATGGTTAGGAATATATTTCATGTAACCTTGTCCTTCATTTTCAGAAGAATTGAATTTATGCACAGGGTAATGCAGAATAAACATTGGGCGAGATATTTCACGCTTGGGTGTAGAAGTGAAAAATGCTCTGTGCTGACTCAGTATGTATGTATGAGAGAGAGAGAGAGAGAGAGAGAGAGAGAGAGAGAGAGAGAGAGAGAGAGAGAGAGAGAGAGAGAGAGAGAGAGAGAGAGAGAGAGAGAGAGAGAGAGAGAGAGAGAGAGAGAGAGAGAGAGAGAGGCAACAATGCATCATCAATCATTCCTGTCCTTGTCCAAAACACTCCAGGCTGGAGTTTCAGCTTGCCTGCGCAGCACTTGATTCCATAATCACACAATTAGGATGATTTCCTTTTTACCTCCTCTTTTTACAGACAAACACATTTGACTGATTGCTCAGTCAGACGAGGAACAAAACACGTCACATGACGCTATTAGTCATTCTAAGAAATCGTCTTGGGGGGAAGAAAAAAATTTGGACTTGCGGGAATCGTAAATCAAAAGGCTCTTCATTCATGTCATCATAGAACGGATACTCTTTTTTCAAGATATGACTGATGCATGGAGTAGTTACATCCTGAAGAATTCCATAGATATAGCTGAGATTCACAGTGTTAGATGAAGTACACAAACTATTCTTGAGTTAAAGTAGAGATATACTCTGTAAAATATTAAAGCCCAGTCTTACGGCATTTCGAATTCGTACATCTATTGATTCGTTTTCATAGACTCAATTATCCCTCTGTTTTCGTGTCAGTGAGGACGACTTTCTATGTAATGTATTTCAATAGGATGTATTTTTGGTGCATCCGCCAAAGTTTTCTTTTTGCCACTGAATACCACAGAAACTGTATTGTTTTTTTCTTGTTTGTTATTGATTTTTTAATCTTCAAGCGCCATTACCCAACATTTAAGCAGAAGATTCTATCCTTGTTTTTACTGCTTTATTTACTGGTAAACTCCTCGCTATTATAAACCATCGTTAGTGGTTCCTTCAATTCAAAATACAGTAAATATATTCTCCTGGTTATTTAAGGAGACTGCTTAATTAGAGACACACATATTTATTACAGTATAACCCTTAACCCCTAACCGTTTTTTTTATGCCCTATATTCTGATAAAAATGGGGGGAAAAAAGATTACCTTTAGCCTCTCTGTCAGCATTACCCATGATCCTCTGCCTCCGTTGTTATGAAGATGGAGGCAGTCATGCTAAGTAATATGAAAAAAAGAGGGAAATTCGTGTCCATGAAGACGAATCAATAGATTGAAGTTGTGACTATATCACGAAATGCCGTGAGACTGTGTTGAATATTACTTCAGGAAAGTAAAAGTTCTCCCTTTGAACTTTCACTTGAGTAAAAGTACAAACTTTTTTACCATTATATGTACTATGATTAATTATCAGTATAATGTTCCTATTATCATTTTGTCACAAGACTGTTGCTTTATCAACTCAGTTCATGTGAAAAGACTCTAATGTTACTCTACACCGATCTATTAATAGAATGATATTAATGAGTCAAACACTGATTGATATCTATTACAATTATCATGAGCCCAAAACCTTCTTTTCAACGAATTCTAAAAAATAGCACAAATAAGGCCACGAGTGTTGTGGCAATTTAGAGGTGCTTCCATTATTTATTTCTCTCAAAATGTACTGTTTGCTGTTGAAATGCTGACATGTTTGTAATAAATAAACACCACCGAGTGCCATTTAAAACGAGTTCGAAACTTGATTTTGCTAAATGCAGTTGAGTAAAAGTCAGATATTTGACTTTAAAATGTAGTGAAGTAAAAATCTGCCAAAATAGAAATACTTCAGTAAAGTAAAGATACACAAAAAAAGCTCTTAAGTACATTAACACATTACGTTTACATCCTTACTGTTTACCACTGATGATGCAAGATTACAACTCTGTGGATTTGATGACCAACAGCTTCCGCTACCTTTGGCCCTTTTGTCTGGTTGATGTCTCGACATCTTGCATTGTTGTAGCTCTGTCCCATAGGCTTGTAAAAAAATTACAACCCTGAAACACCACTGATGACCCCTTTGTGATTAATAGGCTTTTGTTCGAGACACTCGCCTCCTCTCCCGACAGTGAAACACAGGGGCTAAAAAAGTGGACCACAGAAATACGACTGAACCCTTCTGCTGTAACACAAGCATATCTTTAAAACGTGACACAGGTTAACTGCAACAATTTGTTTCCATTCCCAGCTGTGATTTATTGTGCGCTGGGAGACACGTCTAAACCCGAGGAGGAAAGGACGTGAACTACTTTAACGTCCCTGCACCTGCGGACAGGCATTAATATGGTCATTAACGAATGCCACTATGCAATCTCTAAGCACTTGCACAGTAATTAGAGCATCGGAGAGGGGAAAAAAGAGCTCATTGTGTGGTTGTCAAGAGCTGCTGGAATTGCACATGAGCAGAGCACTACAAGAGAATCTGTGTACTTATTTGCAGCTATTTGAATTTCAAAACTCTGTCATCTTTCACCACAAGCACAACAACAACAACAACAACAACAACAAAGGCAACAAAAGTCTCCTGCGTTTGATTAGCAACCTACAAATCAGAGTCAAAGAGAGACGGCAAGAGCCAGAGGGAGAAGGAGGTAAAGGCAAAGCCTCTCGATGTTGTGCTTCTTTGTACGAGAGTGCTTTTGAATTCAGAGGAAAGTAGCAGAGTTTGTTCGTCTCACAGCGAGCAGCCGTACCCACGCATGTCCTGCCATCTGGGGCGAGCTGTAGGCCGGGAGATGGACACTGGCATCGAACTTCCCCTTTCATCACCTCACAGCCGTACTGGCAGTTAGCCATACTGCATGTCCGTGCATCTGAGACACCACAAAAAAAAAAAAAGAGAGAAAGAAAACAAGGGGACATAATCGTTACAGCAAACGTTAGAAGAGTGACAACAAACCATGACTAGCAGATTCTCTTTAACATGCATTCAAATCTTTTTAGATCTTTTTCATGACATTTTATTATTAAAAATAATAAGAAATTTTTTTTTTGTCTTTTAGTTCAATGCTAGTCAATTAATCATGATGTGTCAGGTTCAAGTCTCTTTAATCTCTTTAATGTTGCTAATAAATAAAGCTCATAAACACACAGCTAGAATGAAAAACTAGCTGGATACACCAGCAAAAAAAACAAAACTGAATTGGAACAATTGGTACAATAGTACATGTCTTATTTCCAGTTCCATGTTGAATTACACATCCTTTGTTTTTTGTTTTGTTTTTGAAAAAGCACTGTGATATTATCTCAACATGGCTTCCTTGGTTTATCTCCTGTGCTTAGCCTGTAGCACCAGTACAGAACTTAAAAACACAACATTAGCTCTGTAGAGGAAAAATGCATATATTTAATTATAGGGCAAACATGGTTGCACTAAACTAATTAAAATATTATATATAAAACTATTTTAATTTACCATTATTACCATTTTAGTTTTAAGAATAGTATGGTTACAAAAAAAAAAAGGCTTGTGTTTTTCCATAGTAAACAAATGTAAGTGTCATTTTGTAGGATAATGACCATGTTTTCTCCTGAACAGTTAATCTGATAGATATTCCCATGTATTGCATCACATTTCAAAAGAAAATGTGTAAAAAAAAAAAAAATTTAAGCAAAAAAAATCCTGTGCTTTGAAGCCACAGCCAGGGTTCTGGAATTGTTTTATTTGAATAGTATAATTACATTTCGATTTTTCAAAGTTTACTGAGTTTTCTAATCCACACTGCTATTGCAGATCTAAAGCTTCTTCTCTTTTTGCATCGAAATCTTTTCAAATCACAGAGCATTAGTACCACTTAAGTATAGAGAAGTCTAGTAACCTGAACGTTGGCCAGGATGATGTGCAAATCAATAATGCTTTAGGCATGAATAAAAACAAGACACATTAAAGCAAGAATCCAAACATACCGAATGCATAGGTTCATACCACAAGGTCCAGAACAAGCTGCCTCGTCGTTTGGCTTTCAGAGCCGTCTACGATGACTGAACTCTCTAAGTGGGTCTGTCTGACCCTGAAGCAAAAGACTACTGGAGAAGATAACCTCATATTATTACCTCACCATCTCCAACGGTGAGCTGAGGAGAAAAAAAAAGCTTCATTCTCTACTTTGCATCACTACGAGGTCATCTATGGGTTCAACCTGCTCTTTTCAAAATAACAGGGAAATGAAATTGCTTATTATGCCTACCAGCCAAATATGAATAGCTGTGAAAATGTCAGCGGGGCTACAAATGGGCTCGTTCAGAGCGAAACTTCAGCAGTTGTATAGTAACAAAGTACAAGGTGGTGCCATTACTCCTGCCAAACAAAATGACTATGTACTCAAACTGACAAAGTGAAGATTTACATGAAGACCTCCAGACTTCAGGGAATGATTTAACCCGTAGGATATTCAAAAATAATCTACTTTGAATAATGAATACAACCTGGAAGCATCTCTACACATTTAACCGCATGAAGAAAGCAAGGATATATAGCTGATTATGCAAATAAGAAGGGATCAATTCCTTTTCAACATCCCAACCCTACTGCTCTGGTTTTGGATTGGTTTTTAAATTATACATTTGCGTAAATAAAATAAATTGGTGACAAATTAAAGGAAAACCTGGTATGGATTGGCAACACTTGTCACCTTAGAGAGCACTGCAAACCAACCCAATGTTCTTGTAACTGATCAACTTTATCCTATGACGACCCATTTCCATCCTGAAGCGAGTGGCCCTAGTCCACAGCTCAAGAGATCTCGTTGGTTTATTGTGGATGAAAATGACTTACTGTAAAGTCAAAACATCTCAACATGACTGAACATCTATGAAATATTTAGGAGCCAGGTGTTTGCTCTTTATTAGTATCATCAAAGCATCAGCAGGAATACCTTGAATGGAGCACAATTCTCCAATACACTTCAAGAGATTTGGAGAATCTTCAAAAATTCTTGAAGATTGTGACCAATGGTGAATGTCTTTCTACACCAACCCAACACCTTTCAATGACACTTGATTGACTTTTCTTTGACTTATTTGTTAACCATTTGGAACGTAACCCATTTATCTTGCCTACTTTTGAGCGATCCATTCAGAAATTTGTCATGAAAATCTATGATGTCACTTCCTCCATCTGGGTGAAAAAGCATGAGTTATTTGATAAACAATCATATCTAGAATTCAAAAAGCCTCATTGTTAAAGCATTCTTTTAATCATGCATATAATAAATTCACTTGCATATCTCATCCCAAACAAGAACCTTAACAATTAACTATCTCCACTTCAAAAACATTTGGAGTGCCGGATTGAACAAGGATATGAATCATTTAAGACTGACATCTAGGCAACCACATCTGACGCATCTTCAAATAAAGTCCCAACCCTTGCTGCACACTTTGATAAACGCAATGATACAAGCATGTTTGCAGTAGTACGGGCCATATGGAAGAAAGGCATATTGAAGCTTTTTAGTGGTTAACTTGAGGCAAGCACAGGCACAGCTTTCTCGGCACAGCGAGAATCGCTCAGGGCCAGCTAGAAGAATCAGGATTTACTAGCAGGGTTGAAGTTCACACTTCTCAATTTCGCTCTCATTTTTCATTTGAGCCATTGTAAAGCCCTTTACAGGAGCTAACCATGCCCCAAGATGATAGGGTGACTACCAGAAAAAAAAAAGTCTCCGGAGAAGAAAATGCAATCATAGTAGGTTACAATGAAAAAGGAAAAGAACATACATTAATGGAAAAATAATTTACACTACTGGGAAGTGGAGCAGCAGAAATTTAGAATAGTCTGTTGTGCAAATTAGGGTCACTGAAGATTGGGACGCGATTTACACATTTCTCTTTTCTAATTGTGATATAGGTGTATAATCTTTATTTAAAGGTTGGGTTTTTTTTGTATTTTCCTAAAGGTTTCTGTAGAATCTTACTGGTTCAATGTTACTAATTCTAGATTGGTTATTTCTTAAAAATATAATAAAGGAGGTCAATACTTTTGGAATAATGTTGACCTAATTGGCTAATGGATTTCAAAGAATCCTGTGTGCAAAAAAGTTTTTCTAGGTTAAACATTAAGACACAGCAAATCAGCATTAAAAAGCCTGGCTCTGAAAGTGAATCTATTTGAAATTATTAAGACAATTAACTCATTAAGAAAATTTGTCTTTGAAATTTCAATTAATTCCCATAAGGAAATATTTCCAGCAGTGGTGACTGTTTTAGGCAGACGGATTTTTGAAAATCACGAAACTGAACATATGATTTTTTGAAAAGCGATGCTTGATTGAACTACTTTCTCCAAGAACGTAAAAGAAAAACTACGTTCACCTGCACTAGTTGTGTAAAGGTAAATAATTAGTAAAAAAAGTTCGTTTTTCTCATTTATTTATTCCCGGTATTCCACATTTACCTCCGTTTGAATTGGCCTTTTTTTTTTGTCTTACTGCTGGCCCTTGAGCTTGTTAATTAAGCTGCGTTGATTAATTTGCTGGCGAATTAACATGCATCAGGCATCTGTGCATGTAGTCAAATCCGTCTAGCGCAAAAACAGCATCTGCTCATTAGGGTTCAGCCTTTGCGCAATGCCATTTCCATCTGTGACGGTACGCACGCATGACTGGCGAAAGCACTGATGCACGGTGCTGGTGTTAGTGCATGAAAGTAGAGCTACATGCCAGCTGGATAGCTGAGGGCTAAACGAGCAAAAGCAAAGCCACTGCGACTCACTTCCGCAGGTCCCGTCAGGCTGAAGCATGTAGCCGTTGAGGCAGTAGCACTTGTAGCTGCCGTATGTGTTCATGCACCTGTGTTTACAGGGTCGAGGCTTCAGGCCACACTCGTTCAGATCTGCAGGGAAGGGAAAAGAGAAAAAGACGAGTTAAGGCATCCAGACTGAAAACCTTGTGATGTGTGCGGGTGGTGTTGTTAGGAAAATTAGCCAGTGGTCACAGTTCAGAGGTCAATCCCCTTCAAGCTGTGGGTTTGTGGGAGGAAAGAGCAAAGATCTGTGTTATAACAGGCCCACCTTCAAGCCTTTAAGAACTCTTTTCCTGGTTATTACTTTGCAATATAGGTTTTTATCACCACCCACACTTACATATAGACACAGTGTTTATCGTCCGACGTCTCTCTGTGATGCTAAATGCCAGCAACCTCTGGTCTTTTCAAAAATATTATTAGACGCTGTGATATGGTGAGTTCTGATTCAATGGATTGCCTCGAGTCGAGCACCTGCCAGAACTCTTGCAAGGCACACGGAAAAGTCAACAAAGCCCAGAAATTAATCACAGCCTGCCAGGCTAGGGTGTGCATGACAGGAATACAATGAATTCTAGCCAACATATAGTACATGAAGGTGAAAACGGATCCCACGCTCAGTCTTGGACGTCCAGCAAGAGGTCAACAGGGGGTAACTATGTATCACTTTTCTCTTCATACTGTAGGTTAGAACTGCGGGTTTTTTGTGCACGGAGTCTAATTTGCCCCACAGTGAAAGAAGATCCGGCTGGCAGGCGTATAAGCAGGTTGCAGTGTGGCTCGGCACAGAGAGAATGGCGCCATCTTTAGCTTTGGGTTATTCCTGGAATGCGTTCTGTGGCATGGCATGACTGCTACTTTTGACAGGTGCCACCAATTTAAATAGACACATGTGCTAATGTTGTTGAATGCATAAACAGCAATTGGAACTAATGTAGGGTCACTGGTAGGGCACTGTCAGTAAAAGAAATGTTCATCTTTCTGTGAGGGTGCATTTTATTTACTCCTCCAGACAGATTTACATTCACAGTTTTCATACTATGCCCAGTCTGTGCTTGCAGAATGATTTTCCACACACGGATTTTATCATAAAAAAGAGAAAAGGATTTGATAAAACTTGGGGAAGCAGGCAAAATAATGCTGCCAAGATTTTATAGTTGGATTCACATTTTCTTAATATGTAAAATTAATTAACAATAACTGATACATTATATGTCAACCTGCATAAATAGTGCAGGTTATGCTGTTATGAGAAAGACTGGGTTATAACCAAATGTGTTCATAAAAAGATCCATTGAAATCCTTTTGTTAAACATGTTTGCTAAGTTTCTAAATGAGTTTTTATGAGAAAAGAAACATTTTCCTGAACAGCTAAATAAATTTACACAACCACTTACATTATTATATGCCAACCTTTTACCTGAGACTTGTGAAATTTATATCTGGGGGAAAAAAAATCTTAAAAAAAAGAAATCAGTCATTCAGTAAGGCGCAAAATGTCAAAATGATATCTGGACATGAGGTTTGAACGTCTGCAAATGCCCTCGAAATGCCAATTATTTTGGAACATACTATGAGGTCAGGTGAAAACAAGAGCCTACTGTCTGATGTTTTTCCTGTACCCTATGATGAGAAATAATTTTTTTATTTTTTTTGGTCTTATGTTCTTACTTCCTGACAATTGACAAGCTTCCCAAAACTTCACAATGTCAGAGAAGTCAAAAATAAGGACAGCAAGAGAAAGAAGGAGAAAGAAATCTTTCATCTTACACAGAATCATCCACAATCATTTTTCCAAACTGACTCCATTCTAATTAAGGGCAAAAGAAATTACAGGTGGATGAACAAAGGAGAGTAGATATTTAGGTCTTGTGGATATCAACACCACATGCTTAGTACTAATTAAAAAAGTGGTAATGAAATCAAATAGAGGTGTGGTTAGCAAATTACTTGGACTACAGGTTAATTAAATGCCTAAACTACATTCATTAAGTATGAAAATGTTTGCTTTTGTGTGTCAGAAGGTGCTAATGAATATTTTATACCAGCATAATTTGAATGATTGGTTTATATTAATGCACTTGATCGTTCATTCCTAAAGTTATTTAATGTCTGTCCTGATAGTTTAAGCCTAAAATATGATAGATCTAAACCATTTAATTTAAAAAAGAAACCACATTATCAATGATTATGAGGGTTTCTCTAATGAGTCTCCAGTGTCAGGTCTCTTTAACAGGTTTCTGCTTGTACTTTCCATTTTTTAGATAACGTACTGTTTATCATAGTTGTAATGCTTGAAGATTTTGGTAACACATCTAGTCTTTTGTCATTTTTGCGATCCTTTCTTTTGTTTATATGCAACAAACTCATTTAAAAGTATAAATTTTTTTTACCAAACTGTCACCTTAAGCACAAACAGTAGGATTTGGATGTAATACATGTAACTATGTCACGTTCCACTTCACATATTTCCACTCATTATATACATGTAGGTTAAATAAAGGTTAAATTGTGAAAGGAATACTTAACAACATGGCTACCATTTCATACTTCAATGCCATGCAACTACTGCAGCTAATCAAAAACAACTTCACCATACAACAAGAAAGAAATATTCAAATAATGAAGAAGACCTTTGGCAAGTTTTAGAAGAGGAATGCCAAAGTATTTGAGTTTTTGAGAAACTGACTGTTCGGAAGAGTGTGTAAAGTGTATTCATACTAGGGGGAAATATTTCTATGAAAATAAAGTTTCATTACATTTTTGTACAAGCATCTGTACATTCATATGGTCTGCATATTTGGTCAAGGTAAAACTTCATACTATTAAATTAAATAAATTGGTTCATTCAAACAAAAGGAATATGCAGGTGTCTCTAACAGCACACCATGTTGGGTATAATAATTTCCTTACATGGTAAACACTGAAGAAAGCATATACATCATTGTTATTTGCACTGAATTCACTAGTGCGGCATTTCTGTATGGCAAGATACCAAAAAGCATGTGCACACATAAAGTTTCTTTTCGGCTTCTCCCGTTAGGGGTCGCCACAGCGGATCCTCCGCACGTTTGATTTGGCACATGTTTTACGCTGGATGCCCTTCCTAACGCAACCCTCCCCAATTTATCCGGGCTTGGGACCGGCACTAAGAGTGGCTGGGGATGGTTCCCTGACCGGGAATTGAACCCGGGTCGCAGCGGTGGGAGCGCTGCATCTTAACCACTAGACCACCAGGGGACCTCATGTGCACACATAGCAAAATGTTAATTTAACCTTCATGCACTCTGCTACACCCCAGTTTACACTTTTCTGCTTTGTTTTTTTCATTGGTCTTTCTTCCATTTCTGTAATAACCTCAGAATCAGTAAGGAACTCGGCCTTCAGGTAAACCTTAGGCCAAACTACACATTATCAAACCGAGCCTTCAAATCTGTATTACAAATACATTGTGCTAAGGGAGGGAAATTTTTTTTTCCCTTTTTATTTATTTATTTATTTTCTTAGAAGCTCAGCTGGTTCCTTCTTGCCTCTGGGAAAAAAACCCTGCAAACAGCAAAAAAAGTAAATGTCACGAATGTGGATTGGGGGAACGGCCGTCCAGTGTCAGTGAGCTGGGGGCTACAGCACATGCGGGAACAAATGAGAAAGAACGTGATGCAGAAAGGTCTTCTTTGAAGAAAAAAAAAGTGGGGGTGGGGAGCATTGGTTAGATGTGGAGAGGGATAGGGGAGAACAAGAAAAAGATTAGACAAGAGCAGGGTAGATTTAAGCAGCATTACAGCATGAGGCACAGAGCCCTTCACTGCAAATGGTGTGTGAAGAATCTCAGCTCACTAAACGAGTAGACAATAAGACAGAGATCGAGCGAGAAGGAAGGCGATATTAGTGTTAGAACAAATATACTGTAGAGAAAAAGAAAAAAGGAAGGAAAAAACATGCAGTTATAGGATCATCAACAACCAAGTAGTGTGGTGTGGCTTAACACAAAACATGGCTAAGCTATAATTTTCATACATACAGTGACTCACAGCGTCAAAGTGCCATGTTCAATGAGACCTTCGAAATTTCCAATAGCATTCAGTGGCAGATGTGGGTGTGTAACAGCAAAGTTTAGCATAATGCTTAACTTTAGGCGACTAGCAATGGAAGTGGAGACAGTCAAGTGCACATAAGCCATATTTTGATTTGTTGTTAAAAGTGCAACAATAGTTGCACCATTCACTGATGAGAGACACCAGTACCAGGAATGCCTACTGGTGACATCATGGTACAACAATTTGACTAATACATTTGCTACATTTGCTAGACTCCTACCACCCCAAACATTAATTACCTTTACTGCAAAACCAGAAGTGTTTTATTTGTCTAATTTATTAACAAACATGTCTTTGGTATATCAATTTACAGTTAGACATTATGAAACCTCTAAGATGTCATACGATATAGCATGCATATATATATATATATTTACCTTTAGCTTTATTCAAGATAAGATATACCTTTATTTGTCCCACAGTGGGGAAATTTCTTTGTTACATTATATATATATATATATATATATATATATATATATATATATATATATATATATATATATAT
The DNA here is from genome assembly GCF_946808225.1 of Silurus aristotelis. Lineage (NCBI taxonomy): Eukaryota > Metazoa > Chordata > Actinopteri > Siluriformes > Siluridae > Silurus > Silurus aristotelis. The sequence continues at coordinate 28,504,402 of NC_139577.1, read as the reverse complement.
ATATATATATATATATATATATAAATTCAAATAGAATTTAATTTTAAAAATAGAATTAATAAAAATGGTCAAACAGAAACTCATGTCGACTAATGCAGCACGCATTTCTGTTTGGCCATTTAAAAAATTTAAATAAATAAATAAATAAACAAATAAATATAAAAGAGCTGAATTTAAAACCTTTAAAACAATTTTATAATATTTAATATTATTTTAATATTTATTTAAATGTATTTAATTATATTTTGAATAAAAATTTAAAAAGAAAATTACAATTAATTGAGCACCGCATTAATCACGTCTTAATAATTATTTTTGTTAGTTTTTGACAGCACACACACATAGTGTAGTACAGTATAGGGCTTGTTTTCTGTTACATGTATTATTAGATTATGGGACATGTGAAGGAGTTGTTACCATGTCAACCATAACATATTAAAACTAGTGCTTGGTTGGTATAAATTTGTGGTTTGTTTTGCAGCCAGCACTACTGTCTGAGCCTTAATAGAACAAAATTAGCTATTGCTTTCTGACCAATCAGATTTGGGAATTTAGAAGCATCATGTGCAGCATCGTGTGGCATAGTGTAGACAGTCATTCAAAGGTTTCTGAAATCTTCACATTACACAATCTTTACATGAATGTTTAAATAAAGAAACATTATTATTTTAAACTATAGCTTTAGCATTCCACATATATTATATCTGCCTATATTGGTATTTATCTCTTTTAATAAATTAACCTTAGAGTGTAAATTCCTGCTTTCTGGGAACAAATGCTTTATATCTTTTCCATTTAAAACAGTGGTTTGTTATTTTCAGAGCCCTTGAATTCCTGAATTTTGATAAGATAATCTTAACTGAGAGAGAGAGAGAGAGAGAGAGAGAGAGAGAGAGAGAGAGAGAGAGAGAGAGAGAGAGAGAGAACAAAGAGACTTCAATGAGATGATTGTCACAGGATTTTGAAGTGATCAGTGTGCTGTGGTGCATTTAGGAAGCCTACAATCATCTATCTATTTACAAACCGCTCCTTTAATTGCTATTTGTTCATGTTATGGCTGATCAAACTATAAAACAACTCCACTGTTTTGACTGACTGTGTCAGTCTCTCACATTGTATGTGACAAACAAAGAACAAGACACAGTGTCACATCTGAATAGTTCAGCAGCAGCACATGTGCTCATAGAGGAGTTGGAGAAAACTGGGAAAAGACAGAGAGAGGGGAGATAAAAGAGTGGTGTGGGAGAGAGCAGTAGGCCAAGCTTTTGGGTGCTCTGAGATGAAAGACGGTCTGGTTCACAAGTTCACGGTGCTGGGAATCGAGAAAGACTTGCTGTCTCAGTATATATGTGTGGGAGAGAGAAAGAGAGAGAGAAAGGGGGGAAGAGAGTGCGAGGAATACAGAAAAAGAGAGCGGGTAAGATGGACAGAGAAAAAAACACATAAAGAAAGATATAGGGTGAGGAAGAGAGAAAGAATCTGAGAGACAGAGTAGGATAGGCAGAAAGAAGGAAAAAGACAGAGAGACAGTGGAATAGAAAAACAGACTGAGAGACAAAAAAAGAGAGTGTGCATAGACAGAGAGAAATCCAGAGCAGAAGAAACACAGAGAGGCATATAGTGTCAGAGAGAGGGGGAGACATATAAAGAAACAGAACAAGTGGAGGATAGATAGATAGATAGATAGATAGATAGATAGATAGATAGATAGATAGATAGATAGATAGATAGATAGATAGATAGACAGACAGACAGACAGACAGACAGACAGACAGACAGACAGACAGACAGACAGACAGACAGACAGACAGACAGACAGACAGACAGATAGATAGATAGATAGATAGATAGATAGATAGATAGATAGATAGATAAACATGCTTGGCTTTCAGCATGTCATTCCAGCCATGCCCCTCCAGTCTTTGGGATCTACTACAGGAAGAAAAGGGAGCAGGGAAAAGAAAAGGGAGAGGGAGAATTCTTTATGCTTCGAATGAACGGCCTGCGCCATGCAGGTGGCAGTGGTGAAGGGGTGGGTGGGCAAAAAAAGTGGAAAGAGGAACTGCCCAGTGACCATCGGAATAGCTCACCCTCCGGAGGCACCCCCACTGCCGGATGGTCCATAGGAACAAATAGAGGAGGGAGACTGTCCCAGATTGAGGGGTTTACATAATCCTGCTGTTCTGCTCACAGGTTAAAAACAAAGAGGGAACACAGACAACACAGAATTTACACGTTATCACGGCAGTACAAATCTCCAGCAGATCCCACACCTTTAACCAGTCCACATTCCTGCAAAGGAAAAGAATGACATTATGCACTAAAGAGGATTAGCCATGTGCGAGTTGGCTTAAAAAGAAAACGCCAAATTCCTGTGCTATGGAGACTGAATAGAATCTGAGCGAGCGAGAGAGTGAGAGAGCAGCGTCTCCTGGCCTCCATCTGCTTCCTCTGAACAAAAGTGAGCGTGGTTTTAGTGTCACAACATGTCAACAGTCACGTCCAGATCCGTCCTCCTCGGCAAGAGTTAGTGCTATTTATTGTTAGCTGGCAAATATGGGAGAGGGAGGGGTTGAGGGGAACGTGAAAATGCCTGGAAGGGTTCGAGAGATTTGAGAGGTTTGCGTGCCTGCCCCACCTTTGTAGTGCAACCAAAATGGTGTCTACTAACTCAGCTGTGCTGTTTTTAAACTGGTCAGCATTCCTAATCGCTCGATCCGATAGAGCTCGGGAAACAAAGAAAAGCACGTTGCGGTGTAATTAAACAATGCAGCTGCGTTACCGCTAATTATATGATGACACCTAAAGCCAGTCGTGTAATCCGCTCAGCTCCGTTTTGCTTTCAAGTTATAAATATAGCAAAAAAAAAAGCAGCTTGCCTGCCATGTGGTTTATGCAAAAATATCCCATATTAAACAGTTGGATGGGAGACTTTGTTGACGTTGACCCGCTTATCAGCTATAGCCGGAGCCAGAGGACTGATTGCTTATATGAGCTATCGTTCCGATAATAGAAACACTCATGGAGAATTGAAAAGGGCGCGCTCGCCGCCATCTGTTAACAAGATAATATACAAAGAGGAAAATGTAAGCACATTCGCCCCTCGGACGGAGTTCATAATACCGTTCCTTAGCGAGAGCGCTCACAGCAGGTGAGCTGATTCTCATTTTCGTCGCCTACAGCAAATAATCATCTTATTAAAACGATCTGATCCGCTCCAAGTGAAGCGTGGCCCGGTGCCATTACGTCTAAACGGATTAGCGCTTTTAATCACTTTATTTGCATTACCTAGCGCATCTGCCTCGCATCAGCAATATGACGTGTTATGATGTTATGATGACCGACTGTGACTCCTTAACACAAAACAGAGATCAAGAGAGGTTAATGCTAATGAGGCTTTAATTGAAATTTAGTCTAAAAAGCCAGATTCATGTTACTGATTGGTGCTGCAATGTTTAGCAATGCTCAATTAGCACTGATTCCTTTGTTCTGACGGACTTCCCTAACAGCGAAGCTCAATTATCCATTTAGCAGGTTTATTTATATCTTCAATGTGCAATTATATGCATGATATGGCTTTTTTGTTGTTATTTGAAGTATCTCCGAAGTTATTTGGATGGCTAATTCTGGTTGGAGTGTGTGTGAGTGTTTGGGTCAAATATGTTCACTCCCCAAAAAACATCAATTTCTATTTATTTAGTTTAATTAGCACTTTAAATAATTACTTAATAGGTTCAAGAAAAGTCCCTTGCTTTAGTTTTAAATTTTGACACCGAAATTGTTTGTAAAACACAAATCAACCAGTTTAATCAGGACAAGTGGACTGTACGAGGCCCCACATAACACACTAAAGCTACACAATAACAGCTGAACTAGTCAAGATTAGCTCTCTCAAAATTGAAATCAGGGTTAATTATACAATTATTGAGCCAATTGAAGCAAATAATCAGCTCCCTCTCTGTGCGTCTCTCCATCGGAGCAAATAATTTCACAATTATTTTAAATTAAGCAGCTTTTCTTCTTACACTCGAGAATCCAAATAAGGCTTCTAACTTCACTGTGTTCATTTCAGATATAAAAGTGAATCCTATTAAAAAAAAATTCTAATAAAGCAAGAATCATTAATATTATCATCATTACTTTGCATTTGTATGGCTTTTAAATGAAACAAATGAATATCTGTCTGTCTGTCTGTCTGTCTGTCTGTCTGTCTGTCTGTCTGTCTGTCTGTCTGTCTCTATCTATCTATCTATCTATCTATCTATCTATCTATCTATCTATCTATCTATCTATCTATCTATCTATCTATCTATCTATCTATCTATCTATCTATCTATCTATCTATCTATCTACAGTAATCCCCCATTTATCGCCTTGGTTATGTTCCAAACCCGCCCGCGATAAACCAAAAACCGCGATACACGGACACCAACCCAAGAATGTTTTTTTTTTTTTTTTTAAGCCATAAAATCAAAGTTTTTTGGTCTATCGTGCTGTCCGTGTGAGACCGGGAAAATCAGCAAAGCAAATTAGTTATGTGGCAATTACAATTCTGCGATAAACCAGGGGCATGAGATTCGAACCGCGGTAGGAGAGAATTACTGTATATTAATATTTTAGGCAAGATCTAAAGGCAAGATCTATAAAAATGAATTCTCTAGGGGTTTCATAGTTAATGACTTAAGTTCCAGTCATTTAAATATTTACACATCAGAAAAAAAAGTTAATTGATACTGTATTAGTGATTTAATAGGGTCATATTTATGACCTATATTTATAAATATCATACTGTCAGTCAGCAGTGTCAGACTTGATTCTGCTCTTCGCTCGAGTCGATATTACACAAGTGAAATAGGCACAAGTCCAAATTTAGATTTGTGCACAACTGAGATATGTTTGTTTTTGACAACTCCTGCATGACTTTCTATGTAAGTCGCTAATAACATCTGAAATCTGAATATGTAAAAGTACCAACTTCTTTTTAAGCTTAAAATGTGCATTTACCTCAACCTTGAATACATCTTGACACTGCTTTTATATTCATACACTCAACAGTTTGAATGTCCTTCATAACGTGCACCAAATTACATAAAACAAAACCTGACTAGAAATTCTGTCTGTGACCTACAATTGGTCATGCAATAATAATTAATTGATTTTGGTATTTAGTTAGTTCTATTGTAATATGTAGTGTACCATGACTATCTTGTCTATTCAGGTGAAGCCATCAGTTCCGTAGCCTCTGCACAGAGTCTTGGCCTGACCACGACCCTAACAATGAACCGAAACGAAACTGCAAGGTGAGATTACTCGCTCCCACATTCCTAAAGGGTTTTGTTTTCCTCCTACTTCCCTTCTTTTTTAATTACACCTTCTCTCATTGCTCTCTTAGGGCAGTAGTTTTTTTTTTAAAGGTTATCTGCAATGCTGTGTCCTGATGTTAAGAGCACTTACAGCACAATTACTTTTGAAGCGCTATCTTTATTAATGGTCGAGGTATCTGAGGCCAGTGGTTGAGATTGTATCGCTTGAAGGCTGAGGAAGTTTAGACATTATTGCTTCTTCTCTGCTTTGCTGAATAAGGCCTTTTATATCATACACAGCAGAAAAAAGTGCAGTGAGTGACAGCTGGGTGCAAACTGAGACTTATTGGCCATTTGAGACATGATAATCTGAAGTGGAGGGGAACATAGAATGGGAAAGAATACAAAATGTCGTACTGGGAATTATTATTATCCGAATATAAAATGCACGGCATCAGGGCAAATTACTAAGTGATCAGTTTTCCTTATGCTGTCATACATGAGGTACTGTGTGTGTGTCTTAGTGCTAAAGCTGAAAACACCTACCTTGGTTGCAGGTCTTTCCTGTAAAACCAGGGTGACACTTGCACTTGTTGGGTCCGATACAGTCTCCATGCTTGCATCCATGCTGACACAGAGCTAAAGAGATTCCCATACAGACGAAACAAGCGTCAGTTACATTCAACCAAATCTCACACATACAGCAATATTCTGATTCATTACATGCATTACAGCTTTATTAAAAACGGTAAGTGAGACAAAAACAACCATTACAGGGTCAAAACAAACAAGACACGAATCGCACCAGATGCAGAAAAAGTCTTAATTAATATACTTGAAGACAGATAGCTGAATAATAAGCCTGGACCTGTAATATAAAAGTGTTGAAATGCTTAGGAAAGAAGAAAATAATTATTATCAGGCTGCTACAACACTGCCAGATATAAAGAAGAGTTAGTCTTCTCACCCATTGTGTCTTCTTCTAATTACACCACAGCAATTTTCCAAACAAATAAGATTTTTTAACATTAATTAAATACAAGTTTATTCATGAAATTGGTTATCTATTTATAACTAGATTTTATGTTGGGCAAACGAAAAATATTTCATACTACTGCTTAAACAGTTGCTCTCTCTCTCTCTCTCTCTCTCTCTCTCTCTCTTCCTTCTTTTCTCCCTCCCTCCCACTTTGAGGTAATAAAAGAGAGAGAAAAAAAGATAGTCCTGCTGCAAAGAAAGTCCTCTGTCCCAAAGACTTGCCCAAGGCAGAAACCTTAAAATTACTGCTTAACTGTTACAAAGCACCGACTGACACTGGAGACTTCTTCCAAATAAGATAGTAGGTTATCAAAGTGTTATTAAAATTTATATTGTACAGAATAGAACATAAATCTGAGTTTTAACAGTAAAGAGATTACCTTCACTTTTATGTAACGATAAGGATAACTAATAATACATGCTTCTCTCTTTCTCCTTCTCCTTCTCCTTCTCTCTCTCTCTCTCTTTCTCTCTCTCTCTCTCTCTCTGTTATGAAATAGAACTGATTCTGTTCCCTTCTTCTTTACGGCCCTGCCTGACTCATAATAACGCCCTACCTCTAAACGGAATTCTCGTCAATTAAAAACCCACTCATGCTGCCGAGGGTGGTTCCACATGAACAGCCTAAAGATCCATGAGGTTATTGTTAAACTCAAGAACCATGAAGGTGGATTTTGGACTGTATTTGATATACACAGTTTGCTAGAATGGCTTAAAGATAAATTCAGCACGAACAGTTTTTGCATTCAAGTGTCCATCAGTGAACAGCTGTTAACCTCAATAATGATGGATCTGTAATGAATGGACATTCGGTTTCAATTTGAGTCTGGGTCCTCTCAAGTTTTCTTTCTCATAACATTTGCCACTGGTTTGCTCATAAAGGAAAAAATACTGGAAATTCTTACATCATGTACAAAAAAATTTACAGTAAATGATTTATTTTGGATTATATACTATTTAAGAAATACTTGAAAATGTGCTGTTTTACATTGTGATAAATTCAATAATTCGGATAATTTGCCCTGTACTGTTTTCCTTTAGGCTCGAGGCCATACCAAGTGCACGCTATTCTGCACTTTAACTTCACGACTCGTTACAACTAACATTTGGATTGGGACACAGCCCAGCCCAGAGCTGTACCTGGGGAAATAAAACTCTTCTCAAATCTGAAAACAGTGGCATAATGCAAATTTCAGGCGCTGCTACCTCCAAGTCAGTATATGAAGATATATAAAGCGAGCGCTGTGCCGTCCCCCTTGCCAGCCACCGTATGCTTTTCTTTTCAATCAAGGTGCCGCCAGCCACAGCGAGCCGCTTCGTTTTCAAAGCTCTGTTTCACTTGGCAGCCTCCAGCCAAGTCGGACTAATTTCCATTAAAAGCTTCATTAAGTCTGTCATAATATGCTGCTCTGAATGGTGTTAATTATGCCCAGTGTGGGGACAAAAAGACAGACATTAGGGACAATAAGGGACAGGGGTGTCAGACACCTCCATCTGCCCCAAATACACACGCACAAACACAATATCACACCAGATCACACATACACAGCAAGCAAAGATAGCTGTCTGAATAATCAGATAAATGAACGTCTTCACAGTGGTGTTCTGTCAATGAATTCAGCATTGGATCCAAAAACAAACAACACTTCTGATAACACCAAAGCTAGTAATGACTTCAGGCAGTGTCCATTGATTCAGTGCTCCAATATGCATGCCTTTAGCGTTTTCAAATTTGAATGATAAATGATAGCTGCCAAGTACATGGGTGAGTGATATGGCAGAACATGAACATAATGTCTGGAAGCTCACTGAGTAAGACATTTAACTTCTTATCAAAAACTAATGAGTTTGAATCCCAGCACCACCAATCTACCACTGCTGGGCCCCTAAGTAAGACTCATAACTCTCAGTGTCTCAGCTACATAAATAAGATCATTAGAAGTTGTTCTGAATGGTGTAGGGGTGATTCTGAAGGAAGAGTACAGTAAGAGTGTAGTGGAGGTGAAGAGAGTTTCTGATAGGGTGATGATCGTGAAGGTGGAAGTTGAAGGGATGATGATAAATGTCATCAGTGCCTATGCTCCACAAGTTGGCTGTGAGATGGAGGAGAAAGAAAGATTCTGGAGTGAATTAGATGAAGTGGTAGATGGTGTACCTAGGAAAGAACGATTGGTGATTGGGGCAGACTTTAATGGGCATGTAGGTGAAGGGAACAGAGGTGATGAGGAGGTGATGGGTAGGTATGGTTTTAAGGAGAGGAATGTGGAAGGGCAGATGGTGGTAGATTTTGCTAAAAGGATGGAAATGGCAGTGGTGAACACGTATTTTATGAAGAAGGAGGATCATAGGGTGACGTATAAGAGTGGAGGAAGGTGCACACAGGTGGATTATGTTCTGTGTAGGAGATGCAAGCTGAAGGAGATTGGAGACTGTAAGGTGTTGGCGGGGGACAGTGTAGCTAGACAGCATCGGATGGTGGTCTGTAGGATGGTTTTGGAGGCGAAGAAGAAGAGGAGGAAAGTAAGGTTTGAAAGAAGAATAAGATGGTGGAAACTGAAGGAGGAAGAGTGTAGTGTGAGGTTCAGGGAAGAGGTCAGACAGGGGCTTGGTGGTGGTGAAGAGGTGCCGGATGATTGGGCAACTACTGCAGGAGTGATGAGGGAGGCAGCTAGAAAAGTACTTGGTGTGACATCTGGAAATAGAAAGCAAAACAAGGAGACGTGGTGGTGGAATGAGGAAGTGCAGGAGAGCATTAGGGGAAAGAGGTTGGCAAAACAGAAGTGGGATCGACAGAGTGATGAGAAAAGTAGGCAGAAGTACAAGGAGATGCGGCAGCAGGTTAAAAGGGATGTGGCGAAAGCCAAGGAAAAGGCATATGAGGAACTGTATAAGAGGTTGGACACTAAGGAAGGAGAAAAGGATTTATATCGATTGGCCAAGCAGAGGGACCGAGCTGGGAAGGATGTACTGCAAGTTAGAGCAATAAAGGATGGAGAGGGAAATGTGTTGACTAGTGAGGAGAGTGTGTTGAGAAGATGGAGGGAGTATTTTGAGCAGCTGATGAATGAGGAAAATCAGAGAGAGAGAAGGTTGGAGGATGTGGAGTTGGTGAAGCAGGATGTAGATAGGATTAGTAAGGAGGAAGTGAGAGCAGCGATTAAGAGGATAAAGAATGGAAAGTCGGTTGGACCAGATGACATACCGGTAGAAGCGTGGAGATGTTTAGGAGAGATGGCAGTGGAGTTTTTAACCAGATTGTTTAACAGGATTCTGGAAGGGGAGAGGATGCCTGAGGAATGGAGAAGGAGTGTGCTGGTACTGATCTTTAAGCATAAGGGAGATGTGCAGACCTGCAGTAACTACAGGGGAATTAAGTTGATCAGTCACACCATGAAGTTATGGGAAAGAGTAGTGGAAGCCAGGCTGAGAGAAGAGGTGACCATCTGTGAGCAACAGTATGGTTTCATGCCGAGGAAGAGCACCACAGATGCCTTATTTGCTTTGAGGATGTTGATGGAGAAGTATAGAGAAGGACAGAAGGAGCTGCATTGTGTATTTGTGGATTTAGAGAAAGCGAACGACATGGTGCCGAGAGAGGAGTTGTGGTATTGTATAAGGAAGTCAGGTGTGTCAGAGAAGTATGTGAGGGTGGTGCAGGACATGTATGAGGACAGTGTGACGGCAGTAAAGTGTGCAGTAGGTACGACAGACTGGTTCAGGGTGAAGGTTGGACTGCATCAAGGATCGGCCCTGAGCCCTTTCCTGTTTGCAGTGGTGATGGACTGGTTGACGGACGAGGTCAGACAGGAGTCTCCCTGGACTATGATGTTTGCAGATGATATTGTGATTTGTGGTGAGAGTAGAGAGCAGGTTGAGAAGAGCCTGGAGAGGTGGAGATATGCGCTGGAGAGAAGGGGAATGAAAGTCAGTAGGAGTAAGACAGAGTACATGTGTGTGAATGAGAGGGAGGGCAGTGGAGTGGTGCGGTTGCAGGGAGAAGAGGTGGAGAAGGTAGAGGAGTTGAGATACCTGGGGTCAACAGTGCAAAGTAATAGAGAGTGTGTTAGGGAAGTAAAGAAAAGAGTGCAGGCAGGGTGGAGTGGGTGGAGAAGAGTGATAGCAGGAGTGATTTGTGATAGAAGAGTATCTGCAAGAATGAAAGGGAAAGTTTATAGGACTGTGGTGAGACCTGCGATGTTGTATGGATTAGAGACAGTGGCATTGAGTAAAAGACAGGAGGTGGAGCTGGAGGTAGCAGAGCTGAAGATGTTGAGGTTTTCGTTGGGAGTGACGAGGATGGACAAGATTAGAAATGAGTTTATTAGAGGGACAGCACATGTAGGATGTTTTGGTGACAAGGTGAGGGAGGCGAGATTGAGATGGTTTTGGACATGTGCAGAGAAGGGACATGAATTATATTGGTAGAAAAATGCTGAAGATGGAGCCACCAGGTAGGAGGAAAAGAGGAAGGCCAAGGAGGAGGTTCATGGATGTGGTGAGGGAAGACATGCAGGTAGTTGGTGTAAAAGAGGCAGATATAGAGGACAGGGTGGTATGGAGACGGATGATCCGCTGTGGCGACCCCTAATGGGAGCAGCCGAAAGAAGAAGAAGAAGAAGAAGAAGAAGAAGAAGAAGAAGAAGAAGAAGAAGTTGTTCTGAATAAGAGGTCCATAATAATTTTACTTGCTTGAAGACATTTGATACACATAATTTAAATTATTAAAGGAGTTTCAATTGGATTTATATGTAACTCATAATAATAAAGGAGGAAAAGATTTAAAAAAAAAAAGATAATATAATGATACTCCATTCAGGCTCTTGACATTACTAATAAGATCATCCGTCCTTGGTCCTTTACATCTGCCTCTTTCAAATGAACCACATGCATGTCTTCCCTCAATACATCCATAAACCATTTCCTTGGCCTTCCTCTTTCCCTCCTGCATGGCAGCTCCATCCTCAGCATTCTTCTATCAATATACCCCATGTCTCTCCTCTGCACTCACTCTCGAAGATACTCTTCAATTACAAATCACTCCTGCTATCACTCTTCTCCACCCACTCCACCCTGCCTGCACTCTTTTCTTTACTTCTCTAACACACTCTCCATTACTTTGCACTGTTGACCCCAGGTACCTCAACTCCTCTACCTTCTCCACCTCTTCTCCCTGCAACCGCACCACTCCACTGCCCTCCCTCTCATTCACACACATGTACTCTGTCTTACTCCTACTGACTTTCATTCCCCTTCTCTCCAGCACGTACCTCCACCTCTCCAGGCTCTTCTCCACTTGCTCCCTACTCTCACCACAAATCACAATATCAACAAATGGATTAACTAACTAACCAACAAAAATAAATTTTTTATGCACCCAAATCCAGCTGCTATATTTTACAGTTTACAGTATAAATGATAAAGTCAACAATTAAACGCACTGCTAAACTACAAAGAAATAAATGAAGGCTACTTTTCTTTTAATAAAGTCTCATAAAGGGCTACAATTCATAAACTCGTATGGCGATAAACAGAACAAATAAAGTAGACTATTAAAATATATTGTGCAGTCTGCATATTGATTAGTCTGGACCTTTCCATTATAAGTGGTATGTCAAACCTGTAGTGAAAGAGGGTCATGTTTTCTCTTATAAAGTTTAATTTACATTATTCCACTGGGATTTTTCTCATTATCCAAATATTTTAGCACTAGATCACATAGCAGATACATTCTGAATGGGATGCCAGTTTATCACAGGAAACCATTCACAGCAGTTTAGCATTGTCAGTTTGTGGGAGGAAACGGGAAAATCCCAGAGGGAACCCATACAGACACAAAAGAACAGAAACTCCACATGGATAGTAACCTGAGCTCAGGATTGAACCTGAGACCCTGAAACTATGTTCGACAGTGATACGCTGTAAGCGTGAACGACTGCCGCTGTGTAATTATTTGGTCAGTGATTAAGAGGCCGAGAATTTGCGAGCACGCTTTGGAAATGAAAACACCGGACACGCCATCTGCGGCATGTTCAAAAGAACTCCTCCGATAAGATTAGTTTTACCTTAGCAATCACAACACAACCTTTACATCGCTTTAAAAGCTGCACTGTAAAAGTCACTCGATCAAACTTTTCTCGAGTTAAACCGCATTCGGTGGTAGAGCCAAACACAGCGAGCGCTTGTGCTTCGACATTGAAACGTTATCCAGGTCAGTGATTTATCTGGTCCGACGGGCAGCTATCAAACCCGATGAAATCATGGATTAATCTGTAGGACGTGCCACCTGATCATGTGATGAGGTTATATTTGTAAGCACCGGAGGAGCAGAAATAGCTTATGGAATGAGCTGTGATTAAGAGGAAACCTATCCTCAGTGCATGGCTCAGAAAAAAGCCGGCTCTTGGCACGCACAAGCCTCAGGCAAACGGTGCCAAGGAAAATACCCTGTATAGACTAACCACATCAAAACCTTCCTACGTCTCTGCAAGTGCCTCACATACTTCCTGAAGCTTCACTACCCATGTAACTCCGGTAACAGTTTACGTTAACCTTGGGTCACAGGGCTGAATCAACCATGTCATCGAAAAGAGCTCATATACTGAGTCACTATTGCAGGGTCTAAGAGTGTGTAAGCACTAAATACAACACTAGACAATAATTCGATAAATGAAAGACTGATTTTCGACGAACAGAATTATTTATAAGGCACGGTATGTTCAATTTAAAAAAACGAAAAAGGTCAAGAATAAAGCCTTAATGCCCGCTGAGATGTAACCATGGCAACCATTATAACAGGTTTGCCTGTTGATATGTGAGAAAGTTGGCTAGGCATAACAACAAAGACTTGCTATTTCAAAAATGAGGAAGTACAATATCTACAAAGCCTGCACCTTGAATGCTTGAATAGCCCACTATGGATCTTCAATGTGCCTGAAGCTCCACTTTATTAATTTCTGTACAATGCAGAATCATTGGCACCCTTGGTATTAGGTAAGATGAACGACACGTACAAAATGTTCAGCACGTATGATGATTAATGTTACGGCTTGAACACACCAGACAGGTATATAGTGTCATTTCAAATTATTTCAACTGCCTTTACTGGGGTGTCCACTGCACTCTGCAAAATACTATTACAAATGATTGGCCCACCACACTATTAACATTAATGCATAATATAAGAGCATCGTTTTGGTGAGTTCATGTGTCAAATTCGCCTCAAATTTATTTTAAACTTTCTTTATTATGGTTCTGATTGTTCATTTATTGATTCATTCATTTTCTCCCGCTTATCCGTAATTCGGGTCGCGGGGGCAGCAGTCTGAAAAGGGCCCCGCCTTCAACTGCTGCCCATCCTCACAGCACCGTCCCTTACGGTCCCTCCTACAGGTGGTGAGCCCACGGGAAGGCGGCCCCACGTCACTCCTACGTCACGGACCTTGATATTTCCCTAGTAAGGGACCCCCGGAGCATAGAGGGTTAAGGGCCTTGCTCAAGGGTCCAAGAGTGGCAGCTTGGCGATACCGGGGCTTGAACCCCAGACCTTCCGATCGACAACCCAGCGCCTTAACCACTGGAGCCACCACTCCCCCTAATTGTTCTGATTGTTCTGATTGTGTTATGTGATTTTAACTGTTTATGTATTTTCTTCTAATTGTTCTAATAACTATAAATCCTTTGGTTTATTCCTGACATTTTTAAGACAATCTGTTGAGATTTATGTATTTAATTATTTATTTGGTTACCTCATGCTATAATCAATAGTGGCTCCCTGGTCAGCATAACCGCTTTGACAAATGTCATATCAAGCCCTTCATGAAGCTTCTATAGACTTACAAATGTCATGGTGAAGTGCGTAACATTTTATGAGCAAACGGGATACACTTTATATTAGGTCACACCAGAGAACTTACCCTGTTATGCATTATTACATACGGTTACCATTAACACATCAAAGCATTGCGTTATAACGTGTGAATTTAACACACTCATTAAGTAAAACTAGATACTGCGGTGAGACTATAAGAACAAACTTGCAATAGCAATAAAAGCACTTTGATAATGTCTTTATGACAGTCTAATCTAGCCTTGGTTCTTGAATGTGTTACCAGTAGTTTGCCAGTTGATGTAAAATCTTTGTATTTACATTCATGAAGATGTCTTTTGATTGTAGACTTTTATAATGGTGTACACACAAGATCTTCCACCCTAACCCATATCATCATAGAGCTCATTTTGTGCATCATGTCATGATGGAACAAGTTTAGTTCTCCTAGTTTAAAATTTAGCTCAAGTCTAGGAGTTGGCAGACAAACGTTACATACAAGACTTTTCCAGCCATGTGTCCAAATACTTTTGCACATATATTGTATGTAACGTTTGTCTGCTGTATTTATGCCATACCGATTTTTCCCTCTGGACTTGAGCTGAATTTCAATGACATTTACTCTATGTTCTGTATATGTTGCTATGAAAACTTCTAATTAATATTATACATATGTCGAAGAGATTTTTTTCCTCATGCGCTTGTTCTTTATGCACGCGATGCATATGTGTGCGTTATGAATCCGTCATCTAACCTTTGTTCACTTGATAGAAAACCTTATATTGGAGACTTATTAAGAACGGACAGTGTTGATTTGGACAGAATCCCGCTCCACATGCACAGCAGTGCAAACAGAGGCTGCGGCAGCAGCAGGTGGAAAATGTTCACAGTAAATCAGCATGTGCACCGAGCACGAGTAAGAGCTATAAATAAACAGTAAGTGAGGATCCAGAGGATGGGCTCTTTACATAAAAAAAAAAGAAAAGAAAATGGCAGAGATGACTGCATAAAGGAAACGTATGATGCTAACCTTTGGCTTGGCACCTTATCCCGATTACGCTGTTGGTTAGGGCGTAGAGAGCTGCAAAACAAACGGCCAACAAAAAATGGAGGGGATGGGAGGGGAGGGAAAGGGAGGGGAATATAAGCTGAAAACATGACATGGGAGCCATGCCGTGAAGGACATGCGTTTTTAACAGCACATTATACAAGATGAGAAAATTGCACACAAACACTCACAGGCACTCACACATACATACACACGGTTTCTCACATTTCATTTGGTGCAAGAGCAAGAATGTCAGGTACGCAGTGCAGCGAGAGAACAGCTTCATTATGGGATTAAAAAGGGTGTTTGAGCCTTGATAACCCAAGCACCTCATTAAAATGTACAAATCCTGCCACGCACAAATATATCGAGCCAAGAAACGTAAGCACATTCTGTTCGGCCTGAGATTAAAAATATTGAAGTACAACAGAGAAACCCAAATCGGTGCCAGAAACACAATAAGTCTACATCGAGCCAGCACCGAGATAAGCAATGTCTCCTAGTGATTTATCGTTTATTAAGCTTTTGGTTTAAATAACGGCATTAGGTTTTCAGCACAGTATGTTTCCACATAATATGGCACTTAAATGAGGCGATACAAAAAAAAAAAAAAAAAACACACACACACTCAAGCATGCACGATGTGTTTCTATGGGAAATCGTTAAATATTCTCTGACTGTACTTATACAGTGCTTCACAAATACCGGGTTGCAAAATTGGGATCCAGTGACCAATAGGGACCCATGAAGCATAATCAAAGTGTCTCCACATTTCGAATTTTGTTAAAGTCATTAAAATTACGACAGACTATTATTAAAACTATTATAATTATTGAGCGACTTCATACTTTACTGGCCACTTACATTGTCGCATTTAATCCAAACCGTAATCGTTCGAAAACTATAAATAATGTATATTTGGATGTTCTTAGAATAAAGAATACACTAATAATAATAAAAAGTTGTATAAAATACTTTGAATATACTGTACATATTTAATTGTGCTTCATATTTTATGTAATAAATGTGACACTCAGGGTATGTCAACATTCAGAAAGAAAGCATTCAGAAAAATAAGTAAAATAGCTTTTTTTTCTAAACATTTGCACTATTCAAATTGGCTCTATGGTACATCCTTGGTGTTGAAACCAAGCAGGTTTTTTTTAATAATATCGAAAAAAATTATCTGCCTTATTGGTTCTTTTCTAAACATAATAATTGTTTTTATTAAACATTTTAATACTTTATATAATATATAATATACTGTATGATGACTTTCCAAACTCATGAAACACCTTTTCTCTGCAAACACAATCAGGCTTTGCAGGTCACTCTGTAAAGAGGTTAGGGTAAAATATTGTAGGTATTTTCAAAATTCTTTTGAGAATGCCAGTGTTTTTAAAAATACCCACATTACCACACTATCTTGTATTGGCAAGTGACTTGAAATGGGTAGATTATTGATTAGATATTCTTCTTATTCAAATAGTTTTAAGTTAAAGGTTAGTGTAGTCCAAATACGCTTGTCCAAGATACAAATCTGTTAACTTAAAAAGCACTCGAGTGAAGAGTTGATACATTTCCATTTATATTTGTGGCATTTCATGGATGCCCTTATACAAAGACTTAAAAAAGAGCTTTGAAGTCTATAGCAAAAACTACATTTATTGCATTTGGCAAACCTCCTCATCCAGAGTGACTTACATGTTATATAACTAAGCAACTGAGGGTTATGAGTTTTACTTAAGGACTCAGCAGTGGCAGCTTGGTGATGCAGGGTTTTTAACTCATGACCTTTCTATCCGAAGTCAAACATCCTAACTACCGAGCTACCACTTCCCAAATACATCCTGATACTGGTTCATTAGGACACAGAATAATTTTGTTTTTTTATACTGTGGAATCTGTGCTAAGGATTTGGAGTCTATTCCAGGAACACTAGGTGTGAGGTGGAAATATACTCTGGATGAATGGTGTACCATGAATGCACCCACTCACATTAGGGGCAATTTAGTGTAAGCATTTCACCTAGCTGCATGAAGGATGGCAAGAAAAGTGTTAGGAAAACAAAGAAAACCAAACAGAACAACAAATTATCTATAAATTCCACAAAAAGACTTGCAACTATGAACAGTTGATAAACTCAACAATGTCCATCACTGTTAAGGTTATCAACCCTAATGTCCTATAATGAATGGACTTACACCATCACCCAGAAAACATATTCTTTTTTGATTCTAGTTCCTCACATGGTTTTGTTTTCACTTTATCTCAGGGAGTTTTGCCCTCACCACTTTCTCACTCATCATGGTTCTTTAAAAGCTGCTTTGTGACA
This sequence comes from Silurus aristotelis, assembly GCF_946808225.1. Taxonomy (NCBI): domain Eukaryota; kingdom Metazoa; phylum Chordata; class Actinopteri; order Siluriformes; family Siluridae; genus Silurus; species Silurus aristotelis. Next base: position 28,486,853 of record NC_139577.1, on the reverse strand, counting down.
GTGTTCTTTATCATACAAAAAAATGAACTGATCCGAATACGGAGAGAACAAGCAAAACTCCAAACAGTCAGTAACTCAAGCTCAGGACCAAACCAGTGACATGTACGGTGGCAACTCTCTTCATGCAATCAATAATCTGTCACATGGTATTGCATGTAGGGTTGGAAACTTTCCATAGGAATTAATGGGAATATACATTTTATTGTCAAAGTATTCACTCACCCTTCCAAATTATTGAATTCAGGTGTTCCAATCACTTCCATAGTTACATAACATCAAGCACCTTTGTGAAAGAATTGGTCGCTCACAGGAGCTCAGTGAACTCCAGCGTGATAGGATGCCACCTGTGCAAGTCCAGTTGTGAGATTTCCTCGCTATTAAATAATCCACAGTCAATTGTTAGTGGTATCATAACATAAAGTGGAAGTGATTGGGAACGACAGTAACTCAGCCACAAAGTGTTAGACCATGTAAAATGTAAAATAGACACATAGTGCACAGAGGTCATCAACTTTCTGCAGAGTCAATAGCTACAGACCTCCACGCTTCGTGTAGCCTTCAGATTAGCTCAAGAACAGTGTGTAGAGAGGTTCATGGAATGGGTTTCCATTGTCAAGCAGCTGCATCCAAGCCTTACATCACCAAGTGCAATGTAAAGCATCGGATGCAGTGGTGTAAAACACACCGCTGCTGGACTCTAGAGCAGTGGAGACCCGTTCTCTGGAGTGACGAATCACGCTTCACTGACTGGCAATTAAATGGACGAATCTAAGTTTTTTTTAGGTTGCCAGGAGAAGGGTACTTGTCTGACTGCATTGTGCCAAGTGTAAAGTTTGATGGAGGGGGGATTATAATGTGGGCTTGTTTTTTAGGAGTTGGGTTTCGGTCCCTTAGTTCCAGTGACAATTCGGCCCGTTCCTGTTCCTACATGAATGCGCACCAGTGTACAAAACAAGGCCCATAAAGACATGGATGAGTGAGTTAAGTGTGAAAGAACCTGGCTGGCCTGCACTGAGTTCTGACCTTAACCTGATAGAACACCTTTGGGATAAATTAGAGCGGAGACTGCAATCCAGGTCTTCTCGTCCAACATCAGCGTCTGACCTCACAGATGCGCTACTGGAAGAATGGTCAGAAATTCCCATGAACACACTCCTAAATCCTGTGGAAAGCCTTCCCAGAAGAGTTGAAGCTGTTCTAGCTGCAAATAGCCAACATCATATTAAACCCTATGGATTAAGAATCGGGTGTTACTCAAATTCATTTGCTTATAAAGGCAGATGAGCGAATGCTTTTTGCATTATAGTGTATATTAACAGGAGATAATGGAAATAAACTGGAAAATGTACAAAATTGCAGGATAAAATTGGTTAAAACAAACAGATCAAATGCAATTTTAGTTAAAACTCTACCCTGCACATTCATCAATCACATGTACACAGCACACTTACTGCAGGGGTACTGAGGCCACACCCCCTACATGCACTGTGCATTCATCCATAACACAACACATCATTACTTGAATCCTGCACACAAAATAATGCAAAAATATGTCCATCTTGGCGAGTATTTACATAAATTATATAAATATTACATAAGCTACTGTGCAACAAAATTATACTAACAATTAAATCGAAGTCAAAAATGTCATTTTTTAAATCTTTATTATTTAGCTTTATGCACATTAGCTTAAGGCCAAACAAAAAGTTTATATTTATGTTTGTATATGATAAGGTTTATATATATTTTTTTTAATTTTGAATTAATTCCCATAAATTCCTTGTAAGTTTCCAACTCTGCATATTTCCACAATTTCCCATATAAAGTTCCCATGCCAAGTTTCTGGCAAGTTTAAGAAAATGTTCCACCCCTTTGCAACCCTAATCACATGTTCACTTGAGTTTACACACGAGTTTCAAGGTCAAATGTCTTTTTTTCACTCACATCATCTGTCATTTTTCTTTAAGGCGTTTGGCTGCTCTATTATTAGGATATTGATCCTGTATGCTTTCACGCATAAAGTAATTCGCTTTCATTTATGACTATGTGCGCAGCTTTCAGTATATCCACTCAGACGTGTTTGTGTATTATGTTGCCAATTAAAAGTTTAAATCTGATTCGGGCTTCTTTGTAGTCTTATCAGGAACTAAGCAGGCAGAAAGGGCCTTTTCTACAGATTCAAATCCTCCTGGCTTTCAGGATCTGCCAGTGGGATCAAAGCAGTAGAGCGTGTCAGAGAGAGAGTTAATACGAGCTTAATCTTTCCAGCGTAAATCTAATCGCATGTGGAGGGAGAGGGAGAGGGAGAGCGAGAGAGAGAGAGAGAGAGAGAGAGAGAGAGAGAGAGAGAGAGAGAGAGAGAGAGAGAGCGAGAGAGGAATAGAGACAGAGACACAGAGAAAGCAATAGAGAGAAAGAGAGATAAACACAGAGTTATAGAAAGACACAAAGGGTGAGAGCGAAACAGAGACCGAGAGCAACATAAAAAAGACATAAAGAAAGAACAAAGAAAAACACAGAGTGATACAGTATGTATGATACCGACTGAAAGTAATATTGTCACAGTCACTCAAAGACAGATTGAAAGAGAGAGAAAAAAGAGAAAGAATTGTGGAGAAAGCAAGATATAGACATAGAAAGTCAGACGTACATATGCAGAGATGTGGGAGACAAATACAAATAGAGAGAAAGAGATTGTCCAAATTTACAGAGTGCAAGTGGAATTAAACAGTGCAAGTATAGTGCATTTAAGAAATGAACGTATTCGGACTAGATATAAAGATGCGCTGCACACATTTTGACTCCACATTCATCAAACATTAGATCACTTACTGTAAAACACTAACCATACACACCTGGTAACATCTAACAGCACCAAGCTCCATACTGTAAAGCTGATTAGTTATACTGAGGAGATAATTACCCTGAGTTTAAACACCTGCGCGTAATAATTACTCACACTGCTTATACAAGACTATAATATAATTCAGAAAGGTCTAGGAACTATCCACATTTATATATGTTGTTCCCCCCCAAAAAAAGGTTGAAACTGTGCTGTGGGAAATTTAATAAAACATGCTCACAAATTTGCTAGAAGTCAACACGTGAGGTGACACTAATTTCCATATTCACTTACATTTATGGATTTTGGCAGACACCCTTATCCAGAGCGACTTACAACTGAGCAGTTGAGGGTTGAGGGCCTTGCTCAAGGGCCCAGCAGTGGTCATGCTGGGATTTGAACTAGTGATCCTCCAAACCAAAGACTAATGAGCTACCACCTCCCGTAAAACAAATACACGTATGGCACTTGGCAGACGCTTTTATCCAGAATGACTATACCTACCTTTTTTATATAACTAAAGCAGTGGGTGAGGGTTAAGGGCTGGTACTGGGGTTTGAACTCATGACCTTCCGATCAGAAGTTCATGAGCTTAATCACTGGGCCATTACTCAGGAAACAATAGTGGCTAATGGTGACAATCAGTGATTGAGCATTGGGAACAATGGTGATTAGTGATTAGTAATTGGTAATTGAAAATCATGGTGATAAATGATTCGTCATTAGAAATAAATGTTAAATAAAAATAAATAATAAAGACAATCATTAGTTGGTCATTGTAGACATGATGACTTGGTACTAAGTGGTAGACAATGGTGGGCAGAGATTGGATTTTTTTCAACAAAGGTAATCAGTAAGTCAGTGAGTGATCACTGATAGACAATGGTGATCAGTAATTGGTAGACAATGGAGATCAGTGATTGGACATTGAGAATAATGGTGATCAGTGATGTAGCATTAGGAATAAGGATGATCAGTGATTGGTCATTAGGAATAATGGTGACCAGTATTTAGTTGTTGTGGACAATTGTGTCAGCAAAATGTGAAAAAAAGACCTGCTCCTGTTTTAAAAAAGTAATTTCAGCCTTTGTTCCTTAGAGTTCTATTACCTAATTTATTATTTTTATATGTGACTACATGTTTAGTTCCTGTTCCTCTGTTGGATTACAACACCTACAAGAACTACAACCTCCCCAACTTATTAAAATGTCCTGCAAAAATCAACCAAATCTGAAATCAAAATGAACCTTGGGAAATAAGTTTCATCATTTCTAAATATGTCCAAGTATTTCTAGTGAAATGTACATCTATAACGCCAATGCAGAATGCTTGATGAAAGAAAAATTCTCATTCGCACATAATGATCGAAATGTTGTGCGGCGCAGCCAAAATAATCGCTCAATTGTGAAGCCAAATCTGGTGTAAAGATAAATTGAATTTTGACCACTTTTGGTGATTTGAAGCACAAAAATTATACAGAATTGCACATTTTTTGTGCATTTAAGAATGAAAAAAGACAAAAATAATCATACAAAGAGAGACAGAGAGAAAAAGATTACAGATCAGGAGGAGAGAAACAAGAGACAGAACAAAAAAACCCTTCATCAGCTCTGATTATGTTAAGGGTGAAGCTTTGCCCTCCAGAATCCAGATGTTCTGGGATATAAAATACCTCTTTGTATCATCCTGTAGCTACTGAACTGAACAGTGCCAGTATTTGGCTCTGGCTCTCTCCTTGTTTGGGTGTGGTGCACAGAGCAGGCCTGTACGCCAGCTCAATGTGGAGCACTTTCCCCTTCAAGACCTGTCTCCTCTGCCAGGCTTTTATAAGGATCTTCTCCCACTTCACTTCAGGATGTCCCCAGGAGTGTAAGAATGTGACGGATGATGAGAAAAGCTGAAATGCTGCAATCAGGGAAAGACAGAGTTCCTGCTGTCCCTTTCATTCACCCTTATCCTGCTTCTTCTCTCTTCTCCAGCCAGTTTCAATTATTGCCGAGTACGTGACGGGCCTATGATTGCACACTAGCTGTGATTGGGGACACAATAACCTTGAGGTTGAGGTTTTAGGCATGTTCCCCTGGAGAATCCAGAATCTTTTTCAGGAAAGAAAACATTTTCAGGACCCTTGTAAAACAAATATAAACATTTCTACCTGCACTGTAAACAAACCTAAAGAATATTTGCATATTAAGAGAGAAAAATCGTTGTTCTTCATATTAAAAACCTACCTACAGATCCAGTTTTCCTGACGAAATCCGAAGCAAACTATAAGCAAATAATCATTCTTAAAATGCAATACAAGAACTATGCAAAGCATAACAGTATAAAAAACCTGACTACATTTTCTAGGTTCATGAAAAGGTAATATACAAAAAGAAAAATCTGGAACATCCAGTAATAAGGCTTCTGGTTATGACCTTAATATCCGCATGTTTTAAATAGGTTTCTCTGTTAAAAAAAAAAAAAAAACACAAAAATCCCTGGGTTCCTAACAAAATTAAGATTAAAGGTAAGAAATTGCCCTGTGCCTTCTAACAAGGAAATAAATATCTGACTCTGGAAAACATACTATTATAAGCAAATTTAAAATTCATACAAGGTTTCAGAAGTAAAAAAGTTACAAAAAGTTCAGGAACTAAACCCAATGAAATAAAATCCTCTGTCAGCATAAGCTACCTGACATTTTTAAGATTTTAGCCACAGATTTTTTGTTTGTGAGCTCGGCTTCCATTTTTACTATAAGAACCTTTTCAAGAACCTATGATTTTATAAGATTGCTAACACTGGAGGAAAGAGGATTTTAGTTCCTGGGCTGTATAACCAAAGACCTTTCAGCATATTTTCTAATAGAGGAACCTTTTAAAAAAAATATGGATTTTATGTTTTCTTCTACTGAAGCAGACTGGGGATTATTTTTTTGTTATTGGGCTGTAAGTTTGCTCACTTTGCCAGTTCTTTCTAGAACCAGTTTGTAGCTTTTGGAATATAGTTTCAGAGCTTGTTAGTGCCTTTTCAATTCAGATTTGATTCTGTTATAAAAACCTTTTAGTCGTTTTTCCCCAAAAGAGCATTTTCAAAAATAAAGGAAATTAAGGAATCTTTTTTTACAGCAGGAAGACAAGTAACATGACAAAACAGCCAGGAATGTCAACATTTCCCTCAGATCTATTGGCAAATTACTATGAAAACAAATACTGTAATTACACTTAGCATCAACCACAAACTATTTTTTGTTTCACCAACCATACGGAGAAATGTCAGGCTTGGGTTCAGTGGTGTGCAAATGTCCTCTTATAAAGTTTAAATGCCACCGGTCTCAGCCGTTCATGTTGAATCTTTTCATAAACACCACATTTGTGTTGAAAAAGCACCAGAGGAAATGTGAGAGACATGTTCACACTTACTCACTCATTCGCACTCATTCAATACAAAAATCACAGGTATGCCCCCATGCTTCGTTTCATCCCGCTTCATGTGTGATTACGTGACAGGAGGCACATAAACTAAACGAGATAAGAGCGACTTGCGGCTCGGTGCACAGACGTCTCAGACACCATGGGGTTAGGGGGGGGGGGGGCATTAGCCGATTACTTACATCTCCATGAGTTGATTTGTGAGTCAAGCAGCTTTCTTCTTGAGCAAATCCTGATCTATAGTGCTCCCCACAGCAGAAGCAACAGCTGGAATATCATGCGTACAAGCCATGCAGAGAACGCTGTGCATTTGTCAGGCTGCCAGCCACACTCAGCTCGCTAATAATATCCTCGCACGCCTTCCGAACGCAATTACACCAGAGCGCGAGGCTATTTTGATCTCACCATAAGCCTAAATGTTTAGGCTGGGGAAACATGCCTTAAGTTTATTGGATCTGTGCAGAACATGCAGCAGTGGACAAATAAAACATGCTAATGGTGTTAATGCAAGCACTCCTATCTCATCATCTAAATGCTCTGAATGGACTTGATGAACTGAGCGCTTCTGTATGCGAAAAAAATATTTTGTGAGGATGTAAATGGGTGGTTTTTGGGGGGGTTTTTTGGGTAGAAAGAGAGCGCAAGCTCATCACTGTGAGTACAAGAAGAGAGGAGATCATGAGTATCATGGCTCATTGGCCATCTACACTGATTACGCATTCATTTGAAAGGTATTCAGTCTGAAGATCGTTCTTATTAGTGGTGTAGGATCATTCAGGGAACTGTACTCCGGACGATATCCAGGAAATGGAGTGTGTTATATCGCGGCTCGCCCTGGTTTTACATCAATTAACACCTCATTAATTAAAAAAAAGGAAGATTAAGTCACTTGAGCTGGGAAGTGGGCTTCCCTTGCAAAGTGTGTATTTAAATAAGGAATAAAACACAATGGAATGGGAAGTTAGGAAAATAATCAACAAGAGAGTGCCATTTGATTATAATTATATGTCCCAGAGTGCTCTGTTCCTCTTATACCACAGCAAATAGTTGACATAAACTGATGTTTTATCAATTTATAGTATCATTTAATGTTGTGTAACGTCTATAAGACATGTTCCTGTTATCATTTACATTATAGTATCTATAAACATCTGTTTCCTCACCAGCCTCTTGGTCTTTTCTTTTAAAGTTAATAAAGCAAAAACTAGCCTGTCAATGGTACCATTAAGTGCAATGAGATTTTGAAATGGTTTTACCGCTGACAAACCAGTGAAACTGGAGACTCCTTCCGACATGCTAAATACAGTAAACAATACAGTAATCCTTACATAGAGCTGTACTATATCACTATTTACGTGAAACAAAACAGAATATAATCTAGTCGTATAGTATATCGTGATACTATAATATTGGTGAGGTTCAAACTTAAAAAGTAAAACTAATCAGCCTTTTTCTTTTGGCCCATGTAAACGTGGAATAAACAAAAATACTGAAGTATTTTCAAATGTGTGTTAAAATCAGTGCCTGTGTGCTGTACCTGATGTGAGGCACACTCACTTCTGAACCAGTTCTAAAGCATATTGTGTGTTTTTAAGGCAGAGGCATAACCAAAATTTTCATTTACATTTACAGCATTTTGCAGAGGTTCTTATTCAGTGTAACCTACAATTGAGCCGTTAGGTTTAAAGGCCCTTGCTAAAGGTTGGTGGTGCTGGGATTACAACTCACAACCTTAAAACCAAATTTATTTTCGATGTACAAGAAAATATAGAAAACAAAATCATGACTGTTTCCTTGACATGCCTCGTGACAAATTAGTTATTTTTATAGCTTACGTCAAATAAAAACACAATCAACCATTAAACAATCTTCCTATACTTAATAATGTTGCTATGAAATACCTTTGTGACACTGAAAATAGTCAAATAATCCGCAGAAAAATAGTCGCACTGGGTTATACAGGCGATTATAAATCTTGATCTTCTTACAGTAGAATTTGTGAATATTACAATGCTGTGGATCAGTTTTTTGCCATTAAATTAAATTGTAAAAAATTCGAGAATTCTATATTTCATTAGTGTCCACTATTTAAAATCAGGATTGGTCTCGGAGCATGGCATTAGCGCACTTAACATTTTTGAATGCGTTGAGGTGAAATAACCCCATGACAGTCTACGAGAAAGTTGTAACTAAGGAAATAATAGGATATTAAAACATGAATAAATATAAACCTTGCAGGTCATCATTACTGCTCAAATTCAACAGCGCTGTGGTATAAGAATATTATTTAGATTTTGATCTGTCAGGATTTTGAAAGTTAATGCTGACTTCATGTTACAAGTCACCAGCATAATTAGGAGTGGACAAACCGTCTTTAAATCTGATATTAAGGTACATCTTGAGTTCTACACTTCCTGATTTTGTTGCACAGTGACTTGCTGCATAGTCAGTCTACATTTGTTTGCAAGTGTGTGTAGCAGAAAGTTAGCGCATATAATAGAAGTGAAGAAGCCCCCTTAAGCTAGCGCCCAGAGCCCTGGTTGCACACAGGAGCGGCAGGCTACTCACGCTGGCAATGCCCCCAGGAGCGCCGTGTCCAGCCCCAGCAGCAATCGATGCGAGTGCCGTAGCGGCACAGACCATTGGACGAGGCCATCTGTCTGGGCCACCTGTCAGGAATAGAAATTGGCTATCAGTAAAATCAACAAAACAGCCAAACATCATGCTAAATTGACTTCAGCGAAGGTTTGCTTTGAAACAATACATCGTTTCACCTTTAATAGCATATCATTTCAGTTCATTTCAGTGACCTGCAGAATGAATTCAGCCATTTTCGCTGCTTTAAGATCTATCTATCTATCTATCTATCTATCTATCTATCTATCTATCTATCTATCTATCTATCTATCTATCTATCTATCTATCTATCTATCTATCTATCTATCTATCTATCAACAAAGCTTTAATACACATTTTTTTAATAACTGTTCATATTTAATAGGATTTTTATTAATATTATTTTAGTTTTTAATAAGTACCCTATCTGGCTTTGGGGCACTGTATCACATTTACAGTGTGTGCGTGTGTGTGTGTGTGTGTATGTGTGTGTGTGTGTGTGTGTGTGTGTATATGTATGTGTATATATATATATATATATATATATATATATATATATATATATATATATATATATATATATATATATATATATATATATATACACAGGGAGAGAGAGAGCGAGAGAGAGCGAGAGAGAGAGAGAGAGAGAGAGAGAGAGAGAGAGAGAGAGAGAGAGAGAGAGAGAGAGAGAGAGAGAGATAAAGGTTTCTTCTTAATTGCTTTTAAATTGATGCATTGCTTTTAAATCTGATTGGTCACACAGTCAAGGTTAATTTTCTACAGTACCTCTGGCAGATTTATCTTTATACGTTTATTAATATAGTATCTATAGTTACCACCAATTTACAGGTACTTGTAAAGTGTACACTCCACATAATCTTTAAACAAATATGCATTTGCTGTGAGGAAATTTTCATTTATTATTTCTGGAAGGACTCTCCAGCATCAGCACTGTAACTTTCAACAGGAAAGTTGCAACTATGGTTCCTGTCAATAGTAATTCAGATAGAGAATTTTGTAATTTTAGAGTTTATATTTTACATTAATTATATAAAGATAATAAATAATAAAAGACAACTAAACAGTTATTATACATCATTATTTGTGTAATTGTATTTCATTATAATGTTGGCAAATTGCCAATGTTTTCCTTAAGATTCCAGCATTGTATAATATGTATAATATTATACATACATATCAAATACTGTACACTATATGAACAAATGTTTCTGGACACCTGACCATAAGCTTCATATCTGCTTTTTGAGCACCCCATTCCACATTTAATCCCTATTTGCTGTTATAATAACGTCTAGAGATTTGTGCTCATTCAGACATAAGAGTTTAGGTAACATCAGGAATGGTTGTATGTGAGGTGAGCAGCCTGGGGTGCAGTCAAAGTTCCAGTTCCAACTCATCCCAAGGTGTGCAATAGGGTTAAGGTCAGAGCTCTATAGCAGGCCACTCAAGATCTTTCATTTCAACCCCTAAAAAGCATATCTTCATAGAGTTTACTTTGTTTACGGAGGCATTATCATGCTGGAACAGGTTTCAATATCCTGTTCAAGTGAAGAGAGAATTTAATGCTACCATATCCAAAGACATCCTATACAATTGTGTGCCTCCAACTGATTGGAAAAAAAACTGAAAAAGTCAGGTATCCGGTAATATATAGTTACACCATTTCCTACCTAAATGTCTTGTTGGGTTGAGTTGAACTGTCATTCATGATTTATCTTGTTGGTAAGGTTGTATAGTTGAAAAACTAAAAGATATTTTAAACTAAAAGCAAATGCTTTTTTAACAAGGGCGATTTTCACATGCTATATGAGAGTCTGTGTTGTGTGCAATATCTCTGAGCCTGTCTGGCTGATGCTGCTTATCCAATTCATCAGTAAGTCAATGACACCTTATCTGCATTCACACTGCCTCCATTGTATGTGAAGATAGAGGGGCTGCAGATAACGCCAGTGTGAATTATCACCCCGTTGTTCAGCAATGGTGGTGAGACGAGCTCTATCTGCTCTCCCCGCAGACACCCGAGCATCCACTAGCGATGGTGCAGAAAATAAGAATAGGGTTTGAACACTGGACAAAATTCAACATGACCCAAAGAAATGAGATGCTTTTTTTTTGGATGGGGATGTACTGTGTTTAATCCACTGTAGGTCATTTCTCAGTGAAATGAGATGTCTTTAGGCTAAGATGAACAGTTCTTGCAAAATAAGCCCAGTTTCTTGGCAGGATTATGACTCTTTTTTTTTCTTTTAAACTAGAGGAACGAACCATTTAAGGTCTGCAAAAAGGAGTCCAGCAGATTCCAAAACTATGGTCATCACCTGACCTAGATGGATCAGGTGATCTTTGCCAGGTTTGAGACTAAAAATACACATCAACATCATTTTCCTGGAGAAGTGACCATTTTGAGTAAGAGAAAATAAAAGATATAGGAGGCGTGGTTTGGGATTGGAGGACTTGTGATAAGAGCGTGGCTTTGTTAATTCCGTCCACACTCACCTCAATCCGGTTCGATTAGTGTCTCCTTCCAGCCAGGGAAAATGCTAATGCCTCTGGCTGCCCCTGCTGCCAATCACTTTGAGAGCAGGGTTGATGGAAAGCAGGCATGGCAGGCCTGGGAAAAAATGTTTGTGTGCTGTCTGGCACAGAGACAGGGACATGACTCTTTACAAAGACTCCGAAGTCACACCGGGCATGCTAAGCGCCAGTTTCTGGCTTTACTCTGACACGGTCGTTGTTTGGTTTCTTGTTTCTTGCCTCACACACACATACACATGCACACAGCTGGATGGCCACTCTCTGCCTTCGCTGTATCCGTCTCCACTCAGCATCGAGTCTCTGATCGCCAAATGCAATCAAAACACGTACCTAAATACTGACTGCTAAATGATTACGGAACTATTAGCCATGATACTAAATCTGATCATCCCTGATTATGCTCATTTATATAATAAAGACGCTAATCAGCTCGAACTAAGGCACCGACGGATAGAGATGAGAAGCAGATTGCTTTATTGCAAGCGCTGATAATTAACATGGCTGATCTCCAGATAGGAGATTTTAACCCTGGTTTCAAACCCAATAAGTTCTCTGCAGTTATGTGGCAGTACACCTTGCAGTTGAATGACGGATCATTTGCATAGCTGCATAGTGGGGTTTGCAGGGACACAATAGAAGATAGCGGTGAGAGATAAAGAGATGAAGAGATAAAGAGAGAGAGAGGGGGGGGAGACTAGGCTACAAAAGATCATTAACTAGGTGTGAGTTATGAATAACAGCGACACAGACAAGCAAGAGATCAAACAGATATAGCAGAAAAACAGGGACAGAGAGATGCAATCAGAGAAAACGTACAAACAAAGAACCAAAACTATACAACCCATCATAGACATGTGCAATATAGAGAAAAAGGATAGTAAAAGAAACTAAAATAATTATGTAAAAAAGACAAGTAAGGTATTTAAATAATAAAATAAAAAAAATAAAAAAAATTATAATTCAATTACTCTTCCAAGCAATTCTAACATTGTAATAATGTTAGAATTAGTTATAAACTAAAATAAAATAAAACTTATATAATTTACCTTAGAACACCTCTAACGTTTTACCCTCATTAGCAATGCAAGGATTTAAAAAGAAATTCCAAATAGCTAATGAACTACATGACTACCTGTAAATTAGCTCTTTGGAATTAGGAGCGATTTCAGTAATTTATTTGACAGTAGTTACAACATTACCACAAATAAAACATGTATCTATCTAGCTTAATTACCATGTTCCACAGCTCCAAGGGTTCTTGGTACAATGCCATCTTTTGCTATAATTTAACAAATTTTATGAATTTTATAAACAACAACGTTTTAAGCACCAGCTCACAGTTCTGCCACGTTAAAAGCAGAACCGCAGTATATATCAATGCACGGTATTGTAACATTTCATGTTTTTTGACCAACATAGTTGTTATGCACAAAATCAAGCACAACTGCCTGCCACAATTTTAACAGCTTTTTGGAAGCGTAATGCTTTCTTGCTGTTGTTGCTGAATGAAATCACAGAATGGAAAAAACTACTAGCACTGGCACTTTGTTGGTAGAAAATAAATAAATGACAGGTGGACTCATGGTAGCCCATCTGGCATGTGTGTCTGGCATGAGGACAGAGTACAATGAACTGAAAATGAGAGAATAATAAAGAAAGATTTCAAAATCCTACTATTAATTCAACAGTTTAATAGAAAAAAGAGCTCCTAAATGGTACCTCAAGGGTTCTTCAAATACTTAAGGGTTTTAAGCTTCTTAATTCTTCTTAATTAAAGGCTTATCGGATCAGAAATGATTCTGTTGGAGGGTTCTTTAAGGCAAATTCAATAGTTACTGCAGAGGAACAAGTCAAAACCATTTCAAGGTGTAGAACAGTCCCATAATGCATTTCTATTTCATAACATTAGCTTGGTGTACTGTTCGTAAGGCTCTATTTATCATCCATTCCTTTCTAAGCTACAGCACATTACAGTGCTAAGATCACAATTTGCCAGATATTTTCAACAACATCATGCAAAGGATGCCAGGGTTCTGGAGAAAAAAATAAAACAAAAAAAAATAAGTGATCTTGAAGAAATGTGCCTCAGTAGAGGATTGAAGACAGATATGACCGACCAGTAATGTCAACCCTATGGAGACATCTGGTATGTGTGTGGTATAGGAGGAAGCCTGATCTCACCTCCCTAGTGCCAAGAAAGAAGGGCGCACGAGTCATCGTGTGCCAACCTGCCATTTGTGAACCCTGGACCACATCCAATGAGATGCCAGAGTGAGAGAAAGCGTGAGAGAGAAAACTGGGAAAAAGAGAGGAGATGCCTGGCGCCTAGGGTCCATGCTTAACTTGGTGTAAAATGACTGTCACAACTAATCTCTGCCACCTATTCGAACGCCTGACCTCAACCTGTCAAGCACACACTCTCAACGGCTTACTTCAGCTGTGTTAGGCACTTACATCCATCATGCGGGTGGAGTCATTTCTCTTCAAACTCTCCTTGCGGTTCATAAGTAGAGGCCAAGATCTAAATTGTTGGTAGGAAGCCGTGATTTGTGTTTCGGCGCAAATGAGGGTGGAACGAGAGTCATGAAAAATTCATGAAATTTGCGTTCTAGTCTAACACAAAGGCCCGAAGCCATTATTACAGTCCCATATGAAATTCATATTGCGTGTCACACTGTCATTTAATATGCATAAAGTCATCTCATGAATAATGATTTAATGATGCATGGCACGGTTTGAGGAGGGGGAAAAGGGACCTTTAATACTCTTCACATTCCTGTGACACCTCCTCTGACTGACCTACAATCAGACATGGGTCATCAAAACACACACACTTGCCAGTCACATCCCACACTCGTTCACACTGTGTGTGTGTGTGTGTGTGTGCACTGAAACAAGAGTTTGCCTGAGAACACATCCTCACGCCTCGCTCTGGCAAGCTAATGAAGGCTAATCGCTCATAATGAAAAGGGTGAATATAAAATTCCAGCAATCTGTGTGTAATGACCAAGCAGAGGAAGCCATATTAGTGCGACCGGCCATTGGTCTCTCGGATGCCGAACGGATATATGCTGATGAAATGCATGTGTGCACAGATAATGACTGAACAGCTGACAAAAGCAGAGATAGAGAGCACCAAGTGATTCAGAAGAAGAAAAAGAATAGCATGGAACCCATTTCACAGAACTAATAATACGCTTAATGAGGCAGGAAGTCCCGCATCAAATGGAACAGGGCTTAGTAATATTGTGCAACCTGGACCTAATAGTGGAAAGTGTTCAAGTTCAGAATAGTAGTAATTATTATTTAAGCTCATTCTCCAGAATTGAGCGGCAATGCAGAGCTGGATTTGTTTCATGTCAGTATGCAACATGGGAGATTCAGAAAATGGCTGGTAATTGGCTGATGCTGGGTTTAAACTGGATGGTGCAAGATGCATAAAATAATCCATAATCATACGCATAAATTAGGCTAATATTTGACTCTATAGTGGCAATAGAGCATTGGCAGCATTTGGCCCAAACTTAGTCAGATGGTTCCTTAGACAATTCCTGATCAACGTGCCAGATTTCAACATTTTTCACTAGAAAGTTCTATAGGCTGAAGTCCTAACTAGAAGAAGAAAACGAGGAAGAAAAATGTTATTTGCAAGCGTCATTTTCAGGGGCCAAGCCAACAGATTCAGAAAGCTGTAAATTAAAAGACATGCAACAAATGTAGCCTAATCAATCACAGGACAAAGGGTTTAAGCGTGATTTGTACTTTGACTCATGATTTTGACCACGAAAGTGGTGAAGATTTTCTGATTATAAGATGAAAGGTCTAAATAAACAAATAGACAGCAGGGTGTCAAGATGATGTGCGCCAAATCAGTTGAAGATTGGACAAAATCTGAAGTAGGCAAGAAATTTGCTCTGGCCACTATAGTGCCAAGATTTCACACAGTCTGTTATAGAACACAGCCAGGATTTAATTGGGTTCTCCTACAGAGTGATATAATAATCTCAAAATACTGCAAGAAAAAAAAAAATCACCTTCTCAACATTAGGTTATTTATAACTCATATTTTTACTTGAGAACTAGCAGAGATTGATTTACTTTTAAATCAAACCGAATCCAATCCAAGCATATGGGTATGAGTGAAGGGCCAAGTCCCAAAGCTCAAGCAGTTCTCAGGCAAGTCCTTGAACTCACACCAATCTCAGCACTGACACACAACCCTAACTGCTCACAGACTCCAAAAAATACTGAGTTGAGCAAAGAATAAACAAAATTGGAGATATTGCTCCAATGCGAAACCTTTGCTTTCTATAATAAAACTGGTGAGCATACATGTCATGAAAAACATAAACATCTGTGTCTAGATCAAATTTCGTTGATTATCCTTGTTGATGAATCCGACATATTTTTGAATTGTTTGATTCTGGTGATCAGGTCTTTTAGGGAGAATCTGTGCATCAAGTTGTTTTTTGTCTGTTTGCTCATCGTAAACATGGACTCAATATTAACTAACACAATATTTTAAGGTTAATATAATTTCTAACCTTTGTCAGTGTATGAAGACTGCAAATAACTTATTTGCAATAATTCACCATTAATGATAACTTCCGTAAATGAAACACAACCCATACGACTCGTCTGACCTCAGCCTAAATATCCAAACACCTCTAAGCAATTCTCCGGGTTCTGCGCAAACTGCTATAATTAGATTTTATATTCATTAAATCTAGCATTGTGGTAAGAAACACTTGCATGCAGTTCAGGTGTGGCTCAGCCGATTAGATACAACTTCTAAATGGCCTGCCAAAGGAAATGAAATAATGTATGGGTCTTTCAGAGAAAGATCTTGTCGATGAATTTAGACTGAGGCAAGTGAAGTAGGTTTATAAGCAGAGGCAATAGGCAAATAATGACTCCACTGACAAGCTCCGTCCATCACTGTTGGCATTAATAAGGCATGCTGGAGGGTTAATGTAGGGAGATTATGCTCTGGCCAGCTGGCATTGAAAAATTTCAGCATTTCGATGTCCAATAAGAGACACACCATGTGTTTTTTTACAAATCGAACCTTTGATCCGAATGTAGTACATAAACTGACCAGGCATAACATTATGCCCACCTGTCTAATATTGGGTTGGTTGAGCATTAACAGCATGGGCTATTGCAATTTGAGCTACAGGAGCTCATCTGTTGGATTGAACTACACGGGCCAGCCTTCGCTCTCCATGTGCATCATTGAGCCTTGGCCACCCATAACCCTGTCGCCGGTTCACCACTGTTCCTTTCTACCACTTTTGGTACAGTGGGGGACATTATTATTTGATCCTCTGCTGATTTTGTAAATGTACCCAATTATAAAGAAATGAACAGATTAAAGTTATTGTTATTATAAATTAATTTGTATTTGATCAAGCGAAATAAGTATTTGATTCCAAACCAACCAGTCACAGTTACGCCTCCCACACACCCAAATTAGTCCTGTCCCTTTAGGAAAGAACTCCTAATATCAACTCGTTATGTGTATAAAAGACACCAGTCACAGAATCAACCTTTTCAATTCAAAGGACTTCAGGGAAAGATTGTAGACCTGCACAAGGCTGGAATGGGCTACAAAACCATCAGCTTGCTGCCTTGGCAGTATGTTTTTGGCCACAGTGATGCTGAAAGACCCATCCATGACCCATCTTTATTGTTTTGGCTGAGGCTAGAAGGTTCTCATTCAAGATTCTACAGTGCATGACCCAGTTCATGTGGTGACGTCTTCCTGTACCCTTAGCAGAGAAACAGGCCTAAAGCGAGTCGAGTTGATGCCAAAGAGCTCGATTTTGGTCTCATCTGACCACATCACATTCTCCCAAGCCTTCTCTGAATCATTTAGGTGTTTGTCAGCAAACGTCAGATGGGCCTGTTCATGGTGTTCATTGGTGTTTTACCAATGTTTTTCTTGGTGACTGTGGTCTCAGCTCCCTTGAGATTATTAAAAAGCTCCTGTAATCCTGGGCTGATCCCTCACTTTTCTCAAAATCATCCCTACCCCACGAGGTGAGATTTTGTATGGAGATCCAGAGCGAGGGCGATTGACTCTCTTGTATTTTTTCCATTTTTGAATTATCGTGCCAACAATGGTCTTTTTCTCACCAAGCTTCTTGCTGATGGTCTTGTAGCCCATTCCAGCCTTGTGCAGGTCTACAATCTCGTCCCTGATGTCCTTTGACAGCTCTTTGGTTTGTCCATGGTGGTGGAGAGGTTTGAATGGAAAAGGTTGATTCTGTGACTGGTGCCTTTTATACACACAATGAGTTGATATTAGGAGACTTTTCTTAAAGGGACAGGATTAATTTGGGTGTGTGGGAGTCAGAATTCTTGCTGTTTTGGGGGATTTAATACTTACTTCAAATAATTCATTGGATCAAACAGAAAATAAATATATATATATTATATAAAATAAAAATCTGATTTTTATTATATTCTTTTTCTTTTGTTATCAAATTATTATTTCCCACTGTAGATAATGACCACTGCAGACCAAGAACACCTAAGCTATGACTTCCCATTCACCACTTGTGTGTTTATTACCACTTTATTCTCAGGGTGCACCTGAAAAATGGTACTATCTGGAACACGTAATGTTAAACACGGATGTTGTAGGGTTCTTTGTGGAACCATTAAGAGTAAATCCAGAAAGAGTGGCAGCTGGAGAACCCTGATAAAATGAAAGTTGAATTCAACACTTCTTTGAATAAGGGTTTACAGCTCCAGGGAACAATTCTGTTTGGTGTTCAAAAGGAAAACACTCAGTTGTAAGTTTTTATGTGAGACCTTTATAAGCGCTCTAAAAGAAACAACCGAGAAATCCTAATGGTTCCAAATTTACTGTAAGTTGACCTGGGGGCTAAAAGTAAGGTAAGAAGTTTCAAAACCAAATTCAAGATTTAAAACCATTCCACACTTTAACGATTCTTGAAAGAATAAGGGTACTTTTGCCCAAGTCACTTCCTAAAGTGCTTCTAATAGGGAACATTGTCTTATAGAAAAACACTTTCATGATTCTCCTAGACAACTGAGGGCACTTAAAAGTATCCCGCTTGAATTGTTTTTTTTTAGAGCGCTTCCTTCGTGCAGGCTATGACAATAAAGTGTGATTATCAATCCCTAGCCCACTGTTCTCATGTTACAAATCAGGTCACATTAACATCTGGCAAATACCACAAACAAGTGTATAATCATGTGGACAGAGGAATTGATTGAAAGTCTTATAGTGGCTGTGCTTGCATTAAAATCCAGCATCCCATTGGTTATAAATATTTCCACATATCCCACACTACTCCTCATTCTCCTCCCAAATAAATTGAGGTAAAATTAGACTGAAAAGCTGAGATGATGAGTCAATGATTGCCTAATTTTTCATTTTCCAGAGCCTAAAATAGAGGATTTCTCCTTTTACAGTGTGCTTGGGTGGTCAAGTTTTTACTGTATACAGTTTGATGAATACTCCACAGTGATAACCAGTACACCGGTGACTCGCACTGGGTATATCCTTTTTAGTGTTTCCTTGCTCCAGCACACTCAGCTGAACTTCTTAATGACCTGATGAGTTGGGTCAGGTGTGTTAGAGCAGGGGAACTCCAGCAGCAGGACCTACAGGAAACCAAGCTGTAAGAGGAGACTGCAGCATGCAGAACCACATGCCCAGAGAAAGTTAAACTTAGGTGTATTAATAAAACAGTATGATGCAATGGCTTGAAACAGACTTTTTTATATATTAAAAAAAAACCTTCACGGGGTAAATGTAGCTGTCACGGGTGCCTAAAGCGAAGTTTTGATCCATAAATAGGACTCATTAATTTCAATTCAACCCAAAGCGCAGAGCGCGTTATTGCATGGGAAGAATTTGACCTGCAATAATCTTGAGATCAGGGTTAGGTTCACGTGAGGCTCAGGGTGATCTCTGGAGGGTTGGCATGCTTGCATGCGTGCGCGCGTGTGTGTGTGTGCGTGTGTGTGTGGTTTGCAGTGCGCTTCCTCGCATAGTTCAGCATTTCATGTTAGGACATGAAGCCCAAAGCAGGCAACCCGGCGCGCGCTTTCGGTCTTATCTTTCAGCCAGAAGGAAACACTTCCCTCACACTTGCACTCTAATCGGGCATTCCTTAGCTGTCCTTTTATGCGTTATAATACAGTATAGCCTGAACATAACGCACAGCATTGCCTTAATTACCTGAGTTAAGAATTGCATGCATGCATTTTAGGATAAATCTAATTGTCGGGTATTTTGCGTGGATGCCAATTAAGAGCGCAGCAGTTGTAACACATTGCAATGCATCAGTTTCTTTGTGAATGGATACATCATCATCTCCATGATCCACCATAAGCCATAAAATCCACAAACTGTGCGTTTTATTCGGTCATCTAACCCTTTGCATGCTACAGATATTTTTTTTTATATATGGTAATGGTTAATACTGTGCGCAAAAACCAAAATCTCTGTGCTTACCTTCCATCAAACTCTGCGCTCACTCTGATCCAGCAAATCCACAACGCGATCAACTTTATCAACATTTCCGCACAAACAAATCCAGCAACCGGCTTTGCGCTCCGGAATTACAGCAGGCTGGGAACAAACAAACAAAGTAACAAAATCTGGGAGAAGTTCACAGAAGGTGCATGGGAAGAGCACAGATCTGGTTGATGTGCTAGGTGTGAAGTGATCTGCTCTGCTCTGCTCTGCTGCTGAGAAGCGGAATGCGCTCTACTGGCGCTCACAAAGCGCTGATAAGAGATTTACCCAAGGAACCGACTCCTTTTAAACGACCCCCTTAGGAAACTCGATCACGGGAATCGATTCCTTAATACAAAGAATAATTTGATAATAATAATAAAAATCACACCTTAACCATGTATAAAGTGTATTAAAAGGTATAACCGGTGTGTACGACTTGATTCCTACTATTCCATGAATATATCTTAGATCAGGGGTCACCAACCTTTTCTAAAAAATACCTGTTTCCTACTTTGGTAAATCGTTGTTGATAATTATTGTGAGAAATCCCTAACATGATCAGTGTCTTCACATAGATAAATATCATTAATTATTCAAAATAACATGTAATTTAAAGGTAAATTGAGCAAATTGGTTATTTCAGATTAAACTGGTAGCCCTTCACATTAATCGGTACCCAAGAAGTAGCTCTCAGTTTCAAAAAGGTTGGTGACCCCTGTCTTAGATGATGCAATTATTCATTTCACAATTTAATTAATTTAGTCCAATCTGGTGTTCTGTAAAAACTACTTACTAAATGCAAACTAAAATGACAAAAACACAGCGGAAGGAAACTTGCTTAAACTTTGCTCATATATATATATATATATATTTTTTTTTTTTTTTTTTTTTTTTTTTCCTTCACCACTAGTATCTTACATGAAAGGCCAAAGCAATTTGAGGTATGGGGCTGAATTTAATTTAGAAGCAATTCTTTGAATCACACTTCCTGTGATTTGTGCTGAGTTATGATTTTCTTGTCCAGCATTTCGATTAGATGATGGAATTTCTTGACTCCAGTCAGTTGGATGATTGGATGTTGACTCCAATCCGTTTAAAACCTATGGGGCTAAAGTGAATTAATGAGTGAAAGAAAGAAAGAAAGAAAGAAAGAAAGAAAGAAAGAAAGAAAGAAAGAAAGAAAGAAAGAAAGAAAGAAAGAAAGAAAGAAAGAAAGAAAGAAAGAAAATAAATGAATGAATAGATGAATAAATAAATAGATAAATAAAATATATGTATTTTATTGTTTTATTATTATTTATAAAGTTTATCTATTAAATACAAATTGGTAATTGTTGAAGTTTATTTTAATAATTATTTTATTTTATTACTATATTTTCTTTATTTATAGAATTTATTTAAATTTTTTGGGAATTTTGAGCTGAGTTATGATTTTCTTGTTCAGCATCTCATAAATATTTCAACTAGATTATTAGAGGTCTTGACGCAAATCAATTATCTGCATTTATCTGCATACTAAAATGGTTGGAGATAATTTAGAGATAAGGTCCAGGTTTATTGCAGCAAGTCGAACTCTAAGAGGATATAATTTTTGTCTATTTTTAACATTTTTATCTACTTGTGTCTTACTTGAAATACTAAGGCAATTTAAGGTATGGAGCTAAAATGAATGAATGAATAAACGAATGAATGAATGAATGAATGAATGAACTGATATGCATTTTATTGTTGATTTATTATACATAAAAGTTTGTGTTTATTTTCTAAAAAAAAAATGGTGACTGTTGCAATTGATTGCAACAATAATAATAATAATAATAATAATAATAATAATAATAATAATAATAATAATAATAACGTTTTGATTTTATTACTATATTTTTATTTTCTTTATAATAATATTTTTATTTTTTTGTACTGTATTTTCCTTATTTTCTTTTTTTCATATTATATCCAGTCATGTTGCATCCACAGAAACTCAGAGTGGTGACTGAATCGAATCAGATCTACTCCAGTTGACTCATTTGCTCAAGAGAATCGAGTCAGTAAAGTGACTCATGATGCCGGGGGACAGCTGCTTTTATATCGAATACTGTATATTAAAACTCACACTTTCACAAGAATAAGCAAAAAATAAATAAAAAATAGAACAGAAATAGGACAGAAATAGAATGGAAAAACAGAAAATATTGCTTCTACATACTCAGACCACATTGATCCAGACTTCATGTGTAACTTCATCATCTCATGTATGATGGTGTAAAAGGGACATGATATTAACTGCACTGAGTGTTATGAGCTGCCTGCTGTCTAGGACTGTTTTTTGTAATTAAATTTGCAGACTGAATCAGTGCTGGCACATTTGTATGCATTTGTGTATATATAAATTATAACAAAAGAAATTAACAAACTCACAAATAGGATTTATTGCACATTGAAAAATGAAAATATCCCAGCATTTTATATTCATAAAGAAAAAAAAAGGAGTTGAATTTTTTATGAGATACACTCATGACAGCCTAGCGGGACTTCATTAAATGAAATGAATTAAATAAATGCTTACACAACTGCAGCCTTGTTAGTAATTATATGTTAAAAGTGAGAAAATAAAGTTATTGCTGTTTAGTCCAAACATTATCCTGTACATTTTATTTCACTCAGACTGGCTATACAAAGCTTTCCTGCTTTTCCTTTAATCTACAAAAGAATTTTCACAATTTCCTAATTTACATGTTTTAATTTGTGTTAATTAAGATCATATTTGTGCTTGTATTTTTTGCACACAGATAGTCTGGATAATACCTTTTCAGTACACTAAACAGGTCCACAAAAGTCTTTAGATTGACAAATATAGTTTTATAAGTGTAATATGTAAATAATAATGAAAAGCATAGACAAACTATATATTTAGATTATTATTTATCCATTTATTTTTATATAAAAGCCTTTTATAAAGATCCTTCAAGCTCCACTGGCTTCCAGTAATGATAAGTTTAAAAATAATTAAACTGCTTTACAGTTGTGCATCACTCGAATAATATGTGGCTAGAAGTGGTCACTTTGCACTTCTAGACAGTGTAGAAAGGTGCTGAGCAACTGAGTACAGCAGCAGATGGGCTACAGTTCAATTCAATTCAATTAATTTCGATTGAATTCAATTCTTCTAGTGCTTTCAGCAATAAACATTGTCTCATGATTTTACAGAATGAAATAAATTGGAACTATTAGATGAAGGTCTACTAGGTGAAGTAGTACTAGGTACTACTAGGTACCAGGTGAAGGTCGGACTGCATCAAGGATTGGCCCTGAGCCCTTTTCTGTTTGCAGTGGTGATGGACAGGTTGATGGATGAGGTCAGACAGGAGTCTCCCTGGACTATGATGTTTGCGGATAATATTGTAATTTGTGGTGAGAGTAGGGAGCAGGTTGAGAAGAGCCTGAAGAGGTGGAGGTACACGCTGGAGAGAAGGGGAATGAAAGTAAGTAGGAGTAAGACAGAGTACATGTGTGTGAATGAGAGGGAGAGCAGTGGAGTGGTGTGGTTGCAGAGAGAAGAGGTGGAGAAGGTGGAGGAGTTCAAGTACCTGGGGTCAACAGTGCAAAGTACTGGAGAGAATTGAAGAAAAGAGTGCAGGCAGGGTGGAGTGGGTGGAGAAGAGTGACAGCAGGAGTGATTTGTGATAGAAGAGTATCTGCAAGAGTGAAAGGGAAAGTTTATAGGACTGTGGTGAGACCTGTGATGTTGTATGGATTAGAGACAGTGGCATTGAGTAGAAGACAGGAGGTGGAGCTTGAGGTAGCAGAGCTGAAGATGTTAAGGTTTTCGTTGGGAGTGATGATGATGGACAAGATTAGAAATGAGTTTATTAGAAGGACAGCACATGTAGGACGTTTTGGTGACAAGGTGAAGGAGGCGAGATTGAGATGGTTTGGACATGTACAGAGGAGGGACATGAGCTATATTGGTAGAAGAATGCTGAGGATGAAGCCACCAGGAAGGAGGAAAAGAGGAAGGCCAAGGAGGAGGTTCATGGATGTGGTGAGGGAAGACATGCAGATAGTTGGTGTGAAAAAGGCAGATGTAGAGGACAGGGTGGTATGGAGACGGATGACCCGCTGTGGCGACCCCTAATGGAAGCAGCCGAAAAAAAAAGAAGAAGAAGAACTATACATTTGCCCATGTGTACTCTCTGAGATGGTATGAATGAACCAGACACAAAACAGAACCCATTCTCACCAAATGACACCAAATGCAAATTTCATTATAGTTCCATCACTGTTAAGGTTATAAACTCTTCAGTTTGTGCATTTGAATGCAAAAACTGTTCATAGTGATTACATTATAAGTCATTATAGCAGACTGTTTTTATTAATTCCAACCCAAATCCATCTTCATTGTTCTGGAGTGTTACACTCCACAGTAATCTCAAGGATCTTTCGGCTGAAATTCTGTGACCTACTGTATTTAAGAGTCTTATCTGCAGTTATTGCATTAGGAGGTCAATAACTGCCAATATAAAGAATTTGTATACCGACAGCTCTATAAAAAAGAAACATGTCTCTAAATGCTTGTCTATTGCGTTAACCCTTCCAAGTTATTCAAGCCTGACTGAAGATTCATATGTTCTTTTGGCAGTGTTCAAATTTCATGACAGGTTTTCCTTTGATATGTCTAAATGCAGTATTTTCCTCACAAAATAGTACTTTTGCTTCCAAGTTCTAAGATGCACAGTTCCAAGGTAAGTTAATTGCTTTCCCTTTAGCAACATGTCCCAAAGTGTTTGATTTCTGTTACCCCACAGCAATCTGCCAAACATAACCCATCTATCAATATTATATGCCGCATATCCTACAAGGTCGCATGGAGCATAAAGCCTATCCCAGGGAAATCAAGGAACAAAGGCAGGGAACAAACTGGATAGGATGGAGGTGCCAACTCATCACAGGAACCAATCACACACACACCAGACAATTTGGAAATGTCAGTCAACCTTCAACTCATGTCTTCAGACAGGGGGAAGAAACGGAAGTATCTGGAAGAAGCATAGGAAAGAAGTAAGCAGAGGTAAAAAGTGGGATTTAAATTCTCAATCCAGAAGGTGTGAGGCACATACACATACATATATATATATATATATATATATATATATATATATATATATATATATATATATAATATATATATATATATAAAATGTTATGAGCAATGAGTTATACTTTTATTTATTTATGGTTACATCTAATATTGTGGAACAAGCAAGTAAACATGCACAGTTATCATATCAACAATAATCAGTTTTTCAATTTTATTAAAAAGTGTCTGCATTATATATATATATATATATATATATATATATATATATATATATATATATATATATATATATATATATATACACACCTTTATTCTGCTCTTTTTCAGCCATTTTGTTGTAGATTTGATGGTGTGAGGAGGATTATAGTCCTGCTGCATGACCCAATTTTGCCCAAGTTTTAACTGTCAAACAAATTGTCTCACATTTGACTCTAGAATACATGGCCAACTCAGTGACTGCTAGTCCCAGAGATCCCTTATGTCTGTGTTACCTCTCTCTCTCTCTCTCTCTCTCTCTCTCTCTCTCTCTCTCTCTCAGTTGAGTTAAACATTCTCATGAGGTTCCAGTGACCACTGCTCCTGCCTCTCTTCCCTCCGCGGATCTTCCCACTTCGTTCATGCCTGCCTCTGGATAGTGTCCTCTTCGATTGGAGGCCACTCTGTGCAGCTTGGGACGGTTTCTCATCAATGCCTCGGGAGCTTTGAGGATGGATTTAGACTGTAGTTAATGGCAACAGTCTGCTACATTGACTCAGGACTACAGTTTGCTTCTAATCACAATCACGGCAACATCGTTTATCTGCAATAAATGGACATTCAGTGCAACCCAGATGAGGATGGGTTCCCTCTTGAGTCTGGTTCCTCTCAAGGTTTCTTCCTTATGCCATCTCGGGGAGTTTTTCCATGCCACAGTCCCCACCGGCCCGCTCATCAGAGACAAACTTACACTTATAAAGAACATTTTATTCATTTTTACTACTTAACTTCTTAATTCCTATGGAAGCAGCAATGATGTACTTTTTCACAAATTATTTCTTAATTTTTGATATTTGTAAAAAATAAATAATGACACAATGTGTTGTTCATCTGAGGTTTTATTTACATAATTGAGGTTTTATTTACAAAAGACCTGATCAGCAGATGATTTTTGTTATGTCCTGATACATATAGATTTTTATATATATATATATATATATATATATATATATATATATATATATATATATATATATATATATATATATATATATATATATATATATATATAAAAAAAAACCCAACCTTTTTTAACTGTATGGCATCTGAATATTTTAGAAGAAAATTTATCACATAAACCACCTAACTGGAACTTTTTTCAAAGAATCAGGAGCGTATTTAGCTCTTTACCCAGCTTGACACGCTTCCATGATATTCAGGGGAACCTCCTAAAACCATGAGCCTAGGATTTAGGTGTTTTTAACAAGCTTAGACAAGATAAGATAATATGCCAGAGGCATATTTTTTTGTGCATATACTCGCATTTAAGTACAGATCCACACGCACACCTATTCAAATACAGCGCTACAAAAGATACTTCAGGCATGTACATTTTTTTCAATATAATAAGTTCGCAAAAGTTGTGCGACGCCAAACAACATGATCTAATTACTTCCACAGGGTGAGAGCAAGTTCAGATGCTCAGTGTGTGGGGAGATGATGACGTAAAGGTGTATTTCTTAACAGGAAAATACCTCTTTACTTTAAATACCCGCTTCTTACAGTACTACACAACGACTAAACAAACATCATGATTGATCATTTTACCGAGGCCAATGACGGTTAGTCTGATTTACCAGATCCTCAACTTTCTTAGTCCTGCAAGTTTATTTCAGGTGGCATCATTTCTACTACAGTATATCGTGAAGAAAAAAAAAAAACTGGATCAGGAATGTTAGAAGCAGAGAATATTAAATATAAAACGTGCAGGCCTAGTCTACAAGTCTCCTAGTAGTAGAAAACTTCACTACTGAATCTCATCATTTCTTCCCCATGTGTAAGTGATCTTATATAAAGAAGAAAAACTGACCATCTTATCATACAGTAATTGTAATAATTGATGCTCTCTATTATACAGTATTTGCAATGGTTTGGAAAAATACATCAAGATTTCACTCTATAGGAATTAAAGAAGATCAAATGTTTTAGCTGAAAAAACGTATTATTAAAAATTACTTTAATAAAAATTTATAAATTTCATCGCAAGCACTGTATGTTAGTGGAGAAGGAGCCATGTTTCAAAAAAAAAAATTTAATTGTATTATTTAAAACTCCATGTACTTTGCTCACAAATCCTTTTTCAGGAACCACCACAAGGGTTTTCTCAGACAGCACAAAATATTAACAGCTGAATGTGGAAGGTAGAACTAGGAATATTGACTTCAATAATTACGGCCATGAGGATCCAATACAAGCTGGATCATGGGCATTAAACCCATTCATGGAGCTATCTACTTATAACTAATGAGCCTTTATTTACAACTTTAAACCCAGTAAAGGAGGTGTGGTTTTTTCTTCTGTAATAGTGAAGGAGGAGTGTCTTCTATTCTTCTGTCATAGTGAAGGAGGAGTGTCTTCTATTCTTCTGTCATAGTGAAGGAGGAGTGTCTTCTATTCTTCTGTCATAGTGAAGGAGGAGTGTCTTCTATTCTTCTGTCATAGTGAAGGAGGAGTGTCTTCTATTCTTCTGTCATAGTGAAGGAGGAGTGTCTTCTATTCTTCTGTCATAGTGAAGGAGGAGTGTCTTCTATTCTTCTGTCATAGTGAAGGAGGAGTGTCTTCTATTCTTCTGTCATAGTGAAGGAGGAGTGTCTTCTATTCTTCTGTCATAGTGAAGAAAGAGTGTCTTCTATTCTTCTGTCATAGTGAAGGAGGAGTGTCTTCTATTCTTCTGTCATAGTGAAGAAAGAGTGTCTTCTATTCTTCTGTCATAGTGAAGGAGGAGTGTCTTCTATTCTTCTGCCATAGTGAAGGAGGAGTGTCTTCTATTCTTCTGCCATAGTGAAGGAGGAGTGTCTTCTATTCTTCTGTCATAGTGAAGGAGGAGTGTCTTCTATTCTTCTGTCATAGTGAAGGAGGAGTGTCTTCTATTCTTCTGTCATAGTGAAGAAAGAGTGTCTTTTATTCTTCTGTCATAGTGAAGGAGGAGTGTCTTCTATTCTTCTGTAATAGTGAAGGAGGAGTGTCTTCTATTCTTCTGTCATAGTGAAGGAGGAGTGTCTTCTATTCTTCTGTCATAGTGAAGGAGGAGTGTCTTCTATTCTTCTGTCATAGTGGACGAGGAGTGTCTTCCATTCTTCTGTCATAGTGATAGAGGCATGTCTCCTGCTCTTCTGTCAGGGTAAAGGAGGTGTATCTTCTGTTCTCCTGTCACTTTAATGGTGGCATGTCTTCTGTTCTGACATAGTGAAGTAGAAGGGTCTTCTGATCATCTCTCAATATAAAGGAGGCGTATCTTCTGTTCTTCTGAGAAGTGAAAGTGGCTTGAAATCTGTTCTTCTGTCACAGCGAAGGAGGTGTTGCTTTTGTTCTTCTGTCATAGTAAAGGACACGTGTCTTCTGTTCTTCTATCATAGTAAAGGACGCATGTCTTCTGTTCTTCTGTCATAGTGAAGGCAGTGTGGCCGCTGGTTCTCAATCACAGCGAAGGAAGTGTGATCTCTGTTCCTCCATCATAGGAAAAGAGGTGTGATCTCTTTCATAGTCACAAGAAAGGAGGCGAGGCCTCTGTTCCTCAGTCAGTGTGCACAAGATGTGAGGCCTTTGTTTGTTAGTCACATGGAAGTAGGAGAGATCTATCTGTCTCAATAAAGTAAAAGAAACGTGGTCTAAATCTAAAACTACTTCCTTACCTTTTCTTTACTCTAAAACTTATTTAAAGCACAATGTAGGGCAGCAGTTAGAAAAACACCTGCCCTGATTCACACTCGCAACTACTGAGTATATGACAAATGATCTGAAACCATTAAAATGGTTAACCTTTTTTAATTTAAGGTTTAAATTTGGCCTAAAAACCAGCAATAGGAACACGACTTGTTCTAGTGATAAATAAATAGCAGCGTTCATTTGTGTTACACTGACACAGCAAACTGTTTATGATTATTTAACCGGACCGTAATTGCTGTTATAATGATAAAAGCTCCTTTCCAACACAACGAGATTATTCACTTCATTACACTTGAACAAAAAGATAAGGTTGCTTTCGCATTAGGGTTTGATTTCTTTCTATTCAGACACCAATGCATGTTTAGAAAGTGCTGCTCCTTTTAAAATTTTTTTTTTTTTTTTTATGAAAAATTGTTTTGTTAGTGACAGTGTATAGGTTTATTCATATCTGATGCAGGAGAAACATGGACAACTTCTGGAGGCTACTTAAAATTCAAATCCAAAAGCTAAAAGACATAAAAGAGTACTTGAGTATGGATTTAGATTATAATTTGAGCTATTTGTTTAAAACTATAATAAAAATTTAAATAATAATAATAAAAGACTGGTAGAATTTCCTGATACCTGTTCAGAAAAGGGATGGTAAGTTTCACTTATACACATCGGTGCATCGACGATCTCGAAAGACAATACTAGAAATGAACCTTGTATATATTTTAGAGTAGTCAATGTGCATCTTGTATAACAGTACAGATCATACAAGATTATACTGTCCTTTAAAAATAACTCAACACACAGTTATATTCACTTTTGTTGCCAGGTATTTACACAACAATGGCTGGATGTTGAGTTATTTTCTGAGGACACTAAACAGAGGACAGTAAATCTATACTGCTATACAAGCTGCACATTGACTGCTCTAAAGTATATCCAAGTTTTATTTCTATAGTATCTCTCCCTTGAGAAGATCTACTACAGTACTTGCTGAAATTTGAGGGGTGCACTCACTTTTGTGAGATGCTGGATTAATTAATACATTTATATATTATTAGTAAATGTTCGATACTTTTATTATTTATAGTGACCAATAATTTGTGACCGATATTTTATATGTAGATTGATTTCTCCTCGCTAAACGGTTTCTCGAGCTCGTTCTCTGAGTATGACTGCTGTTGTTTTTTGAATATGAAGTCTCACAACACTATGGAGATCGAGGCGTGTCCTGAGAGTCACATAGAATATAGATTAACATGGCAGAGGTAGAGCTGCATCTTCCTTGATACAGAAAAGGAAAAGATCTTTTTCCTTCTCTGATCAATTTTTTTGAAACGACAAAGACCTGTTTGTGAAAGTGCTATTTGTTAGAATTCAGAAAAAAGTAAGTAAATTTACGATTTGCTGTCTAAAGCAAAGAAATAAAAGCGGAACTCTGATCTGTAATGAATCATATAGCATCATATTGCATGAAATCACATTGTGTTGAATCGAAATTGAATCGCATTGCATCGGTACCTGCTTCAAATGTATCTTTAATGTATCTTATCGTTGGCTATGCCTCGAGATGCAAATATTATCAGCTTCAGTTAAGGAGATGCACATCCATAGTTCAGACACAATCACTTGCGGCTCTTTTGTTTCTGAAAACGCTCTAACTTCCAATTAGCTTTTATAAAGACACATTTAAGTCAGATTGCAGGCTCGGGGTTTGCTTGGAAATTGCCTGGAAAAAAGCTAAAGCTACAGTATCTTTTCAGTCTGAAAAGTATAAAGAAAATCAGGCATACTGAGACACAATACAAGATGTCATTGCATTTTATATAATAGTGTTTTCTGTGTATTTCTCAATCGCAAACAGATACCGCTTTTATGTGAAACTGTACATTGTTTGTTGATTGCCTCCAGTGGTGGAAACGGTCAAGTTCACATCACAGAAAAAGAAAATATCTAAAAAATATGCAAAGGTTTTCACCCTATGGTGTCACCCTGAGTGTGAAGGTTACATGATATACATTTTTTTAACTTTAATTTCAAATGTAGGGTTCTACATAGCTTTATACATTGGGGTTATGAAATATCAAACATTTCAAGGTGTAATAATACTAGGATCAGTACAAGTCAGCAGCTGCTTGGTGGAAAATGATGGATTATAGATTATTTGTATATCATAAAACACAAATCGAATGTCCACATGTACTAAGGTTTTATGCTCCCAGTGTCTTTTTATATACACTATATTGCCAAATGTATTTGGTCACCTGATCTTTACTGCTATATGTGGTTCGTTTCCAAACCTTTACCCCAAAGTTGGAGGCACTCAATTGTACAGGACGTCTTTAAATGCGTTATTATAACATTTTGCATACAATTGAACTTGGAAACCCAAAACCTGTTCCAGCAAGGCGATGCTCCTGTGCACAAAGTGAGCTCCTTGAAGATCTGGTTTACATGCTATTGAGAGGAAGATCTTGAGTGGGCTGCTATAGAGCTCTGATCTCATCCCTACTGAACACCTTTGGGATGAATGTGAACGCTGACTGCACCCCAGGGCTCCTCACCTTCATCAGTACCTGCCTTTTGTAATCACCTTGTGGCTGATGAACACAAATATCCATAAGCACACTCTGAAATGTAGTGGAACATCTTCCCAGAAGAGTAAAAAGAATTATAAGAGCAACTTGGGACTTAATGTGGAATACAGTGCTCAAAAATCGCATACCGTACTTATGACCAGGTGACCCAATACTTTTGCCAATATAGTGTATCTAGATCAGATATATATATATATATATATATATATATATATATATATATATATATATATATATATATATATATAGCCACTTCCTGGTTAGCAGCTTTGACTAGCGCTATTGATTCTGTAGCGTTTTCATGCATACTCAAAACAAATCTTATTTCCGGTACAGATGAGTAGCCACAGTGGCACTACACTAACTCTTTTTTTTTAATGCCATTGTGTGTATGTTTTAAAATGTAATAATGGAAATAACTGTAAAAAAAATGCACTCAAAATCTGAGGTGGAGACTAAACAAACTTGCAGTCCACCACTTTATACATTCCGGTAAAATCTCAGATTTTTGACTGTCCTTCAGGATTTTTTGGTAAACAGCAGAATTCATGGTTCCATTTATCACAGCAAGTCTTCCAGGTCCTGAAGCAGCAAAACAGCCCCAGACCATCACACTACCACCTCCATATTTTACTGTTGGTATGATGTTCTTATGCAGTGTCACTTTTACGCCAGACGTAATAGGACACACACCTTCCAAAAAGTTCAACTTTTGTCTCGTCAGTCCACAGAGTATTTTTTTAAAAGTCTTGGGGATCATCAAGATGTTTTCTGGCAAAACTGAGATGAGCCTTTATGTTCTTTTTGCTCAGCAGCGGTTTTCGTCTTGGAACTCTGCCATGCAGACCATTTTTGCCCAGTCTCTTTCTTATGGTGGAGTCATGAACACTGACCCTAACTGAGGCAAGTGAGGCCTGCAGTTCATTGGATGTTGTTGTGGGGTCTAATTTCGTTTGGCCGGCCACTCCTGAGAAGGTTCTCCACTGTTCCATGTTTTTGCTATTTGTGAATAATGTCTCTCACTGTGGTTTACTGGAAGGTCCCCTGGTGGTCTAGTGGTTAAGATGCAGCGCTCTCACCGCTGCGACCCGGGTTCGATTCCCGGTCAGGAAACCATCCTCAGCCACTCTCAGTGCCGGTCCCAAGCCCGGATAAATTGGGGAGGGTTGCGTTAGGAAGGGCATCCAGCGTAAAACATATGCCAAATCAAACGTGCGGAGGATCCGCTGTGGCGACCCCTAACGGGAGAAGCCGAAAGAAACTATACTGTGGTTTACTGGAGTCCCAAAACTTTAGAAATGGCTTTATAACCTTTTCCAGACTGATAGATCTTAATTACTTTCTCATTTGTTTCTGAATTTCTTTGGATCTCGGCATGATGTCTAGCTTTTGAGGATCTTTTGGTCTACTTCACTTTGTCAGGCAGGTCCTATTTAAGAGGTTTTTTTGACACTTTCTTCACACAGGGTCATTTCATTTAGGATTTTGTTTTTTCCTCAATAATAAAAACCTTCATTTAAAAACTGCATTAACTTTAACATTAAGTAAGTCAGTCATATTACTGATACATGTGATAGAGCTCAAGGCCACATGAGGCTTAAATGTAGAAAATCGTTAATCTTCTGAGCTTTTAAGATTGAATTCATTTTGGGACTCCATTTGAGGGCATTTTATATATTTTATAAAGATATTTAATATCTTTCCCTCTTTGGTGTATCAGCAATGCATTTAAAAGAAAGAAAATGTAATATTTGGTTTTAGATTTATTTATCAAGAGGGCAAAATAGATCCCAAGATCTTTTAAGTTCTCTAAAAAAGAAAGTCATTTCTTCTTCTGCAGATTGTTTATTTATTGCTGCGGAGGGGCAAAATGGGGCCATTGGATAAAAAAAATGCAATAACCTACACTTTAAAGTTTAAAACAAGGCTTTCAGCTGTGTACCTGCTGTGTATGCTAATAAATCCAAAACACCTGCATCACATCCTGCAGAGATCCATGTCTTAAAAAACCCACCATGAAAATATAATGCTAAAAAATCAACTAATACTATACAAACTTCTGCAAAAGGATGCAAATAGAGGCAGCTGGGCCTAAAAGTCACTGAGGTACAGAAAACATAATCTATCAAGCAGCTGCAGTGTAAGAGAGAGCTATTGCTGGATATGGGAAATTAATTCCATCCATATCCATGAAATTTAAACCAAATTGAAACGGCATAAGGTATTAAAGGTCACGCTGGCATTAATAAACCTGTAAGGTCACTTTGCACTCGGAGCCTTTTTTCAAGCGCTGCATGCCTTCTCAATGTAGTGAGACGGCTCGTTTGAGGCAATTCCTTTTGTTTCCCTCATTATAAGACATAATGACAGGCCGAAATATGCGGGACCGCAATACAGGATTCAATAGGCCTCATTTGCATGAGACCCGATGCTTAAATTATTTCGACGCCTGAATTATACAAATCGGCAAACTAAGAAATGGGCGACTTCGTGGAATTCACAAAAGTGAGAGATCCTCAATGTCCATGGCACAAAAAAATATGGATGCTATAAACACACTGCAGGTTTTCCCACATAATTTCCTCTTCTTGGAAAGAGCCTCAGTGTCTCGAGCAATTCCTTCCCGAAGAGATTGACTTCGCCAGCGGAATTCAGATGAGCATCGCCAGCTTGGTGTGTGTATGTTTCACAGGCACTCGACCGCTTGCTCGTAGTGGGAGAGCAATTTTCCCGCTCATCTCTAACGTGACACGGTGGCGGTTACGGTGCTGAAGAAATGCACGAGTGTGCACGTAATAACGGTCCGAGCGACAGAAAGATGCAGAGCGAACAGTGTGTATTTCTAGCTCTGGTACTCCAACGTAGTATGATGACCTTTATATAAGCATTGGAGACAGCTGATACCTCGGTCACGCTTCTGAAAAACTCCGTCCCCCGTGCAGCTGTGAAGAACAAGTGATTAATATATCTCGCTTTTATTCTTTCCCAACAGACTAGTTCTTTAATAAATGCATTAAAAATACAGCCTTCCTGCAAGGAAGAGCAGCAGATTATTAATGAATAATTTTACATCAGTAATATGTGGGACGGAACGTGACTTGGCTCTTTTAAGACATCATCTTTTGTTCTTCTGATAATGAGAAAAAATATGCTGGATGGCATTGTACCATCCAATAAATCCTCATTTGCAAACAGAAATGTTAAAAGACTTCTTCAATTATGAAAGTGCTCGAACCGACTTGCTTTAAGTGCTAGTAGATTTGCTCCAGAAGGGAGCTTGATCGCAGAAATTTAGGGGTCCAGGCACTATACAGCAACTACTGTACACTAGAACTAGTGGTCCCCAAACCCCCGGGCCGCAGACCGGCACCGGTCCGTGGGTCAACTGGTACCGATTGGTAATGTTTTATTTTGGAAATACATCTGTGTATGATTTACTCTTGATGCATGTCATGATGCCTCGGTCACATGTCTTACCTCCATCCGCTACCTTCTTAAAGGGGCTGCTCCGGCCGCTAACACATAATACATTACCGCTAAATTCAAACCCCCAAGCGAGCAAAATGAACAAACAACAACACAGTGGATTCACATTTATTATAATATTTAGAAAATACCAATCGATCGTATCATTTTATTTTGTTGTATTTATCCGCCTCACGCCGGTCAGTGAAAATATTATGACATTAAACCGGTCCGTGGCGCAAAAAAGGATGTGGACACTTATAGCACAACTGTGTTTAAGCCTCAAATCGTATTGGTCAGAGGATTTTGATCATTTGTCTATAAAACAAGGTCTTTTAGTAGTTCTAGATCCACAAGTTGTGCCTGTCTTAAGATATTATCACAGGTAATTTGATAATACACACTACACACAAATCAGTATCTAATAACAAAAACCTTTTTACTGCTGTTTACTCATTTATATGGTAAAATTTCCTTTTACAGGATTCTGAAAGTTTCTCACCACGAGAGGAAGAAAAAGGAGTAAAAAAAGAAGCTGGTGAGAAAACAACAGATACATGATCCATCTGCATGATTCATCTGCAGAGGACCATTAATGCAATTGTAAGTGTTTGAAAAGAATTACATGGCGTTTTTATTATGTCATATAAGAGGAATGAAACATTTCTGGCTGTGCTGTTAGGGAAGAAAATAACGCACAGCTGGAACATCATTGCATGTTTAACGTCGCCAAATTGTTGTTATGAACTTAAAAACAAATCGTGTCCACAATTACTGATTAGTCCACTGAGAAAAAAACATCCATTGCTGGGAGCTTACATCATTAAAAAAAAAATTATAATTAAAAAAAAAATAATAAAATCACATACATCTCAGAGATATCACTTGATTCTGAGGTATCCCATCCACATTCATAGCATTTTGCACATGCAAATGAGCTAATTTTATACTTGCTAAGTTCAGGCTTTGCTTAAGGGTCCAGCAGTGGTGCTGAGATTTGAAGTCAAAACCTTCCAATATACAGTCCAAATTACTTTACCACTAAAACTACCACTTCCTCAAGGCTCCACTCTTCATTCTGTAAATGCTAAAGCTGATACAGTCAGTGCCTGGAGACGCTAAACTGGAACCCCGACTAGCATGTTGTTTTTGGGCGAGCAGCTCTCAGGCTCCATAGTCATCACCTTTACTGAATAACCGTGAGTCTCAGCAGCCCAACTGCGGTCTAAATCGACCAATCCCATGCAGCGTTTCCCTGGAGACGAAAAAAAAGAGAACGATCCTGATAATCAGTGCATGAGATTATTTACAGACCCATCAATCACCTGTGCAAGAGACTTAACATCTATTATACAGCTCTGGTAATTAATGTATGCGTTAATATAATAAATACACTTGAGCTTAGTAATTAATATAATGAATACCACAAATTGGACTTATGAATAATTAAATATTATATCATGTATAAATACATATTGTATAATATTTCACATATGTTTCTATTACATTTTAAATATAATTTATTATTTAGTGTTAATGATATCATTTATCCCACCTTTAAGACAAGTACAGTATGGAAAATGAAGACTCGAGGACCTTCAGATTGTTTTGACTTCTACAGAAACAAGAAACTTATTTTGTGTAAAAAAGTATGGGCTTTCTGGTTTGAGGCTACCATGGATGCTGGCCATGAATTCCAGTTTCTCATACTTCTCATACTTTGTCACAAATCAACCTTTCAGAACAAAAGGTGAACCTAACCTTTCTAGAAAACATTGCTGCTAGCAATTTTTACACAGCACAATGTCTCAAATTTACAGAGAAAGGTGTAGAAAAAAAACAAATAAAACATCGAATGGTGGGTTTGCGGCTGGAAACACCTTGAGGAGAGATGTCGGGAAAGAATGGCCAGACTGAGCTAAAAGAAAGGCCACGGTAACTCAAATTACCACTCTTTACAGCTGTAGTGTACCAAAAAGCATCTCAGAAACAGCACATGTTGAACCTTCAGGCGAAAGGGCTGCAGCAGGAGATGAAATTATTTTCCATTCCTCTCAGACAAAACCAGGGTTCTGAGGCTACAGTAGACACAGATTCCCCTGAAACTGCATGAACAAAAAAATAT
This sequence comes from Silurus aristotelis, assembly GCF_946808225.1. NCBI lineage: Eukaryota > Metazoa > Chordata > Actinopteri > Siluriformes > Siluridae > Silurus > Silurus aristotelis. Next base: position 28,449,726 of record NC_139577.1, on the reverse strand, counting down.
ATACCAGGCAGAAAAAGTGCTCTGTTATTCCTACTGCAAAACCGCAACTGAATAGATGCTTTTTTTTGCGATTTAATGGATATTATTAATGATGAAGGAAGTTCATTACAGCCTTCAAAAAAGACACAGAATCTTAAACGGGGTCATGTGATTATTTTTCTAATACTGCTATACGCATGTATGTATGTATGTTTGTATAAGGTGTCAATGTATTATTATTATTATTATTTATTTATTTTTTTTAATAGCCTGTAGTTACCATTTTTGCTGTTGCTTCATCTGGGGGAAAAAAATGATACTGAATCCTTTCATTTAATGGAACAAACTTCTTTGAAAACATAATTTGAAGCTTTTAAAAGGAGCTCAGGACACATCCATTAGTTGAGAACCATTTAAAGTACATTTCGCAATTGAAAGGATGCAGTGTTTGTCTCCACTATTCAGTCAATAAACCGGTTCTAAATACTCTGCTGGCTTTTAAAGAAACGGCAATTTCGCTTTGGCATGGAAAACGCATTTACACTAATAGATTCTTTCTGATATACAGGTTCTGATATACATGTACAAAACATGCTATCAGAGCGTTCTGCCCCCCCCCCCCCACCCCCTTTCCATTCATTCATTGAAATATGTACATTAACCAACCATATTAGATTAGATTAAATTAGATTAAACTTTATTGTCATTGTGCAAGGTACATGTCCAGAGCCAATGAAATGCAGTAAGCATCTAACCAGAAGAGCATAAGTGGCCTATTTACAATAAAAAACAGTAAATAAATATGGTTTGAGGTCCAAATACACAGGAATGAGGGTGATTAATGTACAGAAGATGCAGTAGGTAATAAGATATGGTAGACATGTCCGAAGATAATATACTCAAATGACATGATATTGTTATGTACAAGTATGAATGTATTTAGGATACAGTATATACAGTATAAATATGGGTGGAATGTACAATAGTGCAAAAGTGAGTTAAGGATGTCGCGAAAAGAAATGTGTAGTGGATAAGCAGTGAGAAATACACCGAAATTGACATGCAGTATTGAATCAGCTGTTCAGTGCAGTAACAGCCACAGGATTTTAGCACCACATTAGGTGCTTTAAGCTCAACTCCACCTGTTCATAATGAATCGCTGATGCATAAATGGGCCGTCACATATGCTAGGATAAAAAAATAAAAAAAAGTTTGAGAAGTATAAAAGTAGGTTACGTTTTGTTTTCTCTAAAGGGAAATACAGAGCGCCGAGTTTACACCTATAGTTAATCACCTATGTTTGTCACATAATTCCACTGGTTTTCCATGTTTCCATTCTTTTCATGTACCCAGTATTTTGAAATGCATTATTATTCCACTAAGCCTCATGAAAACTTGTATTTGGAGCAATTGCACTTTTCCAAGTAGATCTGATAAAAAGCACTTCTGGCCAATTCAGACTATTTTTGGAAACACTTAAACAGTTACCACCATCGCATGACAGATTGCTGAACAGTCAACATAACAGGGAGGGCATTTTAAAATACAATTATAATGATTACATATACACTATATGGACAAACGTTTGTAGTTAACTGACCAAAAGATTTGTATGCCATTTTATAAACATCCCATTCCACATTTGCTCTTATAGTAATCTCCATTCTTCTGGGAAGATGTTTGTGCTCATTCAGCCACAAGGGTGTCAGTAAAGTCAGGTTTAGGTGAGGTGATTTAGGTGAGGAGGCCTGCGGGGAGCCGCCAGCGTTCCAATTCGTCCCAAAGGTGTTTAATAGGGTTGAGGTCAAACCTTTAAATCAGGCCACCCAAGAGCTTCCGCTCCAACACATACAAAGTATATCTTAACAGAGCTGGCTTTGTGCACAGGGGCATTGTCATGCTAGGAAAGGTTTGGTTCTCCTAATTTAAGTGAAGGGAAAACATTACGCATTACAGCATCCACAGACATCCGATACAATTATATCCCTTCAACTTTGCGGGACGAATCAGATGTGACTAATAAAGTCTTGTTCATCTTGTATATTTTAAGCAAACTAAGAAGGTTTGCTGTCCAACACATTATTAAAACCCTGGAAGGGAGGAATAGTGGTAAACTGTCAACTGTCATGATTGTGATCAGGCATCTCTTGGTAAAGTCACATCATACTAAGCTAACAGGAGTTTTATCTGCCATGTGATTATAAACTTGCAGGATTTCAACACAAGGAAGCTCATTAATAGTGATGTTAATTGGAAAAAAAACCCCAACAGTCTAATAGGGAGTATAAAGAATAGATTGTGGCTTAATGAAAAAATGTCATGTGGTCTATGGAGTCCAGATTTACCCTTGAAGGGTATAGCATGAACGATACCTTGACACATACTGTTCATTTATAAAGCTTCTGGAGCAGTTTTATGATCTGGGTTCAGCTCAGTATCATTATGCAACAATAAAATGAAGTCAGCTGTACTGAATGGCCAGCTTATTCTATATTCTATAGATTTATTATTCCCTGATAACACAGGAACTGCAGAATGACAGAACAAGGGTTTATCATCATTAATACCAAGACCCTATTGAAATTCATTAGGTTCGGCATGGAGAATATTTTACAGTGGTTTTAACTCTTTAACCTATTTAAGTCTGGATGGTTATAAATGTTGCGAGTCTGTACATAAGTGGAAGTCGAAGACTGCTAATGTGTTTTTTTTTTTTTTTTAAACAACGCAATGCTGCAGTTCACACAATCTCACATTTAAATCAATTAGTGTCCCGTAACACAAAATGCTATAGAATGATAAAAATAGTATAAAAATCTCATTTCACATCGAATTTGTATGCAAAAACGCAATATTTTTCAGAATACAAGATGTTATTTTCTGCAGTGTTTGCTTAGATCAGACGTGCCGGAACCTTTACCTACAAAGGACCAAAAATCAGATTAGTTTGGGGGCCGTGGGCTGAAAGTAAATGTTGCCGCACCAAACTGTTTTATATTAAAATTTAACGTGTCATCAATGATGATTTTCTAATATTTATCAATTTGCATAAATAATACTGTTGTATATTTAATTCTTCCTGTTCAGTGAAACTTATATTACAATGAAAACATAGGGACAATCCTATTTATAATGCAATGCTCACTGCCTAATACGGCTATTTAAGCTATGATCAATACATCCATGCTATTGTAATATCAGTGACAAGTTTTTCCAAATTGGTTGAAATTTAATTACCGTAATTTTCGGACTATAAAGCGCACCCATATATAAGCCAAATTTTTAACATAAATAAGCTGCACCTGTCTATAAGCCGCAGGTGTCTACAATATGTACTTTACACAGGCTTTAACGAAAGACACGTTACACACAGTGTAACGGGAGAAATATGTTGCGCTTCCTTTAGGAGCATAGCGGTATTTTGGGAATAGCCTGCCACTGCATTTTTTCCGGTATTACTGCGTGTGTGCAAGACGAGGATTATGTCCATATTATTTTCTGATGCTGATTTCTTAGTTTCTTTGACTAACCCGTAACGCTGTTGCCAAGAATAATAAAAAAGCACGAGTTTTGGAAACCTGTGCTTATATGATTTCTGTTGAAACTGGAGCTAGCGAGCTCTTCCTTCACCCAGACTCAACTCGTTACAACGGCTTGTATCTAAACAGTAGCCGACCAAGAAAGTCATTGTTCACTGTCTTCCTCCTTCCTTTCACAAAAATCTCTCTCGAGAGTTTATCTTTTGGCATCGTCGTGCGTTAAAAAAAAGTTTTTTCTCCCAATGCCGTGCAGCTCAGTACACAGGTGAAGTGCGTTTTTTTTGTTTCCGTTCGGAAATTTCATTGGTCTAATGTTATGGGGTTCAGTGTTTTGGCTTGAAGTTTGTGAAACCGGGAAAAACCCAGGAAAAATTCATAAATTAGCCGCTTCGTTGTTTAAGCCGCGGGGTTCAAAACGTGGGGAAAAAAGTAGCGGCTTATAGTCCGAAAAATACGGTAGATTCTGTGCATTTAATGACTTTTTTTGCAGTTTAAAAATAAAGTTAAATGTTAGGTTAAATAAGCACGTGGCCTGGTAAGCAAACTCAAATGTTACCACTGAACAACTTTTGCCAATGCGCCCTTGTTTGAGCATCATAAATAAAATGAATATGTTACAAACAGTTAGTTCTGAAAGTTGATGTGAAGGAAGAAGAATAAGGGGTAAGGATCTGAACAATTTTGACAAGTGCAAGATGTTAGATGATAGATAACGGGGTAAGAGCATCTTTAAAACGGCAGCTCTTGTGGGGTGTTCCTGGTATGCTGTAATAAGTACCTACCGAAAGTGGTCCACGGAAGAAAAACCTCATGAATACTGTGATCAAGGTTGCATAAGACTCACTAATAGACCTTCAGAGCAAAGACACATCTGATCTGATCCAACAGCAGAGTTACTGTAGAACTATGAAAATATGGCAAGCAAGCAGATGCAGTGTGGATGCAGATGCACTCTGGAAAATGTTTTGCTGGAAAACCTTGGAAGTTACTCCAACATGCACCACCTACTTAAACACTATTGTGAACCAAATATACTCCTTTATTTAACAGTGTTTTAGCAGAATAATTCACACTTGCCACACTGCAAAATTGTTCAGGAATGATTTGAAGAACATGACAAAGAGTTCAAGGTGGTGACTTGGCCTCCACATTCCCCATTTCTCAATCCGATCAAGCATCAGTGGGATGTGCTGGACAAACAAGTTTTATTGATGGAAGCCCCACCTCACAACTGAAAGGATCCCCTGCAGATCTCTTGGTGCCAGATACCACAGCACACCTTCAAAGCTCTCATGGAGTCAATGCCTCAAAGGGTCAGAGCTGGTAGCACAAGGTGTACTCAATGTTAGGCAGCTGGTTGTAATGTTATGGCTAATTCGTTTGTGTTTGTGTGGGAAGAAGATGAGAGTGTACTACTCAGGCAGCTGCAAAGGATGAGCATGGGGGCAGGAATGACGGATCATCCAATCTGAACGAGAGCTCTTCAGCGCAATGAGGAGGCAATGCAGTGTGATGGAGAGCCGTCACAGCGGGAGACTAAGTGATGCTGCGTTGCGCTGGCTTGATCTGCACTTCACCAATATTCACACACACTTCATTTATATTGGCTTCAAACTTTACTTAAAAAAAAAATAATTCACTAAAAAGAAATTAACTTTGGTTAGGCAATTGGGTTTATTATAATTGAAATGTGAATAAACAGGTAGCAGAGAGGGAAGTTTAGTCAGAGATTATACTTGGTGTTTGCCTGTCATGAATATGCTTAGAGGTATTCAAATTTGTGAGGGAAACTCACTTCATTTTTGGCTTGCGTTATATAATTATACACTAGGAGTGCATGTTTGTATGTATATATGTATGTAAGGATTTACATAGTTTAATCAGAATTGTCAAGTCTTGTCTATAGTCAACTGATGTATAGTCATATGTGTGGGTGTATAGTCATATGTGGGGGGGGGGGGGGGGGGGGTGGCTGGACTACGACGAAACCTGGTACTCGTAAAACGATTCCTCATAACATTTTAAAGCCACAATGTGCAGATCATCACACAAAGATATAGAAGAAAATGTATAAAAACATTTTGGATCAATAAACAAAAAACAAAAAAATAAATAAATAACTGCAAAAAGCCACAATGCAGACAGGATTTGCATTTCACATGTTAGCCAATCAAATTAAATCGGTTAAATTGCCTGTGTGAGCGTGACCTAAGCACAGCACAGAATCTATGCACTGAAAAGACAATTATAAATGAATGTACAGAATTTAATTAGAACAGGATAAACCTTTACAGAATCTCCCAAACATTGTTAAATATTAAACACAAACACGGATCATGGAAAGTGTTTGGGGGGGTGGTCCATGTTAAAAATATTTATTAAAAGCTTCTTTCTTTTCACATTTTGATCTACAACATTATCATAATAGCCTGAATAATAACTTATTCTGAGAAAACCAGTAGTTCTATGTGAAATCGGACATTGAGCACCCCCATTGAGTTAACCCACAGAAGTCTGCTGGACCTGACAACATTCCTGGCAGAGTGCTCAGGGAATGTGCAGAACAACTAGCAGATGTCTTCACTGACATCTTTAACATCTCCCTGAGCAGCGCCACTGTTCCTATGTGCCTCAAGACGACGACCATCATTCCTGTGCCGAAGAAGTCTTCTGTCTCCTGCCTCAATGACTATCGTCCCGTTGCACTCAACCTCATCATGATGAAGTTCTTCGAGAGGCTCGTCATGAGGCACATAAAGACCCAGCTCCCACCCGCACTGGACCCCATGCAGTTTCCGTATCGTCCAAACCGCTCCACGGACGATGCCATCTCCACAACCCTCCATCTGGCCCTCACCCATCTGGATAACAAAGACTCTTATGTAAGGATGCTGTTCATAGACTTCAGTTCAGCATTCAACACAATTATTCCTCAGCACCTGATCGAGAAGCTGAGCCTACTGGGCCTGAACACCTCCCTCTGCAACTGGATCCTGGATTTCCTGACTGAGAGACCTCAGTCAGTCAGGATCGGGAACAGGATCTCCAGCACCACCACACTGAGCACTGGAGCCCCTCAGGGCTGTGTGCTCAGTCCACTGCTGTTCACTCTGCTGACTCACGACTGTGCACCAACGCACAGCTCGAATCATATAATTAAGTTTGCTGATGACACGACCGTGGTGGGTCTAATCAGCAAGAACGACGAGTCAGCATACAGAGAGGAGGTGCAACGGTTAACAGCCTGGTGTGGAGCCAACAACCTGTCTCTGAACGTGGACAAAACCAAAGAGATGGTTGTTGACTTCAGGAGAACAGAGAGTGACCATTCTCCACTGATCATCGATGGATCTTCAGCGGAGATCGTCAAGAGCACCAAATTCCTTGGTGTTCATCTGGCGGACAACCTCACCTGGTCACTTAACACCAGCTCCATCACCAAGAAAGCCCAGCAGCGTCTCTACTTCCTGAGAAGGCTGAGGAAAGCTCATCTCCCTACCCCCATCCTTACCATGTTCTACAGAGGGACCATCGAGAGCATCTTAAGCAGCTGCATCACTGCCTGGTTTGGGAACTGCACCGTCTCGGATCGCAAGACCCTTCAGAGGATAGTGAGGACAGCTGAGAAGATCATCGGAGTCTCTCTCCCCTCTATCATGGACATTTACACCACACGCTGCATCCGCAAAGCACACAGCATTGTGGATGACCACACACACCCGTCACACACACACTTCACCCTCCTACCATCAGGGAAACGGTTCCGAAGCATTCGGGCCGTCACATCAAGACTGTGCAACAGTTTTTTCCCGCAAGCCATCAGGCTCCTCAACAAACATCTGAACTGAACTCTCTCTCTCTCACACACACACACTCACACACTCACACACTCACACACACATTTACACACAACTGTGGGACTGATCTGTACAACCGGACTCAACACACATACACTTCGCACACCCAGGTTTCAGCACCATTCACACCTTTCATTATCGCAAAATGTTTGCATGCCGTTTGTTGCTGATCTTCCGGGACTTGCTCTCTTTGCACAACAATATTCTGTCCAAATTCTTTGGCCACTTTATTTTGATTGCTGCTATTGTAGAATTGCACAATTCTGTTTACATTTCTCTGTTTACATTTTTCTGCTACTGTGCACCTTATTCTGTCACGACAGGTTTTACTGGCGGAGCTATTGTTTTTATTTTTATATTTTGTGTATTGTGTATTGTCCTGCACTGTCCTGTGTCGTCTTGCACTGTCCTGTGTTGTCTTGCACTGTCCTGTGTTGTCTTTTGCACTGTTTGCACCAGTTGCACACATGCACTTTATGTGGCGAGGATCTTAGTTCCTGGCTCTGTGTTCTTCTGTTCTGTGACTGTTGTTTTATGTTGTTTTATGTAGCACCTGGGTTCAGGAGGAACGTTGTCTCATTTCACTGTGTACTGCATCAGCTATATATGGTTGAAATGACAATAAAAGCTTCTTGACTTGACCCATATAACCAAAATAGTATGATCATCGTTTCATAACACCTCTGTGAAGAATCGCCTGTGAGACTGGTAGTCGACATACACAAAGCAGAGTAGCATCCCAGAGCACAGAAACTTGAAATTGCTGGTTTCCAACAGCAGAAACCACATTGGGTTTCTCATCTGTAAGTCAAACACTTTGTCGAATCTTCAACTGTCCAGTTTCAGAAAGCTTGTTCCCACCTGTTATAGCTTCAAATTCAATATTTTACCTCACAGGAGTGGAACTCGATGTGGTCTTCTGCTTAAGTGCCAAATGGGTTGATGTGCTATCTACTTCAAGATGCTTTTCTGCTTACCAAGGTTCTTACTAGGGCCTTCCTCTAACCTCAAACCAGCCTGGCCATTGTTCTCTGACCTCTCTCATCTTAAATAAGATGTTTCCACCCACAAAGTTGCCATTAATTTTTTCCCCACACCATTCTGTACAAACTCTCTGGGCTGTTATGTGTATATAAAAAAAAACAAAAAAAAAACAAACAAACAAAAAAAAAGAAATCTGAGGATATCAGCAATTTTTAACCGATGTTAAATGTGAACTAAAACTCTTGCTTTGCATATGCATGTTTTTTTTTCTGCATTGTTCTACCACCACATGATTGGCCAATTAAATAGTTGCATGACTAAGCAGGTATACAGGAGTTTCTATTCAAGTGGCCAGTGAATGTGGATTTTATTGGATTTCTTCCAATAAAAAAAAACTCACCGATTAAGCGGCGCTCAGGGGGAAGCTGGACAGCTGTCTGGTCAGCAAATCTGCACAGGATCATGTGCTCCTGTAAAAAAAAAAAAAAGTACTATATTGTAACATACAGCTAAAACCGAACACCCGAACCGGTCACTGAAACACAAAGATAGACTGGGGTATCTTTTTTCCATTTAAATTTGAGTATCAGTTCCCTTATTAGGACCCTTGTTAGCCTGGAAATATTTTGGAAGTATTTTTGATACTTTTACTGTATCTGTAAATAATTGTGAATGTGGTACAATTTTTAAATTGCTATACCACATCTAAAACCTATTTGATTCAGATTGATTGTGAGAAAAGGACAGCTTCTGTCGTTCAGGCAGATTTCTTAACAGATTAATGTGCGGTGTTATTGCACATTTTGTTACGGTTTATACATTTCTAGACTTTCCAATGACCATTTGAAGACATTTGACACATTTCAAGTGGTTCCCGAAACGGCAAGCTCTTCTGCTTTGACTTTTTTTTGCACTTTATTCTCCAGCATTGGCCGGCTTTACATCCAGTAGTTAGAAATTTAATAATCTTAAAGTTTCAAAAGTTATAATAAATGTAAAAGAAGCTGCCAATGTTTTCAAGATTTTGTGGTGATTGAGGACAAAATGTTGATAGAAAAAAGACTTATATCTTTAGTAACCGCAGCACAAAATAATAAATATAACTATAATTTAAATAGCTTTATTAACATGGAGCCGATATCTATTTTGGATTATATCTGTGGGAATATTTGACCATTTAGACAAAAGAGCTTCTGTTAAATCATGCATTGATGTCGGACAAAAAGGCATGGCTTACAAATGATTTTTCAATTCATCCAAAAAGTGTTGAAATGGGTGGAGTTTGGGGCTTTGTGTGGGTCACAGGAGGGCTTCTATACCAGACTCATCAGAAGTATGTCTTCATGGACCTTGCTTTATGGACAGGGGTATTGGCATTTTCACTTTCGACAGGAAAGTGTGTTACCCAAAGGTTGCCACAAAGCGAAAAACCCTACAATTGTGTACCATTTCTTTGCATGCTGTTGCAGGAATATTACTTCACTAGATCCAAGAGACCAAACCCAAACCCATTATAACATGTTATTTTGCCTTCCTGTAACATTCTCCTGGCAGCTGTCAAACCCTGATTCTTCCATCAGACTGCCAAAATATATCACGCCAGAGAATACATTTGCCCTGCTTCAAAGTCCAGTGGCAGGGTTCTTTACACCACTCTCTCTGTTGCTTAGGGTTGTGCATAGTGCTCCAGCTTGGCCATAGAAATCCCTTTCATGAAGCTCATGATTCAAGTTCTTGCCCTGATGTTGTTTTCAGAGGAAGCCTATAGTGAGCAATACAACAGGAAAAAAAGTCTCAGTGCTATGAGTTTTCATGTTCTTTGTTGCTGAGCTGTCGGTGCTTCTAAATGGGTTAACAGCCAAGTATGCGTTGAGGAGGCGATCGTATGTGGTGCAACTGGGAGAACTGTGAAAAATGCAAGAGGGAGGCTTTGGAATTTTTATCTTATTTTCCCAGTATTGAGGAATGAATGTGCAAACAAATAACAGGCAATCTAAGTTACAGGCATGTACTGTATAATGCTGCACACCATGTGCGCCATATTACATATGCCATTTGACACAAGTGCTTCCAAAGCCATAATCAGCTAAGAGCAGACAGCAGACCACTTCGTTCTACAGATGCACCACAGACAATTTCAAACCTAATTATTGCCAAGTGTAGATTTGATGAGTTGAAAAAGTCAAATTAAACAGAATAAACGTTCTTCTGAAGATCTCTTGAAACTGAGAATTGATTGGCTCTGTCGATATTGTTGGGAATTCTAGATAATGGGTTGTAATCGCCTAGTCAAAAAAGGAATTATCGCATATCTTAGGTCCTAAAGGTGCATATCTACAATAAAGGCTGATCACCCAGATAAACTGATGATTACATATGAGTGATTATGGCAGTACTACTTTGATTAAATGGGTTTTAATTGTTCATGAAGCTTAATACTACAGGAGTATAAACATGGAAGAATTAAAGACTTATGTAAAGTAGGTTCGAGCTCAAATATAAGAACAATAGACATCTAGAAAGATCTCCAGAAACAAGTCCAGCGCTAAACACTGCTGATGGTAGGAGCTAGAACAAGAACAAGAATTGGCATTTTTCCGAAAACCAACTTGGTCCCAAACTCATTTGCAGTCTGGCAGAAATCCAGAAGCAGGGTACAATCTGAACCACAGGGAATTATTTCTTAAGAAATAGTTTGGGTCTAATGCCTTCAGGACATCGTCAGGTGCAAGATGTTGGTTAAATCCTGGATCTGTGTAGTGGTTTTGTATCTCAAGGGCAAATAAATGCCTTCAACTAGGAATCCATAAAAAAATTTTCTGTAAGGGTCACAAATGTTCCTTTCTTTAATGGTGGACCAGATCGGTTTGTAAAATTGCATGGGCTGTAATGTGACTACAAATACTGTAGAAATTCTATTACGATTTTAAATGTATTTATTAACATGCCTCCTAATGCCAGACTAGTTTATTATGTTATGCATCATACAGACAAATGAGCATTCCTCTTTCAGAGATATATAGCTGATTAAATGAACATTATTACTATCAATCATATTTATTCATATTTATTTGTATTGAAATAAAAAAATATATATACATGTTATGTTGAATGTACCATTCTGTAGGTTGGTGGGTGAGTCGAACAAATAATTAGGCTACGTTAATAACTGAGTGAAATTTTTGTTGAAAAGCCAACATTTGTTATCTTTGCTATAGAGTTATGATATGAGTAAAACCTACTTAAAATTACATTTTCAAAATATGTCTCTTCAATGTTTAGAAGACTGGTCCAAATATGGGGGTGTGCAGATTTCCACCCTCAGGCTGTAGTTTGGGGACCCTTCCCATAAACTCTGCAGGGAAGTAGATCCCCAGGAATGGGGTTAACTTGAATTCTGTGGGGTATCAGATCTTCAAGAAAAGTGTAGGCTGAAATAGGTGGTATCTTAGTCTTAAGGAGAAAAGTATGGCCTAATCCCTACAGAGTAGCAGATCTCCAAAAATGAATTGAAACTCTGTGGGGTGGTCAAATAGATCACTAGCAGAAGGACAAATGTGCAAGGTAGTTAAACTGCAGGAGAAAGGTAGGATGTAAATCCTGCAGGGTTTTAAACTGTTAACCCCACCTCTCATGATTGTATACCCCAAAGTGATTGGGTGGACCAGTGGTAGATCTCAAGGTGACTTTGTAGAGACAACCTCTTTATGGTGGTTGATCTCAAACATAAAGATGGTATCTGCAAATTGGCAAACTTTCAGATTAATGAATAGACCTAGATTTTGGAGTGTGCTTCTCTGCACATGTCCAAACCATCTCAATCGGGCCTTTCTCACTTTGTCCCCAAAAACGTCCTACATGCGCTGTCCCTCTAATAAACTCGTTTCTAATCCTGTCCATCGTTGTCACTCCCAACAAAAACCTCAACATCTTCAGCTCTGCTACCTCCGAATCCACCTCCTGTCTTTTACTTAATACCTCTGTCTCTAAACCATACAACATTGCAGGTCTCACCATAGTCCTATAAACTTTCCCTTTCACGCTTGCAGATACTCTTCTATCACAGGTTGAACCTATACACTATAGGTGTTTATTACACAGGGAGAAAAATATGGCAGAACCATTTTAAAACCCCATTTCAGTTTACTATTTCTTTTCTGAGGTAATTTATCTGCGTCTGATAGGACATTGTAAAACAGACGAACTGAAGCAATCACAGTAGATCCTGAAGATTATGTTCAATACATCACTCACATGCAAACAAAACAGAATCTATAAACAATACTAATAAACTGTTGTGAATTAGCTATAAAAAGGTTATTAAAGCTGTAATGAGCTGCTCCAAATCCACAACACGAGGACACTAATCTCTTGAGGCACTCAGTTTATCCAGCACAGATCTGGTACCATGTATAGGGATTTTGCTGTCTTATTCATTCTGCTTTATGAATCTGACTTGGAATAAATAAGCAGTTTACAGAAATGAGAGCCTTGACAAAAATGTAGCGTGTTAGAGCAGAATAAACCAAAGGGACAGAGACAGATATCAAGTACTTACTGGTTAAAAAAAAACATTTGAGAGGAATGTCTCACACCTTCACACTTACCTTGTTTGTCAACGTGTCTGCAAATTTCTTACTGTGAAGACAAAAAAGGAAGATGAATCACATATCTAAAAACAGAGGTGTAAAGTTAAATAAAAAAAAAGGATAAGTGGGAAAAAAAAGATTTGGAAAAATTCCTGACACTCAGAAAAGAACACAAGCTGATTTTCCTTAACCTCTGATGTTTTCCCTCTTTAACCCAACACTTTCCACCACGTTGATCATTCTCACTTGACCACTGAACATATCAAACAAACACATTCAATCTCCTGCCTTACATGGATCTTTCCTGATAAACCTTGATTCGGTTTGCTACTCAAGGCATATCCTCAAGTGATCCATGTTCAAACTTATAGCCTATTTGAAAGTAGGATACCTTTATGAAGCTAAGATCTCTAAATACCACATCCGAGGCACCTTTGAAGAAAGATCTTTGCAGGGTCTCATTTCCCTCCATCATCGACATTTACACAACACGCTACATCCACAAAGCAACCAGCATTGTGGCTGATCACACACTTCTCCTGCTTTCTGGAAAAACACTGCATCATTTGTATCCTCACGACCAGACCGTGTAACACACTGCAACCTTAGTAAGAGACTGGACACATACATACACACACATTTTAATGGATTTTTCTTTGCACAAATAAGTGCTGCTAAATCAACTAATGTACAATATTTATTATATGTACAATATTATTTACACTACCTTCCATTTAGCTCTGTGTGCTGCATTGTTACAAATTATTACGCTAAATGTTGTTTGCGCACGTGTATTTTTATGTAATTTCCTTTGTACAGCCCTGTTTATTTAGTTTAGTGTAATCTTGTGTCATTTCTTGCTATTTAATGAAGCACCTTGGTCCTGGAGTAACAGTGTTTGACTGTGTACTGTGTACTGTATGTGGCTGAAATGACAATAAAGCCACTTAAATTGGCAATTTTGGACAGAGATTTACAGCTAACAAATTAGCTCAGCATGTAGGAGTGAAGACTGCAGTTATCTGGACACATTTTCTCCTCATTAGTGCTTTATTAACCTAGTCTATTTCATACAGAAGTGGTTCAAAGGTTAAGGCTCTGGGTGACTGAAAGTCAGGGATTTAAGCCCCAGCACTGGCAAACTGCCACTGATGGGCCCTTGAGCCATCATCATGTCTGACCCTGTACTCTGTCCCCTGCTTCCTAACAAGCTGGGTAAAACAAAAAAGCAGAGAATATAATTTTACTGTGCTTAATATATATGTGACAAACCAAGGCTTCCATCAATACGGAAAATAGTAAAAGTGTTACCAATGTGCTTAGATTTGTTTTAAAATTCCCAAATTCCAGTTACACACAATATGCGACATCTGGTATGCTGCTGCTACTGCTAAAGACTGCAGCATGCCATCCAGTGCAATCTTCTATCTTTACAGGGCCTGTGCACCTCCAAGAGCTTGGAGCAGCCAGCTAGGATTGTGGCTGAACCCTGTAATTTTTTTTTAGTCACTCCCCTCTGGTAGGAGGCTGCGGACCATCAGGACCAAAACCTCATGCCACAAAAAAAATTTCTCATCCGCAACCAACCTCATCAATAATACCAAGGATCCACTATCATCTCTGACCTGCCTCTATAAACATTAACACTACAGTAATGTAACCCCACACTCATCACCTCTGTTCCCTTCACCTACATGCCCATTGAAATCTGCCCCAATCAACAATCGTTTTTTCCTAGGTACAATTTATACCACTTCATCTAACTCACTCCAGAATTTTACCTTCTTCTCCATCTCACAACCCACTTGTGGAGCATAAGCACTGATGACATTTATTCAACTTTCAGCTTCACATTCATCACCATATCAGAAACTCTCTTCACCTCCACTACACTCTTATTGTACTCTTCCTTCAGAACCACTCCTACACCATTTCTCTTTCCATCTACACCATGATAGAACAGTTTAAACTCCGATGTTCCTGGCCTTACTCCTCATCCACTTGGTCTTCTGAACACACAACATATCTACATTTCTCCTCTCTATAATATCAGCTTCCTCTCTCCCTTTACCCGTCATAGTACCAAGATTTAAAGTACCAACCCTAACCTCTACTCTCTTACACTTCTCCATTTTCTGATGTCTCTGTAGATGTCTTCCTCCTCTCCCTCTCCTCCTTCAGCCAACAGTAGCCCAATTTCCACCGGTACCCTGTAGGCTAACGATACCTGTGGCTATTAATAACACGTTATTAACCGGGCCTCGACCAATTTGCACCACATATTTTAGTCTGGATCCCCCTTATAGCGCAACCCTCCCCATTTATCTGGGCTTGGGACCGGCACTAAGAGTGCCCTGGCTTGTGTAAACCTAATGGCTGGGTTCGTTATTTCATATTTTTATTGCACCATCACATAATGACTAATTCCTTGTAAATGCAACCTAGGATACTTGGTAATAAAGATGATTCTGATTCTTGCAATGATGATTCAATAGTATTTTTTTTAGTCACAATTAAAAGTCCTCATTAGGGAGCTAAGCTAATTTGGAAGCATGTCTCCTTTGATATATTTGCCCAAAATGTAAAAGCTAGGCACTGCTGGAGATCTCTGGTCTGATGTGCTGCCTTCAGCTCAATCATTTATATAAATTGTTTAGCTGAAGGCAGCACATCAGACCAGAGACTATTCATAGGGCTGGAGACATTAGGGAAATGTTTTGTTGTGTTTAGTGAACTGACAGAACAATGAAAAATGAATGTTTATAAAAATGAATAGGCAGAAAACAATGATATTAGTGATATTTTTTATGTTCAAAATGACATTGGAGCAGTTCCAGAAGGTCCTCTAACAACAAACTAATCTCTAGTTCAATTAAAAATCAAAAGAGATCAAACAAAAGTATTGGGACGCTTGACTTTTCCAACCATATTTAAATTTAAAGTCACACAATTGTATAGGGAGTCTCTGGATGAATTAAAATTATATTTTCCCTTCACTTAAACAAGAAGACCCAAACCTGTTTGAGCATGACAATGACGCTGTGCACAAAGCCAGCTCCATGAAGATATGCTTTATATGTGTTGGAGTGGAAGATCTTGAGTGGCCTGCTATAGAGCTCTGACCTCAACCCTATTGAACACCTTTGGTATGAATTGGAACACTGACTGCACCCCAGGCCTCCTCACCTCACCTACATCAGTACCTGCCTTCACTAACACCTTTGTGGAGCACAAATCACCACAAGCACTCCAAAATCTAGTAGAACATCTTCCCAAAAGAGTGGAGGTTAATAGTAAATTTGTCAGTATTTAATCAAGTTATAATAATAAAGTGTGTTTCGGTCCAATATTAAGAAGATTTTTATTTTTAGTGTGAACCACTCCATTGTCAGACACACACCATCACCAAACACTTGAAATATTCGGGAAGGAGATATTATGTAGCTGTCACTCAGCAGTACAGGAGCGCTCAGCGTGTTGCTGTTTCCAGTATTGTGCGTTAACGTGAAACGGAAACACTCGAAACCGCACAGACCTCCTGACAGGCTTACTGCAAAAATAACAATCTGGCACCATGCATGTCAGTCATCTTGTTACACAAACACTGCCGCCAGAAACCAAATCAACATGGCACTGTCATGGCAACAGCTCATGCATGGCAGCAAAACAACCCTGCTCAGCTTCACCCAGTGATACTCATGGCCCCTGGAGAAAAATCTCTCATAGCATCAAATTACAGGATTACCCAGCCTACACACTGACTTCACTCCAAAGTTAAAACACAATGTGTGGAACATAATGAAGTTTTTTTTTTTTCCATTTATTTATTTGAATTCAGGGAGATTGTGCTGCTGCTGCTAAAAAGCTGGAGGGAAAGCGGAGAAAGACAGGACATCTAATAAAACTTAATAACATGCAAGAGCACGGCCAGACAGACATTTCATATATCCTGGGAACAAGAAAAGTAAACACACAGACACACTGCGAAAAGCACTCATACACACACACACACACACACACACACACACACACACACACACACACACACACACACGCACACATGTACTCAAATACACACAGACACACAATCACCCATTCACTCTCCTATGTACTCAATTGCACACACACTATCCTATACAGTATACCTGTATTGCCTTTTCGCAACCGCACTCATACACACCCATATCGGCAGCTCCAGTTGTGTCCCATCTCATGAAGATTAAAGAACTTCAAAGAACTAGATGCCGACCCCGTAAACATCCCGAATCATCTAGAGATGCACCAGCGACATTTTGATCCCACTTCATGTAGAGTTTGGACATTGGAACTCTTTGAATGTTTAAAGTCTTCAGCATGGAGAAGCTGGTGTTGGATCTATGTTGATCTAAAATGTTGAGCTATTTTATGAGTTGCTCAGTAGCTCCTGGTTCCACAAACCACTGTAGAAAGGGAATTACTCAAAATCTCACATTCATGTTAGCTTTTACTCTCTGTTGTTCTGTATTGTTTTAAAGACTATAATCACACTCTTGATGTCACCCAAATGAGGATGGGTTCCCTTTAGAGTCTGGTTCCTCTCAAGGTGTTTTTCCTTGCCACAGTCACCCCAGGCTTCATCATCAGAGATAAAAACACATCATTCCCTTCAATTCTTAAGTTCTGTAAAGCAATGTCCATTGTGAAAAGCGCTACAGAAATAAACCTGAAACACACTGACTCACACACTCACAGTCTTATATACATTAATCATTTAAACGCTAACTAACTCACACAGTCACTAAACAAAAGTATTTGGGACACCTGATTTTCCCAGCTATATGTGGTTCTTTCCCAAACATTTATCACAACGCTGATGGCACACAATTGTAATGCCCCTGTGCACAAAGCAAACTCTATGAAGATATGCTTTGCGTGGAAGATCTCCTGCTATAGAGCTCTGATCTCAATCCTATTGAACACCCTTGGGATGAATTGAAAAACTGACTGCACCCCAGGCCTCCTCACCTCACCTACATCAGTACCTGACTTTACTAACACACTAATTGTGTCTGAATAGGCACAAATCCCCATAAGCACACTCCAAAATCGAGTGGAACATCTTCCCAGAAGAGTGAAGCTTATTAGAACAAATTGAGACTAAACATGGAATGTGATGCTTAAAAAGCACACACATACTATACGTATAACCAGGTGTCAGCAAACGTCTGGCAATATAGTATATATAATCATTTTAACACTCACATACACACACACACACACACACACACACACACACACACTCACCTGCTAGGGAAGCTGAACTCGAGTGTATTATGAATAAAGCCGTTACAGCATGAGCTGATAATTAATCCGGCTTTGGCCTGAACACAGCGATCTAAAACTGTGCAAAAGGCCATTTAACAAAGTGCAGAACAGCACCGAAGCACCGTCACGTTAAATAGCATTAACCGCTGCGAGTGAGCAGGGCGTTGTATTAAGAAGACATGAATTGAGAATGCAATCCGCCTCGAAACGGACGTATTTGGTGTTTGTGTGCGTCCTATAAGAGTGAATCAAGTTAATCCCGTATTATTTGCTGCTGATGCTAGTTATTACTCATGACGCGGTTAGCGACATGTAATTATCCACGATGCTAATATATCGGTTCTAGCTCTAATGACATATCTGCTGATTTGCAAGGTTCATAATCATTATGTTCATACTGTATTGTTAAGTGACTTATGTTGATAAATAGTAAAAGTAGATCCAATTGTAGGAGTTATTGTTAGTTATGCAAGTCCATATGTGATGTTATGTGTCCTTATGTTATTGTATGAGAGGAGCAGCTTATAGTTGTATGTGAATAATGAACAGTTCATAAAGGTGGTTGCTATTATTAGAAGTGTTGTGCTGTGTGTGTTGCAGACGAACCACACCACATTACCTTCCAAGTCAACTGGAGCTGTTAAGCACTCCACCCATCTATGAGCCCAATGCACTCTGGGTAAGATAGGATTCATTGACTGTACCCTAGGTTCCACTTATTGTGCTTGATCTTTAGATTCATCACATCATTCTCATTCCTCTCGCATGCACAACTGACGATGTCTCAAAGCTGAACATAGCTAAGTACATCCATTCCTTCTGGAGGACATGAAGGAAACCTTGTGGACTCTAGCACTGTTGTACTTGAACCTCCAATTATTTGTCAAGGCACACGTAAAGGCTGAAATCTGTCCATTGGTGATAATAGATTTGTTCAAATTGACTTCATTCTGTGGTGTTCTGAGCAACATACCTGATTCACTACGATCTTAACACAACCCTGAACACTTTTCTCTAAAACAAAAACCATTTCTCCCACACTTACCTGCCTATTTGCTTTCTTACTCATACACACATTGACTCACACACACTCATATATAATCAATTAAACACTCACTCACTCACTCACGCACGCACACGCACGCGCGCGCACGCACACGCACACACACACGCACACACACACACACACACACACGCACACACACACACACACACACACACACACACTTACCTTCTAGGGAAGCTGAACTTGAATGTATTCTGGATGAAGCCGTAACAGCATGGACTAATAACGAATCCGGCTTTGGCCTGAACACAGCGATCTAAAACCATGTCTGTTGCCACACCACACGCATGTAGAGCAACCTGCAGTACAAAAAACACAAATTGCACATCCGCTTTTACCCACCTGTACTTTACACATTTGTCATACCGTCAAAGCATTCGTCGTCTGTCTATGTCCCTATGGACAGCTCTATGTTCAAACTAACATTATTGCAGCTTGTAGGAGAGATCTATGCTTATCAATTGTTTAATAATGCACAGTGAACTTATTTAATTATTAATATGCTTTAGTGACTACACAAGAGCACAGCTCTCGCTCAGCTTTACCATCGATTCCATGAAAACTGTTTAATTTTCTTGCCTAATTAGCGCTGTTCCAAGCATTTATTATTTTTGTCACACGTGTACCTTGTTGCATCATGATCTTGTTACACCATAGTTTACGAAAAATAGCATTTCATATGAATAAATACAAGTTTTATGAAGGAACGTCAATAAAAAGCTCAGGACTTGTTTATGGGGCTTCTATAGGTGTTTACGGTTTATCCTTTGACTGTAGCTGCATTCTATCAAATACTACTTTACAGCCTCATTATAAATGTGCTGTATATACTGTATTGTCTGTGGTAGAATAATGAATAAACCAAATTTGATTGGCTGCATGCCCAGTACAATTCAGGGATAGGGGATTAGAGCCGGGGGGAGAGGGGACAAAGTACTAAATGTACCATTTATTTAAAATAAAATGGTGACTAACTTAATTCAGAATCAAACATTCATTACATCAGTAGTAAAAACTTAAAAAAAAACAAAACAAACAAACAAAAAAACAGACAGCATCACTTTTGTCTCCGTTTGTATGATTTGAGTGCAGTTTATTATTAAATACACACTTTATGGACAAAAGTTTGTGGACACCTGACTACAGGATTTGTATATGCTTTTTATGCATCACGTTCCACATTTAGTCCCTTCACCCTTCACCCTTCTGGGAAGATGTTCCACTAGATTTTGGAGTATGGTTATGGAGATTTGTCTTAGTGAAGTCAGGTAATGATGTAGGTGAGGTAAGAAGATCTGGGGTGAAGTCAGTGTTCCATATCATCCAATTGGTTGAGGTCAGAGCGCTATAGCAGGCCACTCAAGATCTTCCACTCAATTCAATTTTTTCTTTACAGAGATAAAGATGGTATGAAGTTGAAATGTAAAAGTTTGAAGTTTGTTCCTTATAAGTTTATCCACTCAATTAGTGAGCCAGTGGGGACTGTGGCAAAGGAAAACTCTCTAAGATCTTTCTAAGATGGTCAGAGTTGTATTCCAACCATGCAAATCATATCTTCATGAGCTCACTATATGCACAGGGGCATTGTCATGTTGGAGCAGGTTTGGGATTCATGTTCAAGTAAAGAGAAAATCTAATTCTACAGCACCCAGAAAACGTCCTATACAATTGTATGCCTTTAACTGTGTGGTACAAGTGTGGAGAAAAACCACGTGTCTGGAAAAGTCAGTTGTCCCAATACTTTTGCCCATATAGTGTAATCTTAAATGGATGAAAAGCAAGTGAAACTGGTTGACATTCCAAAAGCAAATCTAGACAATATTCTTTGTATAACACAGTCAAATAAACCATCAAATGTTTTAAGTGAAAATTATACATTTCGGTAAGAAAGTTTGTGCAATGACTGTTTGTGAAACACATACAGACAGTTAACTAAAGAGGCAAAAAGAAAAAAAATGGCAATTTAAGTGAAACTGAGAAAATCAAGTCTTATAATTGAACGCAAATCCTGAAATAATATCCAACACTTAAATAAAGTGCGTTTTCTTGTTCAGAAAATCAGCATCAGCTTGCAAGAAACAAAATTTTTTAATAAAGACTAGTTTGGAAAGTAAAATCAGACCTAAATGAATTTGATTTCGTAACATTAACAGTTAAACAGTTTATCCTTGTGAACTTTCCGTATCTAAATCGTTTAAATGATATAAATTAGAAACACACAGATTTATTAATCACTATTAAATATGAATTATGAAGAATCTGATTAATAATCAATGCAGAGAGCAAGAGGTTCACAGATAGAGAACACACACACACACACACACACACACACACACACACACACACACACACACACACACACACACACACACACAGACACAGACACAGACACACACAAGTTTATTCTGTGTGATTGATTAACCTGAACCATAATAACAACCCTTGGAGTGGAGTGCACCCTAGTGAAGTGTGCTCATTGATCTGTTAGCAGTTCGAGCACGAAGTTGGGAGTCCTCTAAGGCATCAGATTAACAGAGCATGACAGCAGAGGACTCTGTGCATATTAGCTGCAAACTGGTAAAATTTGCTTAAAGGAAGCTAAATAAGAGCCACTGAAGCCCTATAGGAAGTAGAAGATGGACAGGCATTCATTGTTTGTTTCTCCTGCAGAAATCATGACTGAGTTCAGATGAGGGCCCGAGATGATCCTGTAGTAATCCCCAGGGCAGACACATTCTTATAATCACGCAGGACGCATGCTTATAAATCTGTGTATAAATATAAATCACATTGTGGCATTGTTGTGTTCCCTGCATAAGTCTCATGTAGTCTCATAAAGCATATATATATATATATATATATATATATATATAAAACGTCATACACTATATGGGCAAAAGTATTGACTTTTGACTACCTGATTTTTCCAGCCATATGTGGTTCTTCCCCTACCACAAAGTTGGAAACACACAATTGAACAGAATCACTTTGTATGTGTGTTTGTATTAAAAATCTCCTCTCACTTGTCCTTCATAACTAGTAGACTCAAACCTGTTCCAGAATGACAATGCTCCTGTGCAAAATGAGCTCCCTAAAGATATGGTTTACATGGGTTGGATTTTGAGTAGCCTGCTACTTTATATAGAGTTCTGATCTTTACTCAAAATCCATAGAGATATCTTCAAAAAAGAGCAAAGGTTATTATAGCAGCAAGTGGGGAATGTAGAATGGGATACTCAAAAAACATTTTGGACATACAGTAGCCACATAACCCTTATACAAACCCTTCCTGACCAGCTCACAGAAACTGCATGACATTCTACTAACATCCTTATATACTGTAGGTTTATAACTGGGCTCAAGCCCTGCAACTCTAAGACACATAAGCCAGCCTACAGAGGACTCTGTCCCCCCGAGAGTAAAATTTGCATATCACCATTTTATAGTCACATGACCTTGTGATCGATGAATCAATACCACTTCCTCTCATCTCTTTGAAGCTCAGCATCCTTATAATGTATTGCATGTCAACTCTGGCAGCCTGCTAATACACTAAATTTCAGAGATCCAGGAAAGAGAAGAAAAAAAAGACAGAAGAAAACATCTCAGCTATCTATTAATAGAAAAAGAATGCACAGTGTACATCAAATCTACTCTAACACTAGCAGGACATATAGCAGAAGAAAATTTCTTCAATAAGAACAGGAGAGATGTTCATTCTGCTTCTAGTAACATTATTAGCTGGGCCATTGCTAACAAAAGACCAACTGGGCTAAAAGAAATTTGGAATATGTAGTCTCCAGTGGTACTCTCCGCAATCAATCAAACAGGCAAATAAATTAATTAATAAATACACAAACAAATAAATAAATACGAACGTAATTAAAATAAGACAAGCCTCCTTGCCAGAAAATCAGAGAAATTCTGTTTTGAAGACATATTGTATGAATAACTTAATTTGTTCTTCTAAAATAAGTATCCCCATGGAAACTAATAGAAGATATTTGATTTAGACTTGTACACTCAAGTGGAATAAAAATTGATATAATTTCCAATTTCTGTTGACGCAGAGGGAAGAAGCAAAGCTCTGCAATGAGGCCTGCATTAAGCAGCGATTCTGCACCATTACACATCAATTATTTGCAGACGAAAAGACGATAAAAGATAATATGGTTGCTGAGAAATGTAACTTCTATATAAGCTAAATCCATTTGAGCTCATTTGAGCTCAATCTATTGCCATCATACATTCAAACTTTTAGTTCGGCTGAAAACTGCTGTTCAGTTTTTGGTAAAAGTCCAACAGAGAGCAAAAGCCAGTTATTATTAGAGTTATTATTAATGTTACTAAATGTTTTTGCGATTTGAATGTAACCACTATGTCTCGACCTAGTATAAAAATATAGTGGAGTACAGTTGGTAGTTCGATGGTTAAAACCCTGGGTTATGATCAGAAGGTCGGGGTTTTAAGCCCCAGTATGGCCAAGCTGTATCACGGCTGACCTGGATTCCTATCATCGCTGGACATGCGAAAAAATAATTTTACTTTGCTGTAATTTACGTGACAAGCAAAAAGCATCTTAACCCTTAATATTAGCAATAACCGCTAAATATCAGATCTGGTCAGACCACTTGTCATAAAGGAGAAGGTCATAAAACATCTGAAAAAGTTTTTAAACTTTTTAGGAGCACTGTAAAATCCAAGTAGAGACAAAAATAACACAAATAAGATCAGGCCAAACTGAGAGCTCAAGGATAAGAATGGCAATTGTTAGAAAATTGTCTAAAAGATCATATTTCGCCCTCTTCTCCTCATCACTCACTCTCTCCCTAGCTTCTCATGCTCCTGAGATACCAGTGATCCTGTCCCCTTCTACTCTCTGGACCTGCCTAAAGCATTCTGATATCCTAGTGTGTGGTGTTCTTTTCAATTGGAGGCCACTCGTTGCCACTGATGATGTCTCCACACAGACAGTCTAAAGATCCTTGAGGATACTGTGGAGGGTTAAACTTGGAAACCATGAGGACGGATTTTGAGTGTGACAGTGTGGAATGGGTTTGCTACAACGGGCTTGGGGCTACGATTGCCATGAAGTGTTTTCATCCAAGTGTCCATCAGTGAACAGTTGATAACTTCAACAATGATGGAACTATAAAGAACAGACATTCTGTGTCACCCAGATGAGAATGGGTTCTATTTTTAAGTTAAGCTCTCAGTTTCAAGGGGGAGTGGTGGCTCCAGCGGTTAAGGCGCTGGGTTGCAGATCGGAAGGTCTGGGGTTCAAGCCCCGGTATCGCCAAGCTCCCACTCTTGGGCCCTTGAGCAAGGCCCTTAACCCTCTATGCTCCGGGGGTCCCTTACGAGGGAAATATCAAGGTCCGTGACGTCGGAGTGACGTGGGGCCGCCTTCCCGTGGGCTCACCACCTGCAGGAGGGACCGTAAGGGACGGTGCTGTGAGGATTGGGCAGCAGTCGAAGGCGGGGGCCTGCTTAGACTGCTGCCCCCGCGACCCGAATTACGGATAAGCGGAAGAAAATGAATGAATGAATGAATGAAGCTCTCAGTTTCAAGAAGGTTGGTGACCCCGGATCGAGACATTTGCAAATAGGTGAAAAAAAAATAAGTACCTGCTCTAACAGAACAACAAAACAATCTATGTTTTGTATAGAATTACACAATGTCAGGATTATGACTTGAACTACTTTAACCATCAGCCCCTGCAGGTCATATGACTGATTACACACACGTATTCTGTGTCACCCCTGATTAGCGCTTGTACAATATATAGCCTCTCCCTTTACAACACTCATTGTCTTTCATGCTGGTGGTTGGTATTCACAGTCTTTGTATTCAGGTTCAGGATCCTTTCAAACTTTTTCATACTTTTGTTGTCTTTGTATTAGTTATTACAGTCTGCGTTATTTAATTAAAATGACCTGCATCCGCTCTCTTCCTTATTAGGTGACAAAGAGTCAAAGCAAAACTAAAATCCAAGTGAAAATCTCTGACCTGAAAATGTAAATCCACAAAGATTCTTCATCAGATTTTGCCTAAAAAAGTTTGCACTGAAGAATGACAGACCCAGAATATGCAAAGGCTCACTGAGAAAAACATGATTAAAAACTGTAATTGCTGCAAAATGATCATTCACACCAAAGTGGTGAATTTTTATCAGCCAGGCAGTTTTTAGATCGTTCTGCAGAACATCAAAATGATCTTTTTTTTTTATATTTCATTTCATTGACAAGTCTCTGCAGAATGAGCAGGGGGAAACAAAATCCCATTCTGACTTAAATTTGATGTTTCATTACAACACAAAAAAATAAAAAATAAAACTCACTAGGGGATCCTTTCTAATCCACAGGGAGAATACACACACACACACAACACACACACACACACACACACACACACACACACACACACACACACACACACACACACACACAGTGAAAACGATGCCATCTTTAAAATGTTTCGTGTTCTTTGGTTGTTTGATTTACTGTAGCTTTCCTGTCATCTCAATTCGACTCTCCTGACCTCGCTCATCGATGCGGCCTTGCTGCAGAACTGCTGCTCCCTGGAGGTTTCTTTTGCACCGGTCTGTGCAAACGAAGAAACTGTTGTCTTGTTCATCAGCTTGTGAAGAACTAAAAATACACAACCCCGCACATGGCTGGCACCAACAACAATCAAAACCTCTAAGATCATACAGTGCAAACGGAAAGTATTCACATCGCTTTACTTTCTTTCCATTTTTGTTATGTTATAGCTTTATTCCGAAATGGATTAAATTCATTATTTTCCTCAGAATTCTATAAACAATACCCCATAATGACAAGGTGAAAGAAGTTTGTTAGAAATCTTTTAACAAGGCTACAATTGAAGCGTCAAGTCTTTTTGAGTTTGATGCTACAAGCTTGGCACAACGATTTTTGGCCAGTTTTTCCTATTCTTATTCGCAGAACCTCTCAAGCTCCATCAGGTTGGATGGGGAGCATCGGTGCACAGTCATATTCAAATCTCTCCAGAGATGTTCGTTCGGGCTCTGGCTGGACCACTCAAGGACATTCACAGAGTCGCTACTTCTTTGTTATTTTGGCTGTGTTCTTAGGGTCGTTGTCCTGTTGGAAGATGAACCGTCGCCCCAGTCTGAGGGCCAGAGCTCTCTGGAGCAGGTTATCATCAAATATTTTTCTGTACATTGCTGCATTCATCTTTTCCTTGATCCTGACAAGTCTCCCAGTCCCTGCTGCTGAAAAACATCCCTACAGCATGATGCTACCACCACCATGCATCACTGCAGGGATGGTATTGGCAAGGTGATTGGCCTGGTTACCTCCAGACATGATACTTGTCAATTAGGCAAAAGAGTTAATATTTATTTCTCATTGTCTGAGAGAACTTTTGGTGCCTTTTGGCAAACTCCAGGCAAGCTGTCATGTGCTCTTTACTGAGTAGTGGCTTCAGTCTGGCCACTCTACCATATAGGCCTGATTGAGTGCTGCAGAGATCTTTTTTCTTCTGGAAGGTTTTCCTCTCTTCACAGAAAAATGCTGGAGCACTTTCAGAGTCACCTTCAGGTTCATGGTCACCTCTCTGACTAAGACTCTTCTCCCCGATAGTGCAGTTTGGCCTTGCAGCCCACTCTAGGAAGAGTCCTGGTGGTTTTAAAGGTATTCCATTTACAGATGACGGAGGCCACTGTGCTCATTGGGACCTTTAATGCTGCAGAAATTGTTCTGTTCCATTCCACAGATCTGTGCCTTGATACAATACTGTCTAGGAGGTCTACAGACAATTGCTTGGACTTCATGGCTTGTGGGACCTCATATAGACAGGTGTGTGTCTTTCCAAATCATGTCCAATCAACTGAAGTTACCACAGTTGGACTCCAATTAAGGTGAAGAAGGATAATTGGATGAAAATCTCAAGGATGATGGAGTGGAAACAAGATGCACCTGAGCTTAATTTTGCGTGTCATGGCAAAGGCTGTGAATAATTATGTACATGTGATTTTTTTCATTTTTTATTTTTAATACATTTGCAAACATATTGTCATTATGGGGTATTGTTTGTAGAATTCTGAGGAAAATGATGAATTTAATCCATTCTTGAATAAGACTAACAAAGTGGGAAATGTGATCTGTATGCGCTGTATTTATCTCTGTTGTGATGTTTATTGAGGAGCTCTTGCATGATCTGATTCCGCATGATTTACCGTAATTTCTGGAATATTGAGCGCACCCAAATATAAGCCGCACCCACTGAATTTGACAAAGATTTTAATTTTGAACATAAATACATCGCACCTGTCTATAAGCCTCAGGTGTCTACATTAAAACTAATGAACTTTACACAGGCTTTAACGAAAGACAGTGTCTGTTACACGACTAGTATCTAAACAGTAGCCTACCAAGAAAGTCATTGTTCACTGTCTTCCTCCTTCCTTTCACAACTATTTATCTCGGGAGTTTATCTTTTGGCATCGTCGTGCGTTTAAAAATCACCATCGGTGAAGCTTTTCTCCCGATGCTGTGCAGCTCAGAACACAGGTAAAGTGCGTTTTTTCATGCCCGGTTGTTTTCAGCGTGACGAATGATTCGCATTTCCTGTAGACAGTCCGAGTGAGCGGCAGGTCAAACGTCAGAGGAACCTCATCCATATTTATGATGTGGTGCGGCCCGATTCAGTGGAAGCGCATCTGATTTAATATAAAGAGTTTAATTGGTGAACCCGTTCCGCAATTTTATTGGTCTAATGTTATGGGGCTCAGTTTTTTGGCATGAAGCTTGTGAAACCAGGAAAAACCCAGGAAAAATCCATAAATTAGCTGCTTCATTGTTCAAAATGTGGGAAAAAAGTAGCGGCTTATAGTCCGGGAAATACGGTAAATAGGTGAATTTTGTTCTAAAATTCTTGCATTCTGTAAAGATGCCTAAAGACAATGTCAATTGTAAAAGGTGATATAGAAATAAAATTGAATTGAATTGAATAATATAGCATATTTATTAATCTGTTCTACCAACCCAGCCATTAGGAGGGCACAAGCCAGTGTACTCTTAGTGCCGGTCCCAAGCCCGGGTAAATGGGGAGGGTTGCGTTAGGAAGGGCATCCAGCGTAAAACATGTGCCAAATCAAATATGCGGATCACAAATGAGAATTTCATACCGGATCGGTCGAGGCCCGGGTTAACAACGACCGCCACAGGTATCGTTAGCCGACAGGGTACCGGTGGAAATTGGGCTACTGTTGGCCGAAGAAGGAGAAGGAGAGGAGGAAGGCGTCGGTTCGGGTTGGTACTTTAAATGTTGGTACTATGACGGGTAAAGGGAGAGAGATAGCTGATATGATGGAGAGGAGAAAGGTAGATGTGTTGTGTGTTCAGGAGATTAAGTGGAAAGGGAGTAAGGCCAGGAACATTGGAGGTGGGTTTAAACTGTTTTATCATGGTGTGGATGGGAAGAGAAATGGTGTAGGGGTGATTCTGAAGGAAGAGTACAGTAAGAGTGTAGTGGAGGTGAAGAGAGTTTCTGATAGGGTGATGATCGTGAAGGTGGAAGTTGAAGGGATGATGATAAATGTCATCAGTGCCTATGCTCCACAAGTTGGCTGTGAGATGGAGGAGAAGGAAAGATTCTGGAGTGAATCAGATGAAGTGGTAGATGGTGTACCTAGGAAAGAACGATTGGTGATTGGGGCAGACTTTAATCGGCATGTAGGTGAAGGGAACAGAGGTGATAAGGAGGTGATGGGTAGGTATGGTTTGAAGGAGAGGAATGTGGAAGGGCAGATGGTGGTAGATTTTGCTAAAAGGATGGAAATGGCAGTGGTGAACACGTATTTTAGGAAGAAGGAGGATCATAGGGTGACGTATAAGAGTGGAGGAAGGTGCACACAGGTGGATTATCTTCTGTGTAGGAGATGCAACCTGAAGGAGATTGGAGACTGTAAGGTGTTGGCAGGGGTCAGTGTAGCTAGACAGCATCGGATGGTGGTCTGTAGGATGGTTTTGGAGGCGAAGAAGAAGAGGAGGAAAGTAAGGTTTGAAAGAAGAATAAGATGGTGGAAACTGAAGGAGGAAGAGTGTAGTGTGAGGTTCAGGCAAGAGGTCAGACAGGGGCTTGGTGGTGGTGAAGAGGTGCCGGATGATTGGGCAACTACTGCAGGAGTGATGAGGGATGCAGCTAGAAAAGTACTTGGTGTGACATCTGGAAATAGAAAGCAAGACAAGGAGACGTGGTGGTGGAATGAGGAAGTGCAGGAGAGCATTAGGGGAAAGAGGTTGGCAAAACAGAAGTGGGATCGACAGAGTGATGAGAAAAGTAGGCAGGAGTACAAGGAGATGCGGCAGCAGGTTAAAAGGGATGTGGCGAAAGCCAAGGAAAAGGCATATGAGGAACTGTATAAGAGGTTGGACACTAAGGAAGGAGAAAAGGATTTATACCGATTGGCCAAGCAGAGGGACCGAGCTGGGAAGGATGTACTGCAAGTTAGAGCAATAAAGGATGGAGAGGAAAAAGTGTTGACTAGTGAGGAGAGTGTGTTGAGAAGATGGAGGGAGTATTTTGAGCAGCTGATGAATGAGGAAAATCAGAGAGAGAGAAGGTTGGAGGATGTGGAGTTGGTGAAGCAGGATGTAGATAGGATTAGTAAGGAGGAAGTGAGAGCAGCGATTAAGAGGATGAAGAATGGAAAGTCGGTTGGACCAGATGACATACCGGTAGAAGCGTGGAGATGTTTAGGAGAGATGGCAGTGGAGTTTTTAACCAGATTGTTTAACAGGATTCTGGAAGGGGAGAGGATGCCTGAGGAATGGAGAAGGAGTGTGCCGGTACCGATCTTTAAGCATAGGGGAGATGTGCAGACCTGCAGTAACTACAGGGGAATAAAGTTGATCAGTCACACCATTAAGTTATGGGAAAGAGTAGTGGAAGCCAGGCTGAGAGAAGTGGTGACCATTTGTGAGCAACAGTATGGTTTCATGCCGAGGAAGAGCACCACAGATGCCTTATTTGCTTTGAGGATGTTGATGGAGAAGTATAGAGAAGGACAGAAGGAGCTGCATTGTGTATTTGTGGATTTAGAGAAAGCGTACGACATGGTGCCGAGAGAGGAGTTGTGGTATTGTATGAGGAAGTCAGGTGTGTCAGAGAAGTATGTGAGGGTGGTGCAGGACATGTATGAGGACAGTGTGACGGCAGTAAAGTGTGCAGTAGGTACGACAGACTGGTTCAGGGTGAAGGTTGGACTGCATCAAGGATCGGCCCTGAGCCCTTTCCTGTTTGCAGTGGTGATGGACAGGTTGACGGACGAGGTCAGACAGGAGTCTCCCTGGACTATGATGTTTGCAGATGATATTGTGATTTGTGGTGAGAGTAGAGAGCAGGTTGAGAAGAGCCTGGAGAGGTGGAGATATGCGCTGGAGAGAAGGGGAATGAAAGTCAGTAGGAGTAAGACAGAGTACATGTGTGTGAATGAGAGGGAGGGCAGTGGAGTGATGCGGTTGCAGGGAGAAGAGGTGGAGAAGGTGGAGGAGTTCAGGTACCTGGGGTCAACAGTGCAAAGTAATGGAGAGTGTGTTAGGGAAGTGAAGAAAAGAGTGCAGGCAGGGTGGAGTGGGTGGAGAAGAGTGACAGGAGTGATTTGTGATAGAAGAGTATCTGCAAGAATGAAAGGGAAAGTTTATAGGACTGTGGTGAGACCTGCGATGTTGTATGGATTAGAGACAGTGGCATTGAGTAAAAGACAGGAGGTGGAGCTGGAGGTAGCAGAGCTGAAGATGTTGAGGTTTTCGTTGGGAGTGACGAAGATGGACAAGATTAGAAATGAGTTTATTAGAGGGACAGCGCATGTAGGATGTTTTGGTGACAAGGTGAGGGAGGCGAGATTGAGATGGTTTGGACATGTGCAGAGAAGGGACATGAATTATATTGGTAGAAAAATGCTGAAGATGGAGCCACCAGGTAGGAGGAAAAGAGGAAGGCCAAGGAGGAGGTTCATGGATGTGGTGAGGGAAGACATGCAGGTAGTTGGTGTGAAAGAGGCAGATATAGAGGACAGGGTGGTATGGAGACGGATGATCCGCTGTGGCGACCCCTAATGGGAGCAGCCGAAAGAAGAAGAAGAAGAAGATTAATCTGTTCTACCAGATCTGCTATACTTTGGCATTTTATAGCAACTCGATACGTTCCAAAATGTTCTAAAAGTTTTGACTGCTCATATACCTGCAACACTTTTTAATTAATAAATGAGTTTCAAGCAAATAGATTTTTTTTTTCCAGTAGAGGAAGTAGGTTCAATTGACTGCTTTTGGTAAACACATACTACAGATGTGGTACATAAAGATTAGGTTGAAAAAAAAGGCTGACGCATTCCTTTACCAACCTGATTTCTGCCTCCCTCATAAAAGGATTTAAACAGCACCATCTGCCAAATGAATAAATGTAACCGTAAAAGGTCCTCAGTCACTGCTGCTGAACCATGTTACAACCACAACAAATTAAACCTGTGCCAGCCATCAACCCTAAAGTGCCGCCCCAACCCCCAAGTGCATCACTCCTGCTATGTTTACTCAGATCTTCACACAAGCCTGCAGCTGAAAGTTTATGTATGACTATCAGAAAAAAGTTTTAGCGACTCCTTTTCATACCTCACACACACAGTAAGGTCGTGAGCAATTCTCTTGGCCTGGTGCTGCAGTAGCATTTAAGCAGTCAGGCCATTGAAAACTTCTCAAGGTCCGTCTGTCTGTCTGTCTGTCTGTCTGTCTGTCTGTCTGTCTGTCTGTCTGTCTGTCTGTCTGTCTGTCTGTCTATATAAAGAGTTATAGGTACACTTATTAGTAACGAACAGTTTCTGTGCAGGGCTTTTGGTTTCGGTACAGGTATTCGGTATTTATTAAACTTAAAAAAAAACACAACAAGTCCATGGGTATAAAAAAACCCAAAAAACTACAGTTAGTGTGACTGTGGCTACACAGTTATGTAGAACATATCTTTATAAAATTAAATATTAAATGTAATATATTAAATGTAATTTAGATTTAATTAATTTTTTTCAATCAAATGTATTTGCGCAAATGTAATAAATAACAAATGAATCGATATAATAAAAAAGTGTATTGTAGTCATTTGATTTATTCTAATCTATTTGAATAAATAAAATAACAAAATATTATTTTTATAAAGTATTTAACCAAGCAGGCATTTTATTTAAAATTGTTTTAAAAATGTAAACTGTTGTTCACAAATGTTAATAATAATAAACTGCAAAAAAAAAAAAGAAAAAACAACAAGGAATTTCAATTTGCATTTCTTCCCCCCTTACTGTACCAAAATTGAAACAAACAGTGATTTAAAAACCGAGGTGCATAAGGAAGCGTGAACTTAAAAGTGGAAAGTAAAGAAACTCCAAGAAAGCATCTCTGATTCCAAGTTTAATAATAATAATAATACAATTAAAAATAAATAAATAAAAACAGCCATTTGGATCCTGTGAAAAAAAACCGCATGTGGACATACAGACTATGAAATATGTCTTGGTTTTCCTGAAGAGATCTGCCAAATCCAAATGTACATCCGCAACTCAGATGATGTTAACTTCCTGTGCATGGGTAAGAGACAGACAATTTGCCAGGCTGAAAAACAGCACATGGTTTTGGACTGAAGGCCAAGTGGAGCAGGTCTCCACGGAGCACAACGCAAGCCGAAACGTCTCATTAGGGCAATGAGCGCACAAAAAAATGCAGACGTTCAACAAAACACTAACGGTAAAGCCACACACAGGGCTGCTCGAGTAAGAGCTGTGTTACATAACTCACTCAAAAGATAAGCTGTGGAGAAGAAATGGACCATTCAACTCTAAGGTGGAGTATATGAACAAACTCCGGTGGTCTGTGAAATCAGAGTCTTTTCAACAGATAATTAAAAAGAAAGTATATCAGCAAATCTTACATTCCCAGGCCAATTCAACAACATCATCTCAAAATCAAGATCAGTGTTCCAATCTATAAAGATTTTGTCATGTTGGCCAATAACAATCTGTGCCAATGGATTGTGTAACCTTCCAGGAATCGAACCAATGCCATATTTAAAAAAAAAAACTAAACAAAACAAAAAAAAAAAAAAACACTGAAATGCTTAAAGGACCCGACGGGATAACGGCCAAAGAATACACTTTTCTATTTCAAGTTTATTTTAGTTGCAGTATATAAAAAATACCACAGAAAAGAAACCCCCTGTTAACACACCCCATTCTCCTCTAAAGCTGTAGCGTGCCTCTATTACAGACACCATGTCAGTGCAAATAATAGCAGTCCTCTGACCTTTAAAATAAAACTTATAGATAAAAAGTCTGTAGACACCTAACCATAAGATTGGTTTCTGCTTTTCGAACATCACATTCCACACTTATTTGTAGTTATCATAACCTCTACACTTCTGGCAAGACAACGTTCCTCCAGAACCCTGGTGCTACAGAAATATACATAGAGCGACATTACACAACACAGAGCTACATACTTGAACTACTTCAATCATCTGTCTTCTCCTCTCCATCATTACAATCATCATCCACTCCTTTTCTCATTAGCAATTCAAAACAATTGAGCAGTTGCGGTTTGAGGCTCTTCTACAGTGAAACAATCATGAAAGCCCTGAGGAGCCATTTGAGACCACAACCTTGCCATAACTCAAAGCCTTGTTCAGGACTATAATTGCCATGAACAGCTTTGCACTTAAACATGCATCAATGAACATTTGATAACTTCAATAAAATAGACTTCAAGATGAAATGAATGAATATCTGGTGTCACCCGAATGAGAAGGGTTCTATATTTAGTCTCCAGGATTTTTGAAAGCCAAATCTAAGACTTTTTTAGACCTTTTTCAGACCATTAAGAATAAAATCTAAAACCTATATTACAAAAACACGCACACAAATACAGTGTTAGCAACTGTCCTTAACTGAGCAATAAATGTTCTTTTTTAAGCCAAGCATCGCTAAACTTGCACTCCCACATAGCTGAAAAATACATTTAGTTTTTACGTCTGTGATGCAATCCAAATAAGATTCTTGATAAAAATTTGAAAGCTGATTGGCTGTTGCATGTTGGTCTCATTTGTAGTTGTAATACAGCAAATTACATTTGGACTAGCGAAAAAAAGAACTTTTAAACACCAAGAAGAAAAAAAGCAATAAATTCTGTGCAGTGGGAGCATTTCAAAAAGCTTTAACATAGGTAGCGTTACATGAACATTGGAAAATTCAGACCTGTTTAAAATGATTTAAGACCTAAAACAATTTTTAAGGCCTAAAATCTTAGACTTTTTAAGATGCTGCAAAAACCCTGTTCTCCCAAAAAAAACCTTTCTAGAACCATCTCTGTGAGTTTTTTATTTGCTGCTGGATTGCACTTTTTTATTGATAAGTTTACGAATTTCAAATGTGTATTATTTGTTTTTCATAAATTTGCGCTCACTCACTTTGCTGGGGAAGTTTTTGTAAGCAGACTTGGCACAAATACTTCACTTGTTTGTCGTCATATACAGTGGGTACGGAAAGTATTCAGACCCCCTTAAATTTTTCACCCATCTTCATGTTGTGAAGCCACTCCATCGTTATTTTAGCTGTGTGCTTAGGGTCATTGTCATGTTGGAAGGTAAACCGTCAGCCCAGTCTGAGGTCCAAAGCACTCTGTAGAAGGTTTTCGTCCAGGATATCCCTGTGCTTGGCTGCATTCATCTTTCCCTTGATTGCAACCAGTTGTCCTGTCCCTGCAGCTGAAAAACACCCCCACAGCATGATGCTGCCACCACCATGCTTCATTGTTGAGACTGTACTGAACAGGTGATGAGCAGTGCCTGGTTTTCTCCACACATACCGCTTAGAATTAAGGCCAAAAAGTTATATCTTGGTCTCATCAGACCAGAGAATCTTATTTCTCACCATCTTGGAGAACTCCATGCGGGTTTTCATGTGTCCTGCACTGAGGAGAGGCTTCCGTCGGGCCACTCTGCTATAAAGCCCCACTGGTGAAGGGCTGCAGTGATGGTTGACTTTCTACAACTTTCTCCCATCTCCCGACTGCATCTCTGGAGCTCAGCCACAGTGATCTTTGGGTTCTTCTTTACCTCTCTCACCAAGGCTCTTCTCCCCCGATAGCTCAGTTTGGCCGGTCGGCCAGCTCTAGGAATGGTTCTGGTCGTCCCAAACGTCTTCCATTTGAGGATTATGGAGGCCACTGTGCTCTTAGGAACCTTAAGTGCAGCAGAAATTTTTTTGGAACCTTGGCCAGATCTGTGCCTTGCCACAATTCTGTCTCTGAGCTCTTCAGGCAGTTCCTTTGACCTTAATGATTCTCATTTGCTCTGACATGCATTGTGATCTGTAAGGTCTTATATAGACAGGTGTGTGGCTTTCCCAATCAAGTCCAATCAGTATAATCAAAAATTTCTGGACTCAAATGAAGGTGTAGAACCATCTCAAGGATGATCAGAAGAAATGGAGAGCACCTGAGTTAAATATATGAGTGTCACAGCAAAGGGTCTGAATACTTAGGACCATGTGATATTTCAGTTTTTCTTTTTTAATAAATCTGCAAAAAGGTCAACAATTCTGTGTTTTTCTGTCAGTATGGGGAGCTGTGTGTACATTCATGAGGAAGAAGAATGAACTTAAATGATTTTAGCAAATGGCTGCAATATAACAAAGAGTGAAAAATTTAAGGGGGTCTGAATACTTTCCGTACCCACTGTATTAAAAACAGCATAACTGGACATCATTAAAGCACCTGAGCATATCTGGTCTTCCCTTCCCTTATGAGTTTGTTTCCTTTCAAGGTTTCCTCAATCTCAGGAAGTTTTTTCCTGCCACAGTCACTATCGGCTCACTCATTAGAGATGCATTTACAATGATAAAGAACAAACTTATAGGCACTAAACTCATTTACTCTTTTATACAACTTCATTACCACTTTATCTCTGCAAAGCTGCAGTGAGACCGTTTCCACTGTTAAAAGTAGTAAAAAAAAATAATTAAATTAACTGACGCCCCTTCTAAAAACAGTTATAATATTAAGTGGCAAGCTGTGAGTGGCTCATATGTGTCTTTGTTAATCCTATTCATTTCTGTTGGCTAGAAGTCGTCTGGTAACTTAAAAATTAGTACCAAATTGGGTAGTGAGTAAAAATATATATAAATATATCATCTATATATTCTATTATGACAATGTCTATTATTAAAAAATGCTCCACAAATGAACTGTGTATCATTATGTACTACCCCCTTCGTGATCAAAACTTCTTCTTCTTATGATTTAGAAAATCAACACGTTTAAATCCATCGTTAGTGTGAAGGCTTCTTTATTTAGAGTTAATAACGCTTTTACTGGTGTTAGATTTGTGGGAGTGTTAAAAGTGCTGTAGATTGGAAGATGAGAGTTCAGATCTCACTGCTTCTAGCATTTCAGACAAAGCCGAGAACTTACTAAACCGTTCACAATCAATGACAAGGTGGCATAAAAAAAAAAAGTAAAAAAAAAGAAAAGAAAGAAAGACGGTTCCACGAGAGGGCTAGCAAACAAAAACTGAACTCCAACTATGCATTCCTGACATCCAAAAAAAAAAATAGAAATCTAAATTTCTAGAAAATACTTACAATATTAAAAATGTATCATCCTGGATTAGCCATTATCCTAGTTTTCTCAGGTTGATGAGGTTAAATAAAGTGTGATTTCATTTCATTTGATTTCACTATGCTGGGTACAATCAGAGTCTACAAAAATAATAGATTTACATTTGCTTTAATACACCAATTTGTAAATATATTGAACTGTCACCTTACTTAGATCCTTACTTACCCCGACATGGAAGTTCCCTATGAAGTAGTCGAGGTTCGCCTGGATGAAGCTGACGTTCTGAAGTCCGAGCTGTGAGCTTCTGTCTCTTGCTCTAACAAGAGACTCTTCTTTGTTTTCAATAAGAATGATCTGAGGAATTTAAAACAGACTATATATAGGAAACAGCAACTCTTCATCGATCCAATTTGTACCATAAAGTCCCTTATTATTTTCTGCGCACTGCATTGCGTTTTATTACTTAATCGTGAAGCCAAGCTACGCTTTCAATAAAACATTATACCATTTTCTCCCATTTCTGACAACAAGGTCACCTGAGCCTGAGCGAATACACAAGCCTGACACGTCACCGAGCCTCCACTCTACAGATATGTGCAGAATTTCGTCTTCATGAGCCGACTCTGGCTACACAAAAGAAGCAAAGTGATGCAGGACTTACCTGACACTGAGGAAGTGTGTACCCCAAAACAATCCCAACGTGGCCCTGAAACGAAACGCACGAACAAAAGAAATCTCAAGATGGGGCTTTCAAAGTAGTGCCAGATCAAAGGCCGGCCATCAGAGCCGAGCTCCATCCATCAGAGTATTGCCCTGCAAGCCTCAACGCCTGTGAACTCCACATGAAAGACCGAATGCAGACATGACTGTTGTGCACGGCATAACAAGACTACCCAATGGCTTGTGAGTACACGTGTCCTACACAAGCTGTACAATGTGCAGTCCTCCAATCAGTCAATCGTACGAGGCAGAAGCACAAAATCATGCAGATAGAAGTCTAGAGCTTCTGCTCACATTAAAATCAGAATGAGAGAATATTTTTTATTTTTGTGCCTCAACCATGGAATGGTTATTGGAACCAGGTGGGCTGGTTTGAGTATTTTAGAAAATGCTGATTTCCTGGAAAATCTCACAACAGTCTCAACAATTTTTACCGAATTGTGCAAAACAAAATTCAGTGATTTATGTGGACAGGTCTGTGGTTTTACATTGGTTTGATTTGCCAGGAAAAAGTTATTAGTATAGTTACTAACTCAATCAAATCAGATGGTCTTTTTTTTCAACTGTCGCTTAGTCTGGGGTCAAAGTTTATACTTTGCTGGCAGAAGTATACACTACTCATGTAGTGTTGCACTGTTGAAGCGCAACCTTATCATGTTCTAATGCTTTTCCGCTCACCACTATATATGATCATTGTGTATATGTACAGTGAGGGAAAATAAGTATTTGAACACCTTGCTATTTTGCAAGTTCTCCCATTCAGAAATCATGGAGGAGTCTGAAATTGTCATCGTAGGTGCATGTCCACTGTGAGAGACATAATCTAAAAAAAAATAATCCAGAAATCACAATGTATGATTTTTTTAACTAATTATTTGTATTATACAGCTGCAAATAAGTATTTGAACACCTGAGAAAGTCAATGTTAATATTTGGTACAGGAGCCTTTGTTTGCAATTACAGAGGTCAAACGTTTCCTGTAGTTTTTCACCAGGTTTGCACACACTGCAGGAGGGATTTTGGCCCACTCCTCCACACAGATCTTCTCTAGATCAGTCAGGTTTCTGGCCTGTCGCTGAGAAACACGGAGTTTGAGCTTCCTCCAAGGATTCTCTATTGGGTTTAGGTCTGGAGACTGGCTAGGCCACGCCAGAACCTTGGTATGCTTCTTACAGAGCAACTCCTTGGTTATTCTGGCTGTGTGCTTCGGGTCATTGTCATGTTGGAAGACCCAGCCTCGACCCATCTTCAATGCTTTAACTGAGGGAAGGAGGTTGTTCGCCAAAATCTCGCAATACATGACCCCGGTCATCCTCTTCTTAATACAGTGCAGTCGCCCTGTCCCATGTGCAGAAAAACACCCCCAAATGCTACCACCCCCATTCTTCACAGTAGGGATGGTGTTCTTGGGATGGTACTCATCATTCTTCTTCCTCCAAACACGTTTAGTGGAATTATGACCCAAAAGTTCTATTTTGGTCTCATCTGACCACATGACTTTCTCCCATGACTCCTCTGGATCATCCAAATGGACATTGGCAAACTTAAGACGTGCCTGGACATGTGCTGGTTTAAGCAGGGGAACCATCCGTGCCATGCATGATTTCAAACCATGACGTCTTAGTGTATTACCAACAGTAACCTTGGAAATGGTGGTCCCAGCTCTTTTCAGGTCATTGACCAGCTCCTCCCATGTAGATCTGGGCTGATTTCTCACCTTCCTTAGGATCATTGAGACCCCCGAGGTGAGATCTTGCATGGAGCCCCAGTCCGAGGGAGATTGACAGCCATGTTTAGCTTCTTCCATTTTCTAATGATTGCTCCACCAAGCTGCTTGGCAATTTCCCCGTAGCCCTTTCCAGCCTTGTGGAGGTGTACAATTTTGTCTCTAGTGTCTTTGGACAGCTCTTTGGTCTTGGCCATGTTAGTAGTTGGATTCTTACTGATTGTATGGGGTGGGCAGGTGTCTTTATGCAGCTAACGACCTCAAACAGGTGCATCTAATTTAGGATAATAAATGTAGTGGAGGTGGACATTTTAAAGGCAGACTAACAGGTCTTTGAGGGTCAAAATTCTAGCTGATAGACAGGTGTTCAAATACTTATTTGCAGATTATGTCTCTCACAGTGGACATGCAAATACGATGACAATTTCAGACCCCTCCATGATTTCTAAGTGGGACAACTTGCAAAATAGCAGGGTGTTCAAATATTTATTTTCCTCACTGTATATATACAGTGTGTATATATATATTCTGTACACATACATACATTACCAAGCATATATAACATCATATATAACATCATAACATTATGATCGATGAATGAATAAGACTGATTGCTTCTTCATCCAGTAGGTGGGATATTAGTAGGCAGCAAGTGAACATTTTGTACTCAAAAAGTTTAACAAGGCCCAAATTGTGATGTCTAGACAACTGGGTCAGAGCATCTCCAAAACTGCAGCTCTTCTGGGATGTTCCCAGTCTGCAGTGGTCAATATCAATCAGAGGTGGTCCAAGGAAGGAACAGTGGTGAACCAGAGGCAGGGTTATGGGAGGCCAAGGTTTA
This sequence comes from Silurus aristotelis, assembly GCF_946808225.1. Classification (NCBI taxonomy): domain Eukaryota; kingdom Metazoa; phylum Chordata; class Actinopteri; order Siluriformes; family Siluridae; genus Silurus; species Silurus aristotelis. The sequence continues at coordinate 28,409,484 of NC_139577.1, read as the reverse complement.
TTGATGAATGTCGGGAGGGAAGTATCCCATGCATGTGTGGTTCGATCCAACAGACAGGCTCCTGTAGCTCAAATTGCTGAAGAAGTACTGTAAATGCTGTTAATGCTCAATGGGTCAGAACTGTTATGAAAGCAAAAAGGAGGACCAACACAATAATAGGCAGGTGGTCATAAAGATATGTCTGATCGGTGGCCAAAATAGCTTTGAGCCATCAAGGCATGGATTACACAAGACATCTAAAGCTGTGCTGCGGCTACTACCAAAAAAACATTTGCAGCAAGTCCTTTAAATACTGCAAGTTGTAACGTAGGGACTCCATGAATAAGAATTGTTGGTCCAACACATCCGACAAATGCTCATCCAGACTGAGATCTGGGAAATTTAGACTTCAACACCTTGAACTCCGTATCAGGTTACTTAAACTATTCGGAATTTTTTGCAACATGGTACTTAATCATGCTAAAAAAGGCCATTTCTATTAATATATACTGTATATACTTGGTCTGCAACAATGTTTAGGTTGCTACATATCAAAATAACATCCACGTTAATGCCACGACCCAAGATCATCCAATAGTGCACCTTCATCACTTGTTCCACAGTGCAGTTATTAAGCTGATATGCACATTCTAGATGCTTTCAGCAGTGGACAAGGCTGGACAGACAGGCTAGGCTTCACTCATAAAACACATCAGTGAGCTTGGGTGCGACAAATCTGTCACAGCTTCACCGGTTGTACTCCTTTGGTGCTCTTTTATTTGATATTAAACACCCGTACCACTTTAGAAATGCTCTGACCCATGAAAATGTGCCCCTTATCAAAGTTGCTCAAATCCATACACGTCCCCATTTTTCCTGCTCCCAACACATTACCTTCAAAAACTCTCTGTTCATTTGCTGCCCAATGGATCCCACCTGCCTAACAAGACAATGTTTATTCACTTCGCCTGTCCGCGTGGTTTGTGTGTGTGAGTACAAGTTAAATATCGAATAATTTTTCCCATACCAGCACAAAGACACAATGTGTGTCGACCCAACAGATGCATCTAATATGTTATATTTCAAGAAAGAAGAATAAATGCTGACTTACTCCTCCACTACAGAAGTCAACTATAGTGTGATCAGGTCCAGCGAGCTCCTTCACCATGGCGACCAGGTTGTTCAGCTGCTGCCGCTTACGTACAGCTCGAGTGTCTGACATCTTGCCTGAGAACAACAAGTGGTAAATGACTCACCACTAGAGCTTTACAAATCGGATAAAAAAAAATAAAATGACATGCCATTAAGCTTTCAGAGATTGTGGGAGCAAGAAAACTTTTTCCTGTACAATTGGACTCGAGTAAGATAAAATAAGTACAATATACCTAAAATTTTAACAATGTAAGAGCAACCATGGTTTGAATTTCTTTTTCTTTTTTTTTTTTTTTTTACAAATACAGTGAGGAAAATAAGTATTTGAACACCCTGCTATTTTGCAAGTTTTCCCACTTAGAAATCATGGAGGGGTCTGAAATTTTCATTGTAAGTGCATGTCCACTGTGAGAGACATAATCTAAAAAAAAAATCCAGAAATCACAATATATGATTTTTAAACTATTTATTTGTATGATACAGCTGCAAATAAGTATTTGAACACCTGTCTATCAGCTAGAATTCTGACCCTCAAAGACCTGTTAGTCTGCCTTTAAAATGTCCACCTCCACTACATTTATTATCCTAAATTAGATGCACCTGTTTGAGGTCGTTAGCTGCATAAAGACACCTGTCCACCCCATACAATCAGTAAGAATCCAACAACTAACATGGCCAAGACCAAAGAGCTGTCCAAAGACACTAGAGACAAAATCTATAGAAAGTAGCAGTGTAGTGCAGGGATTGCTTAGATGGTTAATAAAAACTCTTGTACATAGTTTTGATATTGCACAAAAGTACCGTAATTTCCGGACTATAAAGCGCATCCATGTATAAGCCGCACCCACTGAATTTTACAAATCTTTTTATTTTGAACATAAATAAGCTGCACCTGTCTATAAGCCGCAAGTGTCTACACTAATGAACTTTACACAGGCTTTAACGAAAGACACACACAGTGTGACGGGTGAAATATGTTGCGCTTCCTTTAGGAGCATAGCGGTATTTTGGAAATAGCCTGCCACTGCCTTTTTCCAGTATTACTGCATGTGTGCAAGACGAGGATTATGTCCTTATTATTTTCTGATGCTGATTTCTAAGTTTCTTTGACTAACCCGTAACGCTGTTGCCAAGAAAAATAAAAAAGCACGAGTTTTGGAAACCTGTGCTTATATGATTTCTGTTGTAACTGGAGTTAGCGAGCTCTTCCTTCACCCAGACTCAACGCGTTACAACGGCTTGTATCTAAACAGTAGCCTAAAAAGAAAGTTATTGTTCACTGTCTTCCTCCTTCCTTTCACGACTATCTTTCGAGAGAGTTTATCTTTTGGCATCGTTGTGCGTTTACAAATCACTTGATGGAAGTTTTTTCTCCCGATGCCGTGCAGCTCAGAACACAGGTAAAGTGCGTTTTTTCATGCCCGGTTGTTTTCAGCGTGACGAATGATTCGCATTTCCTGTAGACAGTCCGAGTGAGCGGCAGGTCAAACGTCAGAGGAACATCATCCATATTTATGATGTGGTGCGGCCCGATTCAGTGGGAGCGCATCTGATTTAATATAAAGAGTTTCATTGGTTCACCATCACCGATGGTGATTTTTAAACGCACGACGATGCCAAAAGATAAACACCAGGAACACAGTGAACAATGACTTTCTTGGGGGGCTACTGTTTTGATACAAGCCGTGTAACAGACACTGTCTTTCGTTAAACCTTGTGTAAAGTTTATTAGTTTCAGTGTAGATCAGTGCGGCTTATAGACAGGTGCGGTGTATTTATGTTCAAAATAAAAATCTATGTCAAATTCAGTGGGTGCGGAAATTACGGTACTACAATAAGCACTGATGATGCCGAAGTGGATTTTTATTGTTATTGGTATTATACTTTTCCATATAATTTGTTTATTTTCATTTATTATTTCTTAATTGTTTTGCTAAGAAGAAATAGCATAGTAAATTGATGAATGAGAAACACGAATAAAAACTATTCCTACTTATTAAAACTAATTCTAATAATTTGTTACAACTTGTGTAAATATATACAGCTTTCAGTTTCCTTTAGAAGTAAAAAATGATAACAGCTACAGAGTGCTGTGTTTGTACACCTTGAAAACAGACTATTTTATTAAACCAAACCCAGTATTTGGTCTCAGCATGTGTTAACACCACACACCACATGTACGACTACAGGCGTAGAAATAATGACAAAAAATTCTGAATCCAACAACGACGTGGTACAAATAATAATAGTGCACATGATTACTTGATTATAGACCAGACGTATAAATGTAGAGATCACCCACCAATCTGCCTGCAGCTTTATGTCGTGGTATTCACTCCACTTCTATACATGTGAACAAGGCTACTGAGAAACCTCTCATTTAGCAGTGAGTACTACACAAAAGCAAGCCTTTTCTGCAGTCAAGGTGGGGCTTCTCTTTTATCAATGCGTCATATAGACCCCATAGCGCCCATAGCAATCTAGATTATGCGCCTAGAGAAATGTAAAAAAAAAAAAAAAATATGACACCTTTCCTATATCAATCATCCGTAAGTGAAAATGAAGGCAGCGTCACGTCATCATCTCCCGAGTCACACATCTGATCCATCTCCATTTCCTTCTACGCTCTGAAGAGCATTTTCAGGGCGCACTAGAATATAAATTCGCAGTGTGGAAAGAGGACAGTGGGCCGGGACGACATGCCGAACAGAGTAATAATTATACAGCGAGAAAAGGCCGAAGTAGCAGCTGTGGAGGAGACACAAGTTAATGAAGTAGCCAAGAGATAGTAGAGAGGTTTTGTCAGTAGGTATCATATCACAGCTGAGAAGCAAATAACCAAGGCTTGATTGGATCAAGATTGGATGTGCAGCTCCTGAAAAATTCACAAATCCCCCCACCCCCCCCCCCCCCCCAAAAAAAAAAAAAATAAAAATAATAAATGGATCTTATTAAACTCACAGCCATATTTTCCTTCATGCTTGGATAATGTTTAATCCAGGGACCCTGCATTTTTTTAAATTGAGGTCCCTACTAAACAAGTGGCATGGGAAAAACTTGAAAGTTTGAAGAAACAAAAAAGAGCATGAAAGAGAAAGTGTGTGGGAGAGAAATCATGAATCTAAAAATAAAAAGATAATAAAAAGAGTATGTCATATAACTACTCTAAACAACCATGGTGGACAGAAAAGCATGGAAACTGTTAATGAGTTTAAACAATGATTAAAAAAATTTCAGGTTACTTGTCTGTCTAGAGTTTAGAAAACCAACTCTCTCCTTCAGGTTGATAGCCAATGCTAAGTTACACCATGTGTGTGCATGGTGCTCTGTAAACAGTGGTGGACAAATCATCAAATCATCATTTGAGCTAAACGGTAAACGGACGCCATCCCAAAAATGCTTATTTATGTATACAGTACTGTACTGTATTAACATTTTACGTCTTTTTATAAATAATAATTATATTTTATATATACAATAATACATTTGATTATTTTAATATAAAACTCCTTAAAAACAATTCCCTATAAGTTTTTTGGTCTATGCTTCTCGCCACAAAAGACCGGGAAAATCAGCAAAACAAATTAGTTATGTGGCATAATATAAACCAAAGGGTGCGAGATTCGAACCGTGGAAAAACGGGGGTCTAATTACTTACCCAGTATTCATTTGATAGACTCCATATCCAGATTGTGAGGCAATGATTGTGAGGGCTATGGGTTACTGATCAGGAAAGTCAGGGGTCACACCCTAGCTACTACCAAACTGCTACTGTAGGGCCCTTGAGCAAGGCCCTTAACCCTCTGTGCTCCAGCGGTGCCGCAGCAAAACAAAACTGACATTAGAAAAAAGATCTGTGGACCACCAGAAGAAGCGAAAGTTGAAGCTAACATTAATGAGGAAACTAACTGGATTTTTTGTTCATTGGAATTTGATTTCTACTGAACTGATTATAAACAGGGAAAATCCGTTACAAGTAAAAAGTTATTAAACTAAAACAGATTTAGACTCATCACTTGAGCGAAAAGACATCACCCACCACACGTGTGCCAACAATAATAATCCATTCAATGATGTTGATTAGATGGCTAAAATTTTGTCCTGATTGGCTGAATATCAGTGGTCCATATAATTAGCATACCCCCAACCCCCTCCACTACCACCACCACCATTCAAAAATAACCTAGTTTTGAGCAAAGAACTGTCAATTATTAGCAAAAAAATGATCAGATTTCATACCCTGATGTGATGTGTTAAGACAGGATCGTTTCCAACACCCTCACACTGCCACAAACTCTACCATTTCGTGTGTGATGGAGCATTTACTGAAATTGGTTTCTCAATTGAAAGGTGAGAGACGAAAAATGTCAACACTCGACTCAAGAATCTTTCGTGAAGTTTATTAATAATTGTGTTTGCAATATTATAACATAGCCATGGCCCGGGCGCATTGATTCTGCAGATGTATTCCAGGCCACAGCTTTGCTTCCCACAGCAGTCTCTGATTTTCAGTAAAATGGGCCGTTAGCAAAAAAAAAAAAGTTAGCAAATGAGGTACAAACCAGCAAAAATGGCACGGTGAGCTTTCCGAAAGCGGAATACGCCATTTAATGAATAGCAAGTGTGTGGGTAGTGCTGGAGGTGCCAAGTTGGAGTGTGTGAGACAAAGTTGGAGAGCTGAAAAAGGAATGAGGCAATCCCCCAATGCCTGCCAATTCAACTCCCACAGGAACACAACACATTAGCATGGATCAGCGCCCAGTTTCAGAAAGGAAGCAGGACATACAGAACGGAGAAATATTGAAGACGAAAAAAAAAGGAGAGGAAAAAAGGGAGAAAAATAATCAGTTCTTTAATTTGTTGTAATTCTCTACTTATTATCGCTCATGCAATTTATAAAACGGAGCATCGGCGGGTATCAAATTAACGACTGCATTCAGTTTTTAAGCAGATTAATAATTTAGGATATGAATTCATTTAAATGTTAATGAGCCGATATTCTTACAGTGCAGCAGACAGCAAATAACAGCAACAACACGACTGTTCACATAAAAAAAAAAATCCCAACACAAAACAAATGAAATAGTTTTATTAACAGTTATATTAATCAGTTGATTAACTTATTAGTTAAATAATTGAATCTTTCTAGACTTTCAATTTCCTAAGGATCAACAAACCTTGACCATCTTTCACACATCTTCATGCAGGAATCATTTCACCAACTGAAATTCAAACTCACAATTCATACGGTATAAATCACACCTCATATGGGCGTGTAATACAGTACATATATGTTGCGTTTATTACATTTTTGATTCGAAATAAAAAAAAATGTGAATTACGATGCTTTTCAAATTTTTTTTGTTAATATTGAAAGCACGAAAGAAGGAAAACTGCATTTTATTGTTTCTGTGCGCACACAAATGAGAGATCGTGACTTATTTGATTTATTTTCTCGAATCATTAAATCGCAAAAACGTATTAATCAAAATCTCACTAACAAATATAAGCAATGCTCTAAAGTGCACGATATTTCCGATCTCACGTCCTAACCTGGAAGTAAAAGAAAACGTTTTAGAAAGAGCTGTCCTGAACCGTCTGGAGCCGTTTGCGCTAATGCTAAGTAACGGATATAATAAAAAAAAAACATTACAAAAAGCAGAGAAAGGGTACAAGGTGGGGCGAGCTGAGGTTGGCGAGGCAGAGCGAGGCATGTTTGGGTCTGCTGTGCAATGAGTGTGTGAAGATTTTGTGTGCAGCAAAACATCCCCTATGTTGCTTTTTTTAAAAATTATTTTTAAGAAACATCTTATTTTAAGTCACTTGTGCAAAAAGCTTACCGTTGCTATAGTAACAGCTCATTTACAAAGACTTTTAGTTCTAGCCACATTATCGAAGCCTAATAATAAACAGATTTAAAATTTACTTCCAGCTGTATATGAGATGTTATTAATATCTATGGAAGTTGCAGTCAGTCAGTCAGTAGGTTTTCCTCCCTGTGAAAGTCCTCAAGATGGAGGTCTTGGCTTTATGTAGTTTTTCAGCAACATGACAAGCTTACATTTTTTTTATTATTTACTTAAAAAAGCAATTTAGAATCATGGAGAGAAACCGGAACTGCTCATTGTGCTTCTTAAGCATTTTAAAGCCTTTCCAAAGTGGCCCAAACATTCTGCATCTCAGTGACTAAGGTTGTATATGTGTGTTTAAATGTGTGTGTGTGTGTGTGTGTGTGTGTGTGTGTGTGTGTGTGTTGTACTGCCTTCTTTCCACTCGAGACACAGGTGGTGAGAAGCAGATTTTCCACAGATAACAGCATGCACGTCTGACTCACCTCACCTGTGGGTGCGTGAGCTTTGGCAGAGTGTGAGTAACAGGAGCATGATGATAATTCATACCGTTTCCTGAAAACCTTACTTACAGCAGCTTCATCGGCTTTTACAGTGTTTCTGGCTGCCTCATATTTCCGCCTTGTCAAAGTGCATTTAAAAACAGACGTCAATTTTACAGCGTATTATTCGGACAAGCGTCGCTCATTAAACATTTACTTTCAATATTTCTTTTGAAACAAATTACTAGAGCAGATGGGCTTTTGACAGCACACACTGCGCACCTAAAGACGAGTATTATGTTAGAACAATAAGATGGTAATTAAATACAAATTAGCACGATTCAGCGAATTCTTTAGAAATAATAGCTATTTTAAATGCCACTTCATTGATTAATGGAAGAAAAAAAAAGGGAAATTTTGAACTTTCTAACATTTTTTTCACAATCAAAATGTACTACATGTGTACCATATTAAGTCAATAAATTGATTTAAATTCTCCCAAATATATTATTATTATTATTTTTTTTTAAACAAAGTGACCTATAAAATGATTATCTGAAACGTAACGATCCACAGGAGAAATAGAGCTCCAAAGCTGGCTAAAATGACCGATTTCCACTGCCTTTTCTCTTGTCTAAAAGCTAATATAAAGCATTTTAGACACTTTTTAGATAAACTGTCCTGCTTTGGGACAATGTCCATTGTTTAAGCACTATACAAAGAAATTCTTTGTGACCCAATCACTCATTTGTGACCCAATCACTCATTGTTATCCGCTAACAGCACGACTTACTATGATTTAGTCCTCATTCACAATTTTGTACCCAATCTTTACCTTCCAATTTCTTTCTCCTTCTCGGGTAAATAAGTTGTGCATATCATGAGATTATATCACCCAGTCATACAGTATTTTATGACACAATGCTCGGTTAGTTACAAATCAAGCAATTAAACAAAGTGCCACACTGAACATCGCAATACCACTTTATAAAATCAACAGTAGAAGCAAACGCTTATGCAAACATGCTATTTCCAGCGTTGTTCTTAAGGGACTAGCAGTACAACGTTACCCTGCAGCTCCTGTGCATTTGGCATTGGGCCACTCGCTTTTTCATTCTCTTTTCCGCTAAAAGCTAAGACCAGTGTTCTTCAGCCCTAAAGTCTCAGAAGCTATGCGGGGGATTAGTCAGACCTGCATCCACAGAGCAAGCAAACATTATTTTTGTCTCCTCGGAATTACAGACCTGTCAACATAAACCGGCAGGACAAGCGCGTGTGCCTACCTGAGCCAACAGGAACCGTATATAATTAACTTTATTAGACAGCCATAACTACAGCTCTGTCTCCATCCAGCTCATCAAGCTTTAACGCCTTGTCAGAGGTGAGATCGTGCCAGGCGCCGATTCGTCACACGTTAGGGCATTAAAGCATTAAATGAGACTGAGATCAGGGTTCAAATGTAATAAAACTGGCCTGAGTTAATAATTCAAACACAATATGGATTAGAAAAAATTTTCAGTAAGAAGAATGTATTTGGTCAGTTAGTTTTGTTTGGTTTTTATATACCTCCAGTGCATATATCTACAGTAAAAACTCAAGACACCACAATCAGCTACATGGATTTTGTTGGCAAAAATGCATTTAAGGTAAGAAATGTTCACTTTTTGCAGCATTATGGGTTGATTTTGCTTTTCTCTCATTCAATATGGACCTCTAAAAAACTACACTATAAAAAAAACTTTCTTTCGGCTTCTCCCATTAGGGGTCGCCACAGCAGATCATCCGTATTCATGATCCACACGTTCAATTTGGCACATGTTTTTACGCTGGATCCCCTTCCTACGCACCCCTCCCCAATTATTCGGGCTTGGGACCGGCACTAAGAGTGGCTGGGGTTGGTTCCCTGACCGGGGATCGAACCCGGGCCGCAGCGGCGAGAGCGCTGCATCCTAACCACTAGACCACCAGTGGAATTCAAGTCAAGTGGCAAGCAAGGCTGTATGTTTGGAGTCATTGTCTTCTTAAAACAGTCCTCATCTCCCCAGTTTATTATTTATTTTTTTGACTCTTCATGCATCCTGGCACATCGGTCCATTCATTTTTCTTCCAAGTATACAATATGCCCCAATACTGCACCAGTGCTGTAGACAGAAAATGTATAAGCAGACTCTACTTTCTGAGGCAGCTCAGGTCCTTTAATGTTTGCAGCAAGATGTTTAACTGGTCCGTGGTAACCAGTGCAGTCTTCTTTGCAGTAGTATGCTGATGGGCTGAAGGAGAAGAGCGCAACAAGATCGATCAAGGCTGCTCACTGGACACACAGTAAACTCACAGGCATTCTGGACAATAAACAATAAACCCCTCCATGAGCTTCTTACAAAACAGCAGCGCTCCTTTAGCAGAAGACTTATTCTGCTCAGCTCTAAAAAGGAACATTACTGAAGGACATTTGTCCCAACAAACGATCAGACTGTACAACACTGCACTTAGCCAGTTTCCGGATTAGCAATATTTCAGTATTATTTGTCAAACAACCAGTGTTAGCAACCGTACACACAGCAACTTGCAACAATGCTATTCCCTCTTACTGTTACACTGCTTACAATGATTACTTAATGCTTACACTTTAACACACCAAGTCTGCTAGTGTATCAGCAATGTTTACACAAACCCTCCCACATCACATGCTCACTGTATCTGTATCCATATCTTTAGATACTTATATATTTCTTTGGATACTGTATATCAATATGTTTATATAATGAAAGAAGAATAAGATGGTGGAAACTGAAGGAGGAAGATTGTAGTGTGATGTTCAGGGACGAGGTCAGACAGAGGCTCGGTGGTGGTGAAAAGGTGTTGGATGATTGGGCAACTACTGCAGGAGTGATGAGGGAGGCAGCTAGAAAAGTACTTGGTGTGACATCTGGAAATAGAAAGGAAGACAAAGAGACGTGGTGGTGGAATGAGGAAGTGCAGGAGAGCATAAGGAGAAAGAGGTTGGCAAAACAGAAGTGGGATAGACAGAGTAATGAGAAAAGTAGGCAGGAGTACAAGGAGATGCGGCAGCAGGTAAAGAGGGCTGTGGCAACAGCCAAGGAAAAGGCATATGAGAAGCGTGAAGATGATGGCAGTGGAGTTTTTGACCAGATTGTTTAACATGATTTTGGAAGGTGAGAAGATGCCTGAGGAATGGAGAAGAAGTGTGCTGGTACCGATCTTTAAGCATAAAGGAGATGTGCAGTTTTGCAGTAACTACAGGGGAATTAAGTTGATCAGTCACACCATGAAGTTATGGGAAAGAGTAGTGGAAGCCAGGCTGAGAGAAGAGGTGACCATCTGTGAGCAACAGTATGGTTTCATGCCGAGGAAGAGCTCCACAGATGCCTTATTTACTTTGAGAATGTTGATGGAGAAGTATAGAGAAGGACAGAAGGAATTGCATTGTGTATTTGTGGTTTTAGAGAAAGCGTACGACAGAGTGCCAAGAGAGGAGTTGTGGTACTGTATGAGGAAGTCAGGTGTGCCAGAGAAGTATGTGAGGGTGGTGCAGGACATGTATGAGGACAGTGTGACAGTAGTGAAGTGTGCAGTAGGAACGTCAGACTGGTTCAGGATAAAGGTTGGACTGCATCAAGGATCGGCCCTGAGCCCTTTCCTGTTTGCAGTGGTGATGGACAGGTTGACGGACGAGGTCAGACAGGAGTCTCCCTGGACTATGATGTTTGCAGATGATATTGTGATTTGTGGTGAGAGTAGGGAGCAGGTTGAGAAGAGCCTGGAGAGGTGGAGATATGCGCTGGAGAGAAGGGGAATGAAACTCAGTAGGAGTAAAACAGAGTGTGTGTGAATGAGAGGGAGGGCAGTATAGTGATGCGGTTGCAGGGAGAAGAGCTGGAGAAGGTGGAGGAGTTCAGGTACCTGGGGTCAACAGTGCAAAGTAATGGAGAGTGTGTTTAAGAAGTAAAGAAAAGAGTGCAGGCAGGGTGGAATGGGTGGAGAAGAGTGACAGGAGTGATCTGTGATAGTAGGGTATCTGCAAGAATGAAAGGGAAAGTTTATAGGACTGTGGTGAGACCTGCGATGTTGTATGGATTAGAGACAATGGCATTGAGTAAAAGACAGGAGGTGGAGCTGGAGGTAGCAGAGCTGAAGATGTTAAGGTTTTCGTTGGGAGTGACGAGGATGGACAGGATTAGAAATGAGTTTATTAGAGGGACAGCGCATGTAGGACGTTTTGGTGACAAGGCGAGCTTGAGATGGTTTGGACTTGTGCAGAGGAGGGACATGAGTTATATTGGTAGAAGAATGCTGAGGATGGAGCCACCAGGTAGAAGGAAAAGAGGAAGGCCAAGGAGGGGGTTCATGGATGTGGTGAGGGAAGACATGCAGGTAGTTGGTGTGAAAGAGGCAGATGTAGAGGACAGGGTGGTATGGAGACTGATGATCCGCTGTGGCGACCCCTAATAAGAGCAGCCGAAAGAACAAGAAGAAGATATCAATATGTTTATATTCTTATCTTTTTTCTGTAATGCAAATTGCTTTAGAAAATAGTTCACCTACTATATGCTGCTCCTAGATAGATAGATAGATAGATAGATAGATAGATAGATAGATAGATAGATAGATAGATAGATAGATAGATAGATAGAGAGATAGATAGAGAGATAGAGAGATAGAGAGATAGATAAATAGATAGATAGATATCTGTTAACCGCATTATAATGATTACAAAGAGCTATTCAGTAGCTTAGTTAGTACAGACTCTTTGCTTAAATCCAAGAATTAGAGACGACATGCATTTATTTGTTAGTTTCTATGATATAAACCATTACGACTATATATATATAATGTGTATATTATGTATGTGTATATATATACACATACATAATATGTGTATACGAGAAAAATAAATCAAGGCCCGTGACGTCGGACCGACGTGGGGCCGCCTTCCCGTGGGCTCACCACCTGCAGGAGGGACCGTAAGGGACCGGTGCTGAGAGGATTGGGCAGCAGTCGAAGGCGGGGGCCTTGACAGCCCGATCCCTGGACACGGAAAAGTGTCTGGGAATCTGCTTAGACTGCTGCCCCCGCGACCCGAATTACGGATAAGCGGGAGAAGATGAATGAATATATATAACATTATGACATTATAACATTATGGCTAGTGAAGTGAATAACACTGATTATCTCATCATTAGGGCAGCTGTTCTTCTTTAAAATTCATTAGGCAGCAAGTAAACATGTTGTCTTCAAAGTTGACGTGTCAGAAACAGGAAAAATGGGCAAGCGTAAAGATTTGAGCGAGTTTGACAAGGGCGGAATTGTGTTGGTTAGACGACGGCAATTTTTATTGTAATAAATTTTATACAGACTTTTTAATCGGTATAAGTTGGGTGTTGTGTGAAAGCTGCTCAATAGCTTTTTTCGATCATTAAAATGTGCTTAACAGTAGTGATGGTCAAATTATTCTGTGAATTAATTCACATATCAAACACGCACGCACACAGAGAGAGAAGCGGATAAATGCTCAGGAATTATATTACATAACAAAACCCCCTCACTGTAGTCTGGTAAATAGTAGATGTGCTTTAAAACCTCAGGGAAGCAAAAAATCTATGATTACTTTCTAAGTAGGCTGTTGGTCTTGTAGACATAAAATATGCAGTACACCGTATAAATAATTGGTACATTTTTCAGAGCCGCATTTACTTTAGCAGAATTTCACAATCCATAGGCAGGCACTCCACATAATCAAAATCAAATAAGTAATTAAATAAGCTGTTATTTAACAAAGGAAATTTTGTGGTTGAAGTTTTCTTTAAGGAGATGTGTATGTATTGAAAGAGTCGCTAATACTTTGGAACAGTCGTAGAAGTAATTTTACAAAATACCATTGTTCTGTGTGTTTCAGCTGTTTACTGTCTCTTCATGAGGCTTAATGATGTTAGGAAAAGGGCTCTATACAGGGGTCATTTCATTTCTTCCATGTCTGCTTGCTCTTCTTTTTTGCTGAAGATAGTTCTTTATGGCTATATTTTCTGGAGTACTTGTCATGCTGTTGCATAAGGTTGAGCCTGATTAGATACCTCCTTCATGGTATATCATGACAAATATGCATCTAGACTTCTCAGAATGGAGGAGACCATTCACTCTTACCAAATGCTCAACTCCATTTGTAGAAATGCAGAGCTAAGCGTCCATTAAACCACCACCATGCCTCACTGTCACCTGCAGATGCTCATCCAGCCTTTTCACTAAGCAAAATATATATTCCCAGAACCAAAATATCCTGTAAAATTGACTCATCAGAGCATCTAGAGCACCTGCAGCTAAAATTCCACACACCACCTCTTGATCTTTTGTGCATAGTTAAACCAGTTTGGCCTTATTTCCATGCCCGAGCATTTTCTTCCATGAAGGCCACTTCTGATCATTTACATTTACGACACTTGGCAGGTATCTTGGAGTTTGGAAAATTGACTTACAAAAGTGCTTTGAAGTCTCTATCAATAAATGCAGGGCCTGATACCGGTTCATTTAGCAGTACACTAGGAATACCATCAGTCTTAAAACTCTGTTAGGAGAGAATACAAGTAGATTTTTATTTCAAAGAAGTGTTCACTGAAGTACTGCTGGAAGATCTTTAAACGGTTTCTGACTGCAAGTGACTCAGCTGTTCGAACGTCAATTGGAAGTTCATTCCATCACATCGGTGCCAGAAGAAAAAAAGAAAAAACGAGTCTTAAAGCTTGTTTTCCATGTACACTGAGAGATGGTGGGATGAGTCGAGCAGTGATTGAGGATTGGAGGGAGTGAAGGGTGAAATAAGTGCTTTGAGCTAAAGAAAAGCTGGTCTGTTTTTAAGTTTGCATTTAAGTATTAGTGTTTTAAATCTGATGCAAGCAGCTATAGCTAGGAGGACAATTTTGGAAGGTTGAAAACAAGTAATGCGCCTGGATTCTGGATAAGTTATGGAGGTTCCAAAGATTGAATGTCCTTCAGACACAGACCTACTGATGTTGTAAAGGGAAAATTGACATTTTAGATTAACAACGCAAAAAGAAAATGGCAGATGATTGTCCGAAGTTACCCCTGGGTGTTGACCAAATGTGACCAAAGATGATATTGCATAGTTGGAAAGAATTTTCTTTAGACTGTAGATGGGTATACCAGGGTCTTACAAGTTTTTGCAAGGTCTAAGCTGAAGGTACTGCGTGAAACCTCCCAGCTGCTAAAAGAATAATAAATGATCCTCATAACTGCCTGTTTTTATGTGTTTCTACACAATAGCACATCTGGAAAAATCTGCCTGCCTTGATACTGTTGCATGTGCCAGCCCACCATGGCTCGTTACTCTGCGCCATCTTGTCAAGGCGTCAAACATTTTAGATGCCTGCAGCAAACCTCACCATATTAGCAGCCTGGTAATCACTCAGTATTATTCCTCCTACACAGCCGTTATTGTTTCAGGTAATGATTTTGCTTCAATCGACATGTTACATTGTTGATCCTTAGCACCTGTTTGGTCTTCATGCCAAAAAAAATCCTTGACTGGGTGGAATTGCAAGTCCTTTAAAAGCTTTAAAAGCAAAAAATAGTCACAGGGAATATTGATCTGTTCACATTTTTTTGGGGCTGTTTACACACCTCACATGTTGTGCATTGATAAATATAACCAATTCATACTTATATTAACTTACTGACACTGGAGTCTCCTTACATGAAAGCAATGCTATTTCTTTTCTTATTAGGCTTATTATGTAGAAGTTTCTCACCTTATCAGTTTCTGTGAATGAGTTGAGCTGTTACTTAGAAAAGATGATTTTTATAGAACACAATTCTCGATTAATCAATATTTTCAAATCAATACATTTCTATATAAATACTGCTATAAAAGATTTCAAAAATATCTCCTTTATGCTCACTAATTCATCCAGACTTTGTATCATGGTCGAAAGATAAGTCATATACTTTTATGGCATTTGGTAACCCGTATCTCATTTAAATAGCAGTTGGGAGTTAAAGGCCTTCCTAAAGTCCTAGCAGTGGCAACATGGTGGTGCAGGGATTTGAACTCTCAACCTTCTGATCTAAAGTCTAACAACTTAAACACTGAGCTACCACTTTCAAGGGACCAGATTTTAAATTAAGAAGCTATTCAGAGTATTTTTGGGCAAAACTGCATAACCCAAAAGAAAGAACACAGAAAAAGATATACAATTGATATGGAAGGTGAAGCAATACAATATCCATTGAATTTGTTGAGAAATTGCAAATATAACTGGCTCAATTGATGAATTAATTGACTTTTGATTTGTTTTTACTACTTGTTCCTGTAGTATAAACCATCATCCCTGCCTACAGCACTGCTAAGGCTTTAAAACTCCTGAATCATCATTTCAAACATTGATTTAATCTTGGACATCAAAAAAAAAAAGAAAAAAGTATTACCAATGTTCAATCATTCTGACCTACATGAAATGGTTTCTAAATCTAGCCCCAGGTGCTCACAAAAGCCAAAAGGCCTAAAAAAATACCATGTCATTCTGAAGGTCATTGGAACTTGTGTTGAGGCTTTGAAATGAAAGGTTACTAGCAAAAACAGATTAGTGCTGAGAGATTGAACTGATGATGTTCTTCTAATCCTAACATAAAAAGACAAAAAAAAAAAAAACCCTGTCGCTTCACAAACCTCAACTTGTCCGATTGATCTTCCCAACATGCCGTTATTCAGTCGTATTCGGTGAATGCATCTCACGAATCGTTTGACTGATGCAGAGGTATGCCAGAGCAGCATGTATTTAAAGCCTTAAAACCAACCAACAGTAGGAGATTTGTGCCTAATTGGATGCTCTCTATAGTCGGCTAAAGGTTAAGCGATCTGCCTGTTTCAACTCAGAGAAGATCATTAGATGAAGAAGGCTTTCACTCACGTAGAGACATGACTACATTCAACATCAATCACGAGCTGCACTCAATGACTTCAATCCCCCTTAGACTAAGTAAATACTAGTATCCTTGAAGATAACTGAGCACTAGGATGAAGTGTAATCCATCATGTCATATGAATGTAAGAAGGTGTGCAATTGGGAGTGTGATATATTATAAGGAAGCAAGTGAACAATCGGTTTTTGAAAGTTGATGCGTTGGAATCAGGAAAAATGGGCCAGCATAAAATAATGAGTGACTTTGACATGGGACAAATTATGACAGGTCAGAGTATCCCCAAAAATGGCAGTAGGTAGCCACCTACTATGAGAGCTAATGGGCACCCAGGGCTCATTGATGCTTGTGGGCAGTGAAGGTTTGGGGCGAAGACTAGCACATTTGGTCTGTTGCTACAGAAGAGCTAATATAGCATAATTTGTTCTTCTTTCGGCTGTTCCCGTTAG
Source organism: Silurus aristotelis (assembly GCF_946808225.1). NCBI lineage: Eukaryota > Metazoa > Chordata > Actinopteri > Siluriformes > Siluridae > Silurus > Silurus aristotelis. The sequence continues at coordinate 28,392,627 of NC_139577.1, read as the reverse complement.
GGGTCGCCACAGCGGATCATCCGTTTCACACCCCCCTGTCCTCGACATCTGCCTCTTTCAAACCAACCACACCTCCTCCTTGGTCCTCCTCTTTTCCTCCTTCCTGGCGGCTCCATCCTCAGCATTCTCCTACCGATATACCCCATGCCCCTCCTCTGCATTCTCCTACCGATATACCCCATGCCCCTCCTCTGCACATGTCCAAACCATCTCAATCCCGCCTCTCCAAAACGTCCTACCTGCAAAATCCTTCAGATAAAATCATTTCTATAGTTGTATATACTCGTCACTCACAATTAATACTGTAGCATCTTCAACTCTGCCACCTCCAGCCCAAATTTGTTTAAATATGTTGGCTATGATACAAAATCTACCAAAAAACTCATAAAAAAAACCACATGCTGCATATAAGGCAGATGGGTCAGAGAACCCATGCTGACCCCTGTCCTAGTGCCCTGTCCAATGGGCATGCGAGCACCAGAAATAAACCATGGAAACCTCATGACATTCATGTGTATGTTACTTCGACACGTACCACCTACTTAAACATTGCTGCAGAACAAGAACCACCCTTCTTGGCAACAGCATTTCTTAATAACATTGACCTTTTTCAGCAAAATAATTCCAACTGCACTGCAAAAAACTGTTCAGGAATGGTTTAAGTAACATGACAAAGTGTTGACTTGACCTTCAAATTCCCCACATCTTAATCTGAGCGTCTTGTTGCCAGATACCACAGAACAACTACAGAAATCTTGTGGAGTCCATGCCTTGATGGGTCAGAGTCGTTTCGGTGGGATAAAGCGGGACCACAATATTAAGCAAATGGATTTAACTTTATGGCTGATCAGTGTAATCGTGTTTGTTTTAAAAATGAAGATTTTTACAGTAACAACTGTAGGGCTGTTGTGAACATAGTAAAGCTCATAACAACGACCGCCGTGAACCAACATATACCAACAATAACGGACGGTGAGAGTGTGGAAGTTTATATCATATGTGCGGGATTGAAGCCGGGAGCTTCAGAGAAAGCGGCCGAGAAAACACCTGCCACGCCGAAGGGGGCGTGGCAGGTGGATTCCTGACAGTTAACAAACATGTACTGTATGTATTTTTATAGCATGCCTTCATCAAACAAATCGCAGCAACGCTGTTGTGTAAAAAACCCCTCCAAAAACACGTGCATGCACATTCTCATTTATTAACGCACATCATGTACATAAAGAAATTCCAAGCACGTTAATATACTGCCGCCATATTGATTTTCGTTTATCTCGATCATCGGTTACCTCGATGCTTTTTGGCGACCCCCTAGGACATTGACATAACCGGGTTCCACTGTGTGTGTGTGTGTGTATATATATATATATATATATATATAATTTAATTTTTTTTCCCCGGACTATAAGCCGCTACTTTTTTCCCACGCTTTGAACCCCGCGGCTTAAACAATGAAGCGGCTAATTTATGGATTTTTCCTGGGTTTTTCATGGTTTCACAAGCTTTAAGACAAAAAACTGAGCCCCATAACATTAGACCAATGAAATTGCAGAACGGGTTCAGGTGAACCAATGAAACTCTTTATATTAAATCAGATGCGCTCCCACTGAATCGGGCCGCACCACATCATAAATATGGATGATGTTCCTCTGACGTTTGACCTGCTGCTCACTCGGACTGTCTACAGGAAATGCAAATCATTCGTCACGCTGAAAACAACCGGGCATGAAAAAACACACTTCACCTGTGTTCTGAGCTGCACGGCATCGGGAGAAAAGATTCACCGATGGTGATTTTTAAACGCACGACGATGCCAAAAGATAAACTCCCGAGAGAAATTGTTGTGAAAGGAAGGAGGAAGACAGTGAACAATGACTTTCTTGGTAGGCTACTGTTTAGATACAAGCCGTGTAACAGACACTGTCTTTCGTTAAAGCCTGTGTAAAGTTCATTAGTTTCAGTGTAGACGGCTTATAGACAGGTGCGGTGTATTTATGTTCAAAATAAAAATGTTTGTAAAAGATTTTCAGTGGGTGCGGCTTATATTTGGGTGTGCTTAATAGTCCGGAAATTACGGTATATATATATATATATATATATATATATATATATATATATATATATATATATATATATATATGAATGAAAATGGAGCATCTTTGTAACACAAAACTACATACCTGGAAGATCTGTGAAAATCAGGACTGTTCATCTAAACACTACATACATAGTGTACCATTCTGAAATAATTAAATTAATCCCTTATATATCACAAGATGCTGATGTTCCTCTTTTAATTCCAGTGAAGGATAAAATGCAAGCTGAATGTTCCTCTTTAAAGCATATACCAAAAATCACCTCACACATCCCAGGGGAAGAGATAAGGGGAAGCCTGGACCAAGGGCAATTCAGCATTTAACACAGTACCCTGAGCAATCTGTTACGAACACCAGTCACTGGTTTTTAAATGTGCCATTTACGCTGCCATTAGCACTTTTTACATCATGAACTCTGGATTCTGAAACGGAAAGCAATCGTCTGAATGACACAGGTGAGTCCATTTGTGAAATGTCACAGGCCTGTGCCTTCGTGATTACATGGTCCTGAAGTAACTACCTACACGTTGGGGACGCTGTGGTTTCAGCCAGAAATTTCTGGCCAGTGTTTTGTCGTAAAGTCTGAAGGGCTCGGAAAAGAAATTAGAGCCAGACAAGATGAGAATCGAACGAGTATAAATGTGAGTGCCAGACTCAAATACGCTCAATAGCCAGTTTCGTAGGAACCCTTTCATACAATTATCCAATCAGTCAATCATGTAGCAGCAGCATAATGCATAATTCATGCACATGCAGGTCAGGAGCTTCAGTTCATTCACATGTAATATCAGAATGGAGAAAAAAAAAATACACGATCGCTGTGACACTGACCGTGAAATTGCTGTCGTTTTTTTTTCAAAAACCACTGAACTGAACTTGAGATTTTCACTCGGAGTTTACACAAAATGGGTCAAACATGCATGCAAGCCTCTATTGATTCTGCAGGCCTTGTTGATAAAAAAAAAAGTCAGAGAAGAACAGCCAGACTGAGTCAAACTCAAATTATAGAAAAACAAATAACCACTCTTTACAAACACGGTGAGCAGAAAACCGCCTCAAAGCGCCTCAAAGAACGAATGGACTATAAATGCAAATGGACTATTACAGCAAAGGAGCTCATTGGAGTTTGCTACTCTTTGTTAGGAACAGGAATCTGAGGACCACAATGGGAGGTTTAAAGATTCTATTTTGGTGTGAGTTATTTATATATATATACCGTAATTTCCGGACTATTAAGCCGCACCCGCTAAATTTGAAAAATATTTTTATTTTGAACATAAATAAGCCGCAGGTTCCTACATTAAAACTAATGAACTTTACACAGGCTTTAATAAAAGACAGTGTCTGTTACACGGCTTGTATCTAAACAGTAGCCTACCAAGAAAGTCATTGTTCACTGTCTTCCTCCTTCCTTTCACAACTATTTCTCTCGGGAGTTTATCTTTTGGCATCGTCGTGCGTTTAAAAATCACCATGGGTGAAGCTTTTTTTTCCCGATGCCGTGCAGCTCAGAACACAGGTGAAGTGTGTTTTTTCATGCCCGGTTGTTTTCAGCGTGACGAATGATTCGCATTTCCTGTAGACAGTCCGAGTGAGCGGCAGGTCAAACGTCAGAGGAACATCATCCATATTTATGATGTGGTGCGGCCCGATTCAGTGGGAGCGCATCTGATTTAATATAAAGAGTTTCATTGGTTCACCTGAACCCGTTTCGCAATTTCATTGGTCTAATGTTATGGGGCTCAGTTTTTTGGCGGCATGACGCTTGTGAAACCATGAAAAACCCAGGAAAAATCCATAAAGTAGCCGCTTCGCTGTTTAAGCCGCGGGGTTCAAAGTGTGGGAAAAAAGTAGCGGCTTATAGTCCGGAAAATACGGTACATAAAGAAACAGGGTCGTTCACACCTCTACACCACATGCAAAGTGATAACGTTTAATAGTTAATTAAGGCAAAAAAAAAAAAAGAAAAAAAAAAGGAAAAATTATAGAGCTGGCCTCATTTAACGCAAGTACATTTAACCTAAAGTCTACCTGCATCTTCATATCACCACCGAGACACTAGGGAATGTATTAGTTGATTAGAATAGTATGTCTCTGGATGCAGTAGCATGACATTTTTCAATTAAACCTGTTCCAGCATGACAATGCCCCTGTGTTCAAAGTCAGCTTCATGAAGATCTGCTTTATATTGGTTGTAGTGGAAGGGCTTAAGGTTAATTGGAATGCTGACTGCACCCCATACCTTCTTACCTGATCTTCATCAGAACGTGTCTTTATTAACACCCTTGTGGAGCACAAATCTCCACAAGTACACTCCAAAAGCTAGTGGAAAATCTTCCCAGAAGAGTGGAATTTACCAGAACAGCATGTGGGAACTAAATATGGAATGTGATGTTCAAAAAGCTTGTACCGATCTTTTGGTGTATGTCTATATTTTGTGTGTGGGGAGAAAAAAAAAAAAAGTGAGTGTTTTAGCATGCAGGGAAATGAAGCGAACTGTCCACCTGTTCCACATGATAAACACTGGCTTGTCAGTCAAAGGCTCCCTGAAGCAAAGAGGACACCCAGGGTTCACCCACCCAGTGGCATGTTGTGTTAAAAAGATATAATAAAAAATAAAACACACAAAAAAACCCTAGACAGGACAATGAGGGATGGCATCTCAGTCAGCTTTGGTCTCATCCGCGATGAAAAAAAGCCCTTATCAGCCTTCATCACGGACAGCTCTGCGCCTCCGAAGACAATCTCCGTCCACGATAGGAATGTAAACAGCACTACTGTTGCACTGGGGGCTTTTGTTTAAACATGTGAGGGCCGGAAACCCGACTCAGAGACTGAAGCTGAAGCCTTTTCCCCTGACGATGATTAAATATTTTTTTATAGAAATCTCATTTTACACAACAACCTGAGCTAAAATATGGGCTTAACTCTAAATCAGGTCAACATTTAACATCATTTCTCACGACACAGGACTTGGCAATGACGCATGATGAAATCCAAAGACAGCAGGGAAAAATAAAAAGACGTGAACAATCAAGCTACAAGTCTCTCTCTTTCACACAGACTTCTAACTTCCATTCCAAAGGAAACAGGAAGTAATACTGCTAATGTTTCCAATACTAAACATGTGGTAGCTTCTATTTAATAAAACCTCCTACTCCTGCCAACTTACTTACATGATTTGCTTTGGACTACTAAAGTATGTTGGCAGCGCTTTCACTCATCAATAACACCGTTTAACAAGTGCTTGAAAGACTTCAATGTCTTTTCTAGAAGCAAGGATGCAGCTGCACACTGAGCCAAAGAAAATAGGTATATTACATTACATTTAATTAGGACTTTTTTTTCCAGGCTCTCGCTATAAAAAACAGCTCAGAGCAATCACTCCTACTTAATTAGATATAAAAAGATCTCAAATTGCTCCAACCCTGTAAATCTAATTCGATATTAAATGTTTTACTTATAAAGGATGATACTAAGATACACACACACTCCTTAAATTATGACTTTTTTTTACTTTTACATGTATTTTATACTCTAGTCAACAAGACAAATATTGATGCTTTATGTAAATTTATGTTTAGTAAAACCAGACTCAACATAGAGCATGAAGACAAAATATTCTTGTAAAAGTTTTAAATGTAATTATGGTTTTTTTAATTATGTAAATCATCAGGACACCGAACAGAAACTTTGCTGTGTTTCCACACGGACGGTTTATAAGGTGATACCGGAGAAACTGCACCTCTTCTAACTTTTATACGGATTATAATAATCGGATAATATTTGTTTTCTTTTTACACTAGACCTTTTAAACTTTCTATACGTATATGTATAATGTCTGTGAGGCAAGTATTCGCTGAGATTCAGGTTGTATTATTTGTGTCTGTGAAGAGAGATGAGAGACAGAGACAGCAGAGAGTGCCCCCTGTCTGTTTTCTTTATTTTACAAAAGCGCAGCATTTTGTTGTTATGAATCTATACAAATAAAAGTAGACCCTTTACGCATTCGAATAGTGTATTGCTCTTATCTGTACGATCAAAAAAAGATCATGGTTCATGATCATTCCACAACATTTTCCACCATTTGCCCACCTGACCCTCAATTGGTACAAGAGCGTTGAGATCAGCATCTGTAAAAAGTTTTTTTTTTGGTCTTGAAGAAGATATTGGCTTTTTTCCAAAGGAACAATCTGAGCGGAGTGATACTGTTTGGCCGAATGTGTTATGGACTTGGAAGGTCAGACGGGTGGTCTCTTAGCCATGGTGACCAGAACCCAGAAAACTAAGCAAGAATCAAAGTTTGTAGCCCAGTACAAAACAATCATGTGACATTAAAAAAGAACATTTCCAAACAAGAAACAATCAAATCTGTCAGTTTTGACCTTTTAGCAAGTGTAACCACCAAATTCTCTAGAAAAACTGCTTCATATGCTCCAAGATGCTGAGCAGAATATCCTAATAAAACTGCACAAAATGTCCCGAAGACTCTGAATGCATCAAATATTGACTTGGTTTACTACTCAATTCTGCAATAAGGCATCTTTGCTGTGCAGCATTTTTGTGTCTCGAACCTTTGAGACCAGTACTGTATATCATACTTCCTGATGCTGCAAAAAGACACACAGTTCAGAACACATTAAAAAAAGGCTCCACTGAGTATTAAAAAACCCACACATTATGTCTCTTTTTAGACAGTTCTAATGACCGACAGGCCCGTAGGAGCTTCTCTGAGTCATCTCCCCTCATATAAATTCCACAATCAATTACAAACAGGAGATGAAGTCAGGACAGGACAGGACAGACGGATTGCCAGTGAAAAAAAAAATAAAAAACAACAAAAAAATCCCAGAAAACGTGCAGCTGTGGTATGCGTGTAATCCAAAGTTGGAAATGGACACCTAGGACAACATGGCTATAAATTCACTGAGTGGTGATATAGGGATGCAAAACAAGTGTGACAAGTGTAAGGTGTCAGGAAGATGTTGTGCTTTGAGACACTTCATGATGATTACACACTTTTAGAAAGAAATAAAAAAAAAAATACTATACAGGATAGAATGAGTGTTTGAGATCATACAGAGTTTACAATTGTGTAAAGTATTTTAGTTACTCGTTACTGTACTTTAAAAGCTTTTTTGGCTACTTTCTAGTTTTACTAAGTATCAAAGATATAAGCAACTTTTACTCTCTACTCAACTACATTTATGATTCAATATATGTACTTTTAACTCCACTATATAATTTAATTGACAGTGACCATTACCAATGACATTTTAGTATAAGGTTTAACACTCACCTTTCTCCATCTGCTACCTGTGAGCAACTTTTTCACACTGCTGGCCTCATTTTCAGCCAAAAAAACAAAACAAAAAAAAACTTGAATAAATCTAAAAAACTTTAAAAACCAGCTTATATATACACTGTATTTAACTTCTCATATGTTTACATATTTATATGCTGTGAATATACTTACATATTTATCTGCACTTGTCAATTTGCACAATTGCTACTTTTGCACTTCTGGTAAATGCTAAACTTCATTTTGTTGCTGTGTAATTGCACTATGCAATGACAAAGTTGGGTCGGTCGGTCGGTCTGTCTGTCTGTCTGTCTGTCTGTCTGTCTGTCTGTCTGTCTGTCTGTCTGTCTGTCTGTCTGTCTGTCTGTCTGTCTGTCTGTCTGTCTGTCTATTGTTGAAGTTGAATCTCTGAGACTAAGAGGTGCATCAAATCACTGAATCTCTGAATGTTCGGTTGAAATTGATCTAAAATCATTTATTTAAATGTTCTATTTATCCATTGAATACTCTAAGCAGATACTCCAGACTTTTACTCAAGTCATATTGGAATTGGTGACTTTGAAATTGAAATTGAGTAAGGTTTGCTGTAAGGTATCTATACTTTTCTCAAGTCTGATTTCTAGGTACTTTATACACCTATGTGCGTTCAGACTAACAAGCAAAAATTCAGGTCTAAACTAGGTTAAAAACATTGAGCTACTCCTAAACAGTAGAAATTTGAACGGAGATGACTTGAGGAAAAAAAGAAAAGAAAATTGTGAAAACATATTCAGACAATTAGTCAATGATGTAATATGATTTTTTTTTTATATAATTAATCAAATTCAAACCTTATGCCAAATACTGTACACGACTATGCACAATACAACATGCACGCTTTCAGTGACCTAAAAATAAAATAACAACTAGAATATAAAGATTGAATAAAAACATTTTGTAATGTAAAAACTGAACGTACATCCTACTTATATATTTCTTCACACACTATATAAACAAAAGTACTGGGACACCAAACCCTTCCAGCTGTGGATGTACAATATAAAAGGTTACTGCACTATTGTACAAGATGTGGCACCTAATTTTATATTTGTCCATGGGGCAGCATTAAACTTTCCCCTCACTTGAGCTTGAAGATGCAAACCAGTTCCAGCTTCATGAACATATGCTTTACATTGGTTGGTGTGGTAGATCTTAAATGGCCTGCAATAGAGCTCTGACCTCAATCCTACCAAACACCTGTGGGATGAATTGGAACAATGACTGCACCCGGGCTCTTTCCATGCTTGATGTTATTTCACATTAGGCTCAGATTTTAATACTTCATAGCAATTAGTGTTCTATTTTCATTATTTTATATGTCCGCACAGCAAACAGTTTTTCTGACTAGGTGATTTCTTGATTTTGAACAGCTTTGATTGTAGCTCCTGTTGCCACACAAATCACAGGTTTATTTTGGAGCACTTATGCTGATATATTATTATTTACATGGTGAAGTAAATAATAATTACATTTGTAATGCACTTTTAACACTTAATTACAAAGTGCTTCACACTACTGTATACATGAACCACAAAAAGTAGATAGAAATGAATACATATGCATTACAATCCATCATAGGACTAACAAAAAGAATAAAACAAGCAAAAAAAAATTCAAAAACATACAAAAATAACCCGTTAAATGCCAATGAAATGGGTATTACAGAGGTTTACAGCATCGTTGTTTAACATAGTCAAGTCAAGTTTATTTCTTTAATTCTTTTCACAACGGACATTGTCTCAAAGCAGCTTTACAGAATTTAACAGTTAAGGTGAATGGTGTGTATTTATCCCTGATGAGCAGCCATGGCGACTGTGGCAAGGAAAAACTCCCTTAGATGTTATGAGGAAGAAACCTTGAGAGGAACCAGACTCAAAAGGGGAACCCATCCTCACCTGGGTGATATCAAGAGTTTGATCAGAACACTGGAGAGTGAGAACTAACATGAGCACTGGAATGTGTGATTATGAATATTCTTTCTACACTCTTATAAAGTCAGTTGACGTTATAGAACCAGGAGCTACTGAGCAACTCATAAAATAGCTCAACATTTGAGATCATCATGATCCCAAGAACTTAGGTACACTAACTGTCACTGTCGATATTCTCTTTTAAAGGGTTTGAATCAGCAATTTGTAACAGTCGATATGTTTTCCACCCCAGGAAAGTCTTCTTGCTTTATGTAGCACCAGGGTTCAGAAGAAATTTTCTCTCAATCCACTGTGTACTGCGTCAGCTATATATGTTTAAAATAACAATAAAAGCTTCTTGACTCATTATGTCAAGGGGGAAAAATAATACAAACTGACAGATAACCCGGAAACAATGCTAATGTTATGTCGTGGTTTATATTTATAGCTGCTGTAATTTAAGTGATAACAGGAAATAGCTTAAAAAAAAAATCGTCAGATCATCTGATACGCATTAGTAAAGTTGCATAAAGAAATAAGTTCTGACAGCCCAGTTGTAAGCAACAGCATTTCCGCCAGGTAATACATAAGTACCGACTGCAGGCGGACAAGTGATTCAGCACAGCATGCTGATTTGTCTGAGATGAGGGCCGAACACCGACTTTATGGAAATGTCATTTTCCATATTTTGCGCAGTCTGGCTAGCAGTCTAAAATTGTAATGTTTAAAAGGAACTGTAGGCGTCACATCCTTTTAGCGATTCTAGACTTAACGCAAGCCATGCACGGCTATACACATTTTCCAGTAAGTTCAGAACTCAGGTTAACTTTCACCATTTTGGATTTTAAAGTACATATTTCGTGTCATGCTGAACCAAAACACCATGTGTTCCCACCTACACCGATGCTCCAACAGTATCGCCCACACAGGGCAATTAGATTAATATAAACAGAAAGTGCTTACGACAGATCTGTGGTTAATGTTGTGAAAGGCTCTTTTTCCTTTAAAAAGCAAAGAAAAACATTCTCTTCTGTAGAAGATTGTTGCAAAATAGGTATCAGTCTTAAGGTGATGGTCTAATTAAATACAGAGAGTGCATAGCTGACGTTAAACATCAAGACCCTTTTCAATGGAAATCATAACACGGAACAGTAAAACCAGTAAAACAAACCTATCTGTATCTTTATTGCGTCCTAGAACGCTACCTGTAAATAATAATAATAAAGTCCCAGATATTCCAGACTGTACTTTCGTTTGTCGCTTTTGCTCACCATTAAATCCACACCTGCGTCACGTTTAGTTTGCACATTTTAGCACATATGTCATGTCCTTTCCTAAAATATGTCATGTCCTAAAAAGAATTAAAAGCTACATTTCTGGTCCTGAAAGTCAAATTATGTACAATTACACAGGGTAGCACAGGGAAAGAGGACATTTTGGAACCAGGAGTTGGCAATCTTGGGCCATTAGTTATAATGGAGCAGTGGAGTGGTGCACAATGACCGTTCATTGTAAAACCTTTTATAAGTCTGGTTATAGTGTGAGTGTTGGCAAAGGGAATTTTGGCATCATTACTAGTTGATTGTGTCTCTTCTGCTAATTTTGAAGAAATGGGTTCAGTCCCCAGGTGCTGTTGAACGGGCAGAGAAAATTAAGGCTGCGTTCCACAACACGCATCATCGCAGTGTTTAACTGTTTCTCCAAAATTACACAAGCATTAGCAGACGGGACACAATCATGACGTCTTAACTGGTAATGACGCCAACATTTCCTTTGCACAGCACTATCACGATTATTATAACAAGGTTTTACAGGGAATGCTTGTTGCGCACCACTCCACTGCTTCATTCTCACTAATAGCAATGGGGTTCTAAACAAGCTTGCGCCCGTTCCAGTCAATTGTCTGCGCCCTAGGGTCACCAACTCCGAATCCAAAATCTCCAGTTTCTCTGTGACACCTTGTATTATTCAAAGTAGAGTTGATAAAAGACAGCAGGCGAGCTAAAGGTCGCAAGATCCTGCGATTTTCATTGGGAGTGATAAAGATGGACAGGATTAGAAATGAGTTTATTAGAAGGACCGTGCAGGTAGAATATTTTGACACGAGACGTGTTATTGGGATGGTTTGGACATGTGCAGAGAAGGGAACATGAGGCATACCAGTAGAAGAATGCTGAGAATGGATTTTTCAGTCAGGCGGAAAAGTGGAAAGCCAAGGAGGAGGTTTATGGATGTGGTTAAGAAATAAATGCATTTAGTTGGTTTTGAAAGAGGCAGATGTAGAGGACAGAGTGGGAAAGAGATGAATGGTCTGCTGTGAAGACCCCTAAATGGAGCAGACACAAGAATATGATGATATTCTTTACGATAGACACTCACCATCCACTTCAGTGAAGTTTAGAAATAATTGAAACATTACGTTGTATGATAAACCTCAAAATCTGGCTTAAATAAGGCCTTTATGAAAAGATCTTTAGCAGTCAGTAGAGGTGTAGTGAAGATTCTTTAATGCTGAGATTGCTCTACTCAAATGCACCTGTTCAGTTGTTGAACCAGGGCATAAAGTGTAACCAATTTCATCAAAATTGTTAAGTCCGAATTTATTATGGTTAATTTACAGAAAATGTTTTTATGACTGGAAAGTTTTCAGTTCCATTAGCAAAACTCTTCATTCTATTACATGGACTGGACTGGAAATTCTGTCTAGAAATTCTGTAATATATTCCTAAAGGTACAGTGAAGTGACTCCAATTTGTTTTAAAGTCAAATTGAACTTTTCTTTTTTTTTTTTTCTGATGCCCCACAGTTAAAGGAATAAAGGGCCATAAAATAAGCATGGCGTTTTTTTAATTTCCGAAGGATTTTAATTAAAGGCCATATTTTCAGTGTGAAATAATAACAAAAGACCTTTTTTTTATAATAACAGCTAATTAACTGCAAAGACCTTTAAAAGCAGAGAACCTTTTTTTTGTTTTTAACCCATCTTTAGTGAGGGTGCCAATAATTCCAGTGCTGACTGCATGTCCCAGAAGTCATCTGTTAAGGTATTAGTTCAGCTATTGGATTTCAAACTGCAGCAATAAAGCTCATTAATAGTGTAGACACACAGATGGAGGCAGACAGAATAAAAAAAAAAGCAAGACAGTGGCACGTTTTTTTTTCAGACACAGTCAGCGTCAAGTTAATTTCTACGAGAAGAACCTCTTCGGGTTTTGTCTTTTATCATTCCGCTGGAAAAATCCCGAGTTGGCAGGAGCTGATAACGGCTTTGGCAAGAAGCGCTGGGATTTGGGGGGGAAAGACAGCATGAACGTCTAAATGAGTGGCTGGCAAGGCAAGGTTTAGCACTTCAACTGGAACTCAAGCCCATATGGCCTAAATGAGCTAAATCCAAGGAATGAAGGATCGAATCGAACTTGGGTCTGATTTGAGTTTTCATTAGCTTTAGTGGCTCATAAGGTTCACAGCACAGTATAGAAGCTGTCAACGTAAATAATTTGCAGACAGATGTTCCCAGAGCATCCCAGTATACAAGAAATGGTTAGCAGACAGCACTGAGAGCTGGCCAAGACAACCACAAAAATTATTCAAAACAAATTACTCAAACATCAAGAGCTGTGAAAAGATTTTTCAATCTGTCTATACTTCTATTTTGAAAATAACCTTCACTTCAGGGATATTATGGTGAAGTGTAAATTAACACTACAGACACTGCTATTGGAATGTGAACAGAAAATGGGTTAGAACTATCAACAAACCTGTAGAACTTTCTTGCATCAGAAAAAGTGAAAGATTTTATTCACTAATGGGTAGAGCCAGTCCTGTCTGCCAGGTTTCTAATGTGATATTTAATGATTTTATGCCAAATATTATACATTTAAAAAGAACATCATCTTTCTGTTCAAAACTTATGCAATAGTTGTCATGGGCTGTGTCTCAAATGACAACCTATTAATATTAACATATAATATTAATCTAGAATATTCAGAAAACAGAAACACTGAGTTACATAGTTACATCATTGCTTTCTGAGTTCATCTCTGTGCAGACTTTCCCTGCATGTTTCCTCCCTTTGGTTTCCTGCATTTACTGAAAACATGGGAGCAGCTAACCTGTTCCTAGGTGTGTGTGTGTGTGTGTGTGTGTGTGGTGCCCTGTAATTAACTAAAATCACATCCTCCCACACAGCTTTCCCAAGATAGCCTCCAGATCTGCAGTGACCCTCATCAGGATGTATTTCAGAATTTCTTTTTTTTTTTTGGATTTTCAATTCAAAGGCTGATCAATGATTCGCTTACCATCCATGTCCAGGTGCACCACCGGGTTGCTTCAAAACACCAAGAACAACTACTACTTCTGTCGGCTGCTCTTGTTAGGGGTCGCCACAGCAGATCATCCGTCTCCATAATTCTCTGTCCTCTTCATCTGCCTTTTCACCCCAACCACCTGCATGTCTTCTTTCACCACATCCATAAACCTCCTCCTTAGTCTTCCATTTTTCCTCCTTCCTGGTGGCTTCATCCTCAGCATTCTCCTACCGATGTCCAAACAATCTCAATCTCACCTCCCTCACCTTGTCTCCAAAACATCCTACATGCACTCTCCCTCTAATAAACTAATTACTAATCCTGTCCATCATCGTCACTCCCAACGAAAACCTTAACATCTTCAGCTCTGCTACCTCCAGCTCCACCTCCTGCCCTCCCTCTCATTCATACACACGTAATCTGTCTTACTCCCACTGACTTTCATACCTCCAAGAAGAACCACATTGTTTCAAATATCAGTTTTATTTATTGCATCTCCATAACTAAAGCCGATGCGATTGCAGGAAGATGCAGCTCTACCTCTGCCATGTTAATCTGTATTCTATATGACTCTCAGTCTCCTGTGTCTCCGTGAAAACACACTTGAGAAACAGCTCAGAGGAGAATTCAATCTACAGATAACCTATTGCTCACATATTATATGATAAAGTTATTTATATATATTTTATTAGTAGATAATAGAATAGTAGAATAAATCAATGCAAATATGTAAAAGAAATTATGCAAAAGTGTTAAATATTATCTATCGCAATACAAATGCCAAGTTGTACCCAATGAACACTTTTGTCAATCGATGAATCACATCGTTAAATTTTATGCCGATGCACTGATGCGAATTGGTGAATCTTACCATCCCTACTACTTACACTTCCATTAGATATTCTACTCAATATTCTACAACTATTCACAATAACATACATGCAATTGGAATTTAACTGTATAACATTTTATTTCACATATAAATTCATACAGAAATGTAGGTAGTGAAATTCTTTTTTGCGACTGTCCAACATCTAAATAGAAACCGAATATAAAAATGTAATAAAAAATAAAAAATAAAAAAATAAATAATAATAATAAAAAAAATTATAATAAATCTACTATGTATATAAAAATAACACACACACACACACACACACACACACACACACACACACACTGTGAGGAAAATAAGTATTTGAACACCTTGCTATTTTGCAAGTTCTCCCACTTAGAAATCATGGAGGGGTCTGAAATTGTCATCGTAGGTGCATGTCCACTGTGAGAGACATAATCTAAAAAAAGAAAATCCAGAAATCACAATGTATGATTTTTAAACTATTTATTTGTATGATACAGCTGCAAATAAGTATTTGAACACCTGAGAAAGTCAATGTTAATATTTGGTACAGTAGCCTTTGTTTGCAATTACAGAGGTCAAACGTTTCCTGTAGTTTTTCACCAGGTTTGCACACACTGCAGGAGGGATTTTGGCCCACTCCTCCACACAGATCTTCTCTAGATCAGTCAGGTTTCTGGCCTGTCGCTGAGAAACACGGAGTTTGAGCTCCCTCCAAAGATTCTCTATTGGGTTTAGGTCTGGAGACTGGCTAGGCCACGCCAGAACCTTGATATGCTTCTTACAGAGCCACTCCTTGGTTATCCTGGCTGTGTGCTTCAGGTCATTGTCATGTTAGAAGACCCAGCCTCGACTCACCTTCAATGCTCTAACTGAGGGAAGGAGGTTGTTCCCCAAAATCTCGCAATACATGGCCCCGGTCATCCTCTCCTTAATACAGTGCAGTCGCCCTGTCCCATGTGCAGAAAAACACCCCCAAAGCATGATGCTACCACCCCCATGCTTCACAGTAGGGATGGTGTTCTTGGGATGGTACTCATCATTCTTCTTCCCCCAAACACGTTTAGTGGAATTCATTCATTTGGTTTAGTGGATCATCCAAATGGTCATTGGCAAACTTAAGACGTGCCTGGACATGTGCTGGTTTAAGCAGGGAAACCTTCCGTGCCATGCATGATTTTAAACCATGAAGTCTTAGTGTATTACCAACAGTAACCTTGGAAACGGTGGTCCCCGCTTTTTTTCAGGTCATTGACCAGCTTCTCCCGTGTAGTTCTGGGCTGATTTCTCACCTTCCTTAGGATCATTGAGACCCCACGAGGGGAGATCTTGCATGGAGCCCCAGTCCGAGGGAGATTGACAGTCATGTTTAGCTTCTTCCATTTTCTAATGATTGCTCAAACAGTGGACCTTTTTTCACCAAGCTGCTTGGCAATTTCCCCGTAGCCCTTTCCAGCCTTGTGGAGGTGTACAATTTTGTCTGTAGTGTCTTTGGACAGCTCTTTGGTCTTGGCCATGTTAGTAGTTGGATTCTTACTGTTTGTATGGGGTGGACAGGTGTCTTTATGCAGCTAACGACCTCAAACAGGTGCATCTAATTTAGGATAATAAATGTAGTGGAGGTGGACATTTTAAAGGCAGACTAACAGGTCTTTGAGGGTCGGAATTCTAGTTGATAGACAGGTGTTCAAATACTTATTTGCAGCTGTATCATACAAATAAATAGTTTAAAAATCATACATTGTGATTTCTGGATTTTTCTTTTTAGATTATGTCTCTCACAGTGGACATGCATCTACGATGACAATTTCAGACCCCTCTATGATTTCTAAGTAGGAGAACTTGCAAAATAGCAGGGTGTTCAAATACTTATTTTCCTCACTATATATATATATATATATATATATATATATATATATATATATATATATATATATATATATACACACACACACACACACACACACACACACACACACACAGACACTTACACTTACACTTACAAAAATTACGCAGGAAGGGATGAGTAGGTACATGACAGAGATGTTGACAGCAGTCCAGATTTAATGTGTTGCAGTGTGATTGTCACTAATGTGTCCATGTGCTGATATTAAAGTGACACTGTGCTGTGCCAGTCCGGTATCAAATTGACAGTTGTGTATTTGCGCAGAAAAACTGTGCAAAAGCAGCAAAAGTAAGTCCAGTCAGAGAAATTTAAGGTACCAGGTGCTAAGTGTTTTTCTGGTCTAAACTTTAAATGGCCTGCGGGAAGAAGATCCTTCTCATTCTCTCTGTTTGCCTTCAAGGAGACAGAGAAAAGAGAAAAGAGTCCATTGTTGAGATGGCTGAGGTCCTTCACTGTCTTCCTGGCCCTGGTCCAGCACCGCTTGCTGTAGCTTGGTTGCCGATGGTACATTTAGCTGACCGCACCACACTCTGGATGGCTTGCCTGTCCTGCATGGTGCTGTTCCCGAACCAGGAAGTGATGTTATGCTGAGAGGGTAGTTTAAAGTCCCCTAAAAGTCTCTCGAACTACATTAGAAAACAATAAACAAGGCATTTACAGTCACTAACTACCAGATCAAAGGTGAGAAGATCTAACCTACAACCGAGCAGGCGTTTCACTTTTCCTGACAGCTAAACTCGTTTGTTTTTTGTCGACATGTCCCCCGAAGCTGCCAACTGTTGGCGAAAAATGTGTTTTGCTTCTCTGCATTGCGAATGCCACGTAAGTGGGTTGTCTGGACCTCAGACAGGTGGAAACACAATCTGTACAGTGTGCTCACATCAAGCTGGCATTATAAAGAAAGCACCTGTTTATAGGGTATCATTAGAATATTCTCAAACTCTGGGGGAAAAAAACACCAAACACTCTATAGGGGAAAATGTATGACAATTCTCCAGCAGTTGCAGCAGCCTGTATCAGGTTTTTAAGTTGGACTTTAAATTTGTACAATTACAACTGGTGCCCTGACTCCTGTTATACTATTACCTGGGTAACGTCTCTATTACACTAATAACCTGGCTAGCTTTTTTGTCTGACCATTTTTATTAAAATGAGATCACTCGGTTTTTAAATCTGAAAAAACAAATAACCTTAACAGATGAATAAGTCTACTGGAAAAAATACAGTTTGAGGATTAGAGGCCTTACACAAAGGCCCAGCAGTGGCAACTTGGTGGTGCAGGATTTGAACTTGTGACTTATCAAGCCAATGTCCAATGTCTTAACCATTGAGCTACCACCTGGGGTAACTGGGGTCAGACCACTTTGGGTAGCTGGGGTCAAAGCACAGGGTTCATGATACAGCGCCCCTTGAGCACAGAGGGTTTTCCAAGAACCCAAGTTTGGTGATACGGAAGCTTGAACAATTGACTTTCCGATCAGTATTCCAAACCCTTAACCGCCAACCTACAACTTCTCTTACTTGATGGCAAGTCACATTTATCTGTTACTTCCACTATATTAACAGAAGCATTGGGATGCCTGACTTTTCCATCCATTTGTGGTTCTTCCTCAAACTTTTACCACAAAATTGGAGGCACACAATTGTGTAGAATGTCTTTGGCTGTCGTCGCATCAAATTTCCCTTTCACTGGAACTAGAAGAGTCAAACCTGTTACAGCATGACAGTTCTCCTGTGCACAAAGCCAGCTCCATGAAGATGTGGTTGACATGGGTTCATGTGGAAGATCTTAAGTGACCTGCTATAGAGCTCTGACCTCAACCCTATTGAACACCTCACCTCTCCTACATCAGTACCTGACTTTACTAAAACCCTTGTGTCTGAATGAGCGAAAAATCTAGTGGAACATCTTCCCAGAAGAGCTGAGGGTATTATAACTGCAAATGGAGATAAAAGTGAAATGGAATGTTCAAAAACCACAGACAAATCCTACAGGCATGTGTCCACAAACTTTTGTCCATACAATGTCAGATGTGCAATGACAAATATGAGATGCAATTAAATCACCACCATTGGGATGCAAACCAAGTCTCCAAATTCTCCCCTCATCAGCAAACCCAGGAGGCATGGCAAAAAAATGAAAGGCACACATCCTGCCAGCGGAGAGATAAAGAAACCCTCCAGCTGCTCCCCAGTTGTTAGTGAAGAAGCCAAAACGCTGGACTGAAACCAGATACGAAACACGCAGAAACTTTCCATCGCCTGGGAAAAAAAAACTTCCCACTGGCGAGCTGTTCATCAAACACTGCAACCTGATGAGCAGGGAAAAAATTTAAAGCTAGGCATGTGGGAAAATCGTAGCAGCAAGCACATGACTACTCAAATATAGATAAAGATTGATCATCGGTCTGCTGGCAGCATTCCAGGATAATTCCAAAGCTTCAAGACTGACATGACGGCTCTCCTGACAGTCCGAGCTAATCAGCTGTGCAATAAATCACAATACGCAACGTGCGAGATATCGTTCCCATTAGCTGCGAATACGCACCATGCTCAACTACACAGTGTATTAAAGATTCAGTACGATACGGATTATAGCTGTTACAAAAAATACAAAAAATACAATAACAAATTTATAGTGATTCTGTCCCCCACTTCTTTCTATACATGCCTGATCGATTTTAGAAACCACATTGAGGATTAGAACCACATAAACATTCTAGGCATCCATGAGGTTGCTATGGATGGTTCAAGAAGCATGATAATGGATTTGGATTGTAATACATATAAACATTCAAGTGTCCAGCAGTGGAGAGTTGCTTACCTCAGCAAGTTTAATGAATAGACATTCGGTATCAATTAGATAAGGACGGGTTCCGTTTTTTAAGTCAGTTTTCTTACTTATACGCAAAGATTTTTTTTTTAAAAGCCACTTTGGGTGTCCATTGTTAAAAGCGATACAAAAAAAACAATTGAATTGCAAAACAATCAAGCGAATGAGAATATGATAATTGATAAAAATAAGAAGGTAATGTTAAAAAAAGGAAAAAGAAAAAAAAACGGCACACCAACAGCCTCAGTATCAGTAAAGATGTGGCTCAGATGTACTCACTACTTTCTTTCCAATGACAATTTACTATAAACAAACTTTTTTTTGGCTTCTCCCGTTAGGGGTCGCCACAGCGGACCAGCCGCATGTTTGATTTGGCACGTTTTAACGCTGGATGCCCTTCCTAACGCAACCCTCCCCATTTATCCGGGCTTGGGACCGGCACTAAGGCTTGTGCAACCCTAATGCCTGGGGTTGGTTCCCTGACCGGGGATCGAACCCGGGCTGCAGCGGTGAGAGCGCAGCATCCTAACCACTAGACCACCAGCTATAATTTATCCAAATAAATATAATCGCATTGCACTAGTTTATCTCTGTACAAGAATTCTAGATTTGAATACATCTAATAAAAATTCGTTAGCTATCTGCAAATATTTCATGAAAATGAACCTGTATTTTTAGCAATTCCATCAGAATTGCACTGCAAACATGGATGGCTGCTTGAACTTGTTGATGCTGGAAGGTGACCATGGCATACAGAACACCGGAGAATTAAAAGGATTATGAGTAATGTCCTTTCTACAGTCTTATACAGTCAATTGACTTTGTGAAACCAGGAGCTACTGAGCAACTTATAAAGCAGCTCAATATTCGGGATCATCAAAGATCCAACACCAGCTTCTCCATGCTATAGCCTTTAAACACTCAAAGAGGTTCAATGTCCACTACATTAAGTGGAATTTTATTAATGCTTCTCATTGGGCTGTGTTTTTTGCGTTGCGTATCAAGCATTAAAATCCCATATGTATTCTCAGATACAGTAAAAGGCTTTTTAAGTGAAGACGCCAGAAATGATGTGCTCTACCCTGAATGGGGTGACATTGGCATGGAAATGTAACATAACATAACATCTTTAGTCCCGGCTTAGTCCAAATAACAGCCATGCTGACACCTGTCTGTGGTCAGGACATACTTTACATGAGGCAGACACCGATAACACCCCTATGCCTTCATGTGAAACCCCTGCAGACTGGGGGCGCTAAGGGTGGCACACACACACACACACACACACACACACTGCCATGATTTAACACATCCATGTGTGTGTGCACGAGCACATTCATGTATACACACGCTGATAACACTGTCAACCTCACGCTTATCTTTACCATAGGCTTTCAGGTAGAGCACACAAAATGCCAAAACACACCCAAACCCACATTCCAGTGCGGCTCTGAAACCGAACACCTCCAGAGTAAACAAGTCACTGTTTACACATTGTTTTTAACACCAGACTAAAATGGACAGCGGGGTTAGTAATTCGCAGTGACTAACAAGGTAGAACAGGATTCAGGGGAAGTAAAATTCTTTCTGGGTAACTACCTGTCAAAGGTGATGAGAAGTCCTGAATAGAGTGAGCTAAGAAAAAATTCTAGGCTTCAAGTGCCTGTGTGTGTGTGTGTGTGTGTGTGTGTGTGTTTGTGTGTGCATGTATTTAGGCTAGTCCTGTCAGAGCCTTATTTATCTTACAAATACCTTAGACATCCTCAAAAATCTCTTGCCACCATTCATAATGCTTAGAGCATATTCAAGGACTTTTCATTGCACAGATTCCCGTAAAAAACACCATCAATGGGTGATGATGATGCAAAATAAAGCGTTTGCACTTTCATCAAAAAGTGAGTTTAAATCGCCGAATCTAGCCAGCAAAATGGATGAGATGCTCATGAGCGCCCTTTAGACACCGTTACAAAATTTAACGACAAATCCCACATTAAAATTGACAGGCACAGCCAATTTTGCAACAATTCCATGATAAGCTTAAATAATCATTTGGATGGATGCTATTGTATAAATATTGTATGAAGGCATTTTGATAATATAGATTTGTTACATCAGTATGAATTTCGAGTTTTCTGACTGATGCTCATAATGAAAAAAATCTCCCCACTGTCCTGATGTTAGTAGAGCCACACATGCTGGCAATAATGAGAAAATAATAATAATAATAATAATAATAATAATAATAATAATAATAAAAAAACAACTAACAAACTCTAAACCACAGTGGCCTAAATTTAATTTTCCGATTAGCCAGTAATCACTTTAAAATAAAAAAAAAAAAGATGGCAATCACTAAACTGATTAATCGGCAGAGAGAGTTGCTTGCAGGAACTATAGGATATAAGGATAGCTTTTCCGGCTTCCGGTCATTGTGAGAGTGACCTCTAGAGGTGAATCACAGATGCCACGTGTTGTTTGTTTTTACACGCGAGACTGCGCGCTGCACGAAGAGCATTATATTATATTTATTATCTATAATTTATTAATTATATATTCATATTTATTTCATTTAGCACATTTCATGATTCAGTTGTTTTTTATATTTGTGTAAGTTTCAGTACTATTTTACATCAAATTTTGTTTATTTATTATCCAGTATCCTTTTTAATCGGTTGATTAATCGGTTATCGGCAAGTACGAGCCGACCTAGCTATCGGTAAAATCCACTATCGGT
This sequence comes from Silurus aristotelis, assembly GCF_946808225.1. NCBI lineage: Eukaryota > Metazoa > Chordata > Actinopteri > Siluriformes > Siluridae > Silurus > Silurus aristotelis. Next base: position 28,370,641 of record NC_139577.1, on the reverse strand, counting down.
CGACCTTTTGCGGTCACAACCAACGATGGATGATAAATAACAGAGACTGCCTTTGTGAGCTCCATCAGCTCATCAGAAATTCGGCATAACACTGCAATGATTTCTTTTAATTATGCTAAATGAAATTATTCACAGACGTCAATGTCTATAAATAATAACAAAGAAACATCCAGTAAAGTCACTAGCAATTTCCATACTGGCTAGTTATGAGGAGCTTTCAACCCCCCCAGAAAATCTCCAGAAAATATGGAACAAGGCGCACGGAATCACAGGGTTTATGAAAACATGAAACATTGCATACTTCTATTAGAAGCAATCACAAAACATGGAAATAAATAATAATAATAATAATATTCTGTATCATACTGTGAATGCAATTTATTTCGTAATATAGTAAAACAAATTGCTGAGTACTTCAAGGGTGGAATGTATAAAGTAACCAATTTTTTATTTTGGCTCACAGCATTAATAGCACAATTTATAAAATTGCCCACCGACAACTAAAACAGCCACTTCCTCTACAAAACATTTCACGTCTAAAAGAAAAGTCATCACAGCAGGGTTCAGAGAGCACATAAAAAAACCCTAGCTGAAAAGCAAAAACTCCTATGCTCTTCATCACAGAATAGGAGTCTCTGTTGATTTGTATATTCCTACCAATAGATTGCAGTCATGCTACACTGAACTGCAACATTTCATGCAAGTGAATGCGTTTCTGTCTAGCACTGAATCGTCTCCACATGTCAAGTTTTCAAGTCAAGTCAAGTTTATTTGTATAGCGCTTTTCACAACAGACATTGTCTCAAATCAGCTTTACAGAAAACAACAGTGAAGGTGAATGGTGTCCCATGTCCCAAAGTGTATACTGCAACGCTAAATACTAGAGGTCGACCAATTCATCGGTTTTGCAGATTAATCTGCACCGATAGTTGATGGAACTATTGGCAAAAATCATAACCGATAGTTTTTCTGGGTTGCGGGAGCGGCTGAGAAGGTCCCTTGTCGTTATACAGTGCAACAGCGGCCTCTACAGGCGATTCACTGAAGCCATGTGCTGTTTGTTAAAGGGTCCTTTTTTTGTATTCGTTTTGGATCGAACTGTTTTTTACGGAAGTCCTAAGAGGCCATGCATTATATTATTTTTTTTTTACTTATTCTCTCATGACCATAACTTAACGGTTGTTTTCTCGTCATCACGACTTAATTTTCTCGTTATCTTGGCAAACATTGTTTCCTCGTGATCACTTAATTTTTCTGTGTATTTGCAGTTAGAGTATGTTCTAGTAATATGTTCGTGATGCTGCTGCTTTTAGAATATGGTTTTATGCCAAATACACAAGAAAACAATGTTTGTTGTGTCCAGATCACAAAAATTATTATTATTAATTAAGTTGTGATCATGAGAAAACAACTCGCTATGTCAAGATCGCAAGAAAATGTAGTAGTCTGTCTGTAGTTTTTACTTATTTGGAATGTTACTTTTTGTTTCAGTTTGAATGCATGTCTTATTTTCCTCAATATTCATTAATATAATTAATATATTTATATTTATTTCATTTATTGCACATTTTCATGATTCATTATTGATTAATTGATTATGGGCAATCCTCCTCACAGCACCGTCCCTTACGGTCCCTCCTGCAGGTGGTGAGCCCACAGGAAGGCGGCCCCACGTCACTCCGACGTCACGGACCTTGATATTTCCCTCGTAAGGGACCCCCGGAGCATAGAGAGTTGCTGCTTAGACTGCTGCCTGCTTAGACTGCTGCCCCCGCGACCCGAATTACGGATAAGCGGGTGAAAATGAATGAATGAATGATTATGGGCAGGTATGATCTAACCTAGCTGTCGGTGTCGGTAATATCCATTATTAGTCGACCTCTACTAAATACACCACATAATGGAGCCACAGGCTACTATAGTTACCAGGTTACCACAGTGGATGGACAAAACAGATCTGAAAAGAACAGAACAGCATTAATTCTTCTTGGAATCCTGGAATATGAGTCCTGAAGGAATTGTGGTCAGATGTTACTCAAAAGAACATCTTCCTGTTTCGATTTTGAGAAATTGAGGAGGTGGATAGCTATTCAGCACTTTATGCTTGAAAACCTCACTGAGGTCTAAATCTGGTGATTGGAGAGGACATGGAAAATGCTTGACTTCATCCTGGTGTCCATCAAACCCCTAGTAAATTATTTTAACAGTATGCATGGGGAGCTTTATCATCCTGGTAGATGTGTTTGCGCTACATGGTGGTCCTGATCCTATCAAATTGCCCCAGGATCAGACAAAGCAAACATCCTCCACAATTTTTTAGTTTTTTTTTTAAACAAAATAACTGCCACATGGATTTATTAATGTAGAGACATTGGATTGAGTACAATTTCAAAGAATAGAGTATATTGTGATTTAACAGTATCATTTGGGGAAATTGTTTTTGGAACTCCATTTACTCCAGTTTTGTGCTCATATTGTACAGTTTACAGTGAAAGAGTTACAAAGCTCTTTCTCTTAAATTCTATGGGTATTTTTCTGGATACATTGTGGGACTATTATCAGTCTTCCTGTAAAATGTCCATCAAGCCTTGTCAGACTTTTAATCATGTATACTGTACTCTTTGCAATGCTTGTTCGTGTATGACATGGGTTGCCATGGTTTTTTTTTTTTGGTTTTTTTAGCCATGGAGGCTAAAACATATTTTTTTCATTATTTATGGCATTTGCCAGATGCCCCCTTATCTAGAGCAACTTACAATTATCTCATGCATACGACTGAGCAGTTGAGGGTTAATAAGCTTGTTTAAGGGCCGAGCAGTGGCAGCTTGGTGTTGCTGTGATTTCATGACCTTCTGATACAAAGTCCACTGCATGAGCTACTACTTGCAAAGCCAGCCTGAAGTTTGTTCCTTGCTTTCATGCATATTAAACCTTACACAACCAAAGTTCCCAGTCATATTTTATCCAATAAATGCTGTTAGTCAAGTCATGTGGCGCTTTCATCATTTTGCCTATCCGCTACATTTTGATGTTATTTATGGTAGTATGTCGGTATGAATGCAGCTAGTGACATTTATTTTTTTTTTTCCCCTTTTATTTCCTGGCATTTTCATCAGCCGCAAATTCAAATGTCGCCTAATACAGTGAAGGGACCTCGCTACCGCACTTCAGAAACGACATCACAGTTCTTGACTAGAAATAAAATAAATATAAAGCAGATAATATGTGAAGTATACTCTCTAAGCAACATACAGTTGCCCAGCAAGAAAATAACAAAAGTGAGTAATAAGGCTGCAACCCAACTTTAGGCCAAGGAGATTTAACATTTTCTGATGCCGTTTGACCTTGATAACGCCTGAAATAAGGTTTCGTCTGAGCCCCAAAAAGGGGACCATTTTCTATGGCCTAGAAACTGGCCCCATCTCAAATACACTTTCAGAGACACTCGTGTTAATGCAACGATGCAGGTGCAGAAGGGTGATCATGCTGCAGACCATAGGGAGTTATAAAAAGGTGGGAACCTTTTCCTCTCAGGACCCGAGTGCAGTGAGCATTTTGGTACTTTATCAAGCAAGAAATAAAACGCAGAATGTTGTAGGAAAAGAATCCATTACATATGGCCAAACCCTAAGAGGATTATTCACCTATAACACTACGTGTTTCCTTCCAAGATAGTTCCTGTCATCGCTTAAAATATAGCCGTGATAAACAATCGTTCTCTTAACGGCTTCTCTTTTTCCTCACACTCAGAGGTAATAAGAAAAACTAAGCAGCAATTTCTGTACTAAAGACCTTCCCATGGTGAAAAAACATACTGAATTATACAAAGCACACACACTGGATAAATGTGTTCGAGTAAAAAAAACTATTCACAGCAACCAACATCTGTTCAGATCAACAGTTCTACATTTTTTATGGATTTAATAAGAGATAATCCATGGCAAGCCTCTGTCTATTTTGCATGAAATGGTTCTTCGCCTCCACGTCATGCATTAAAATGGTGCGATTTGATTAGATCAGATTAGATTCAACTTTATTGTCATTGTGCGAGGTACATGTACAGAGCCAATGAAATGCAGTAAGCATCTAACCAGAAGTGCATAAGTGGCCTATTTATAATAAATAAATAGCAGTGTGATAAATAAGGGTATGAGGTCCATATGTACAGAAGGTGCAGTAGGTAATGTATATAAAGTAATATACAATATAATGTGTAAAGATTGTGCATAGATGTCGGGAGATTAAATGATAAAATACCGATGTTACAAGTATGAATGCTGTACAGAATAAATATGTGTGGAATCAACAGTAGTGCGGCGATAAACAAGTTATGGTTGGTGCAGAAAGGCATAGTGGATAAGCAGCGCAAACAAAAAACAAAGTGACAATGCAGTAGTGTATTTTGACATTGTAAGATGATCAGCTGTTCAGTGCAGTAACAGCCACGGGAAAAAAGGAAAAAAGCTATACTTCAGTCTGCTTGTGTGGCTCTGAGGCACATGTAGCATCTGCCTGATGGGAGAGGGGTGATTGGGGTGAGAGGTATCTTTGATGATGCCCCACGCCCTTTGTAGAATGTCCTCCAAAGTGGGTAGCTGTGTGCCAATGATTTGTTGGGCAGTTTTTACCACCTCTGAAGGGCTTCAGGGTCTGAATCAGTGCAGCTGCTGTACCACACTGAGATGCAGTTAGTGAGGATGCTCTCAATGGTATAACGGTTAAAG